>NC_088382.1:110494423-110814230 GCF_037993035.2 Macaca fascicularis | reverse complement strand
GGTTTACGCCATTCTCCTGCCTCAGCCTCCCGAGTAGCTGGGACTACAGGCGCCCGCCACCTCACCCGGCTACTTTTTTGTATTTTTTAGTAGAGACGGGGTTTCACCGTGTTAGCCAGGATGGTCTCGATCTCCTGACCTCGTGATCCACCCGTCTCGGCCTCCCAAAGTGCTGGGATTACAGGCTTGAGCCACCGCGCCCGGCCAGATGCTTATAAATTTAAACAGAGAGAATATTGAGTCAGAATAAGTATCAGAATATCTTCATCACACCTGAATTTGAGATACATTTCTGACTATAGAGCATATTTATATTCAGTATTTTAATAGGCTCCTAGATGTCAAACTTAGTTTAGAAATACTTATTTTTAATCACCTGGCAAGTGGTGCTGCAATATTATTACTATAGGTTAGGTCAGGATCATTCTTCATCAGTGGATCTACAACTTAAATCATAAAGTTCTGTCAGTAAAAAAAAAAAAAAATCTTGACTATACTGTCAATGTAAGTATCCATAAATTATATGCACATACTTCTGTTGTAATTATAAAGCATTCACAGGATGAGATGAAAAACATTCTAATATTTTCTTTTCACATCCCAATGGATGAACTTACGTTACCACCTGGGACACACGCCTCACTTTAAACCATTGCTCTTTGTCATAGAACCTGTCATAAAAACCTTGTTTTTAAGCTAAAAGGTTTTCAGCAGCTCACAGATACATAGATCTTTATAAGTCAATAAAAGCAAATGAAATGTAGTAAGGATCCATGCTGTGTAAAAAAAAAAAAATACTCAGCAAAGCATGTAAAACGTGTACCCTTGAAAAAGTACACTGGTAAAGGGCACGTGGCAACATATTTTGAACACTTAGCATATGTAGTTTGGAACATGATACTGAGACTGGAGAAGTCAGGCCTGGAGAGATTTGTATAAAGTTGAAGTCTTAGGAACATACCTTTAAGGCTGTATGTAGTGAAAAGAATAAACAAACCAAAGTTAAAACATTGGAAAGCCCTCACTAAGGGATAGGTAGAGAAGGAGCTAGGAGAAGTAACTGAAAGAATAGTCAGAAGAGGTAGGAGGAGCACCAGGGTCATACAGGTTCTCAGACATGAGAAGAGTTCGGGCTTGAGGCTGGGTTGTCAGGGTCACGAACTACCATCCATTGATTGAGTGCCTGCTTTGTACCAGTGTGTGGATTAAATACATTCTCAACAGTGGTGGTCAGCATCCCAGATGCTTCCCTAAGGTCAAGCGAGTATGGTTTTGGGAAAATAGGAGTAGAAGCTGAGGGTCAAGGAAGGAGCAGATACAGACCCCTGATTTGAATCAAGTAGTGTCACACAGGAAATGGCCATATATATGGGATCAATGCTTCCTTCCAAGAGGCCTAAAGCCCTGATTACCAATTAACCTATCGTTTAGCAGACATGCTTACAGCTTAAAAGGTACTGTGATTGTGTTAATTTTTTTTAGGCACAATAAGCTCAATTTATATTTAAAACATTGACATAAGATATTTAGAAATCATTATGCCATATTTATGTATAACGTCTTAATCTATGATCTTCAGCATTGTAAACCTAAGTGATTCTATTATACTTTTACATATTTATATAGAGTCATGCCTTGCTTAACCATGGAGATATGTTCTGAGAAATGCATTTTTAGGCAGTTTTGTCATTGTATGAACATTATAGAATGTCTTACACAAACATAGATGGTATAGCCTACTACAGACCGAGGCTCTTAGGCCACAAACCTGTACAGACGTTATTGTACTGAATGCTGTAGGCAGTTGTAGCACAATGCTAAGTATTTTGTATCTAAATATAAAAAAGGTACAGTAAAAATTGAGTGTAGACCAGGCACGGTGGCTCATGCCTGTAATCCCAGCACTTTGGGAGGCCGAGGCAGGCAGATCACCTTAGGGCAGGGGTTCAAGACCAGCCTGGTCAACATGGCAAAACCCTGTCTCTGCTAAAAATACAAAAAAGTTTAGCCGGGCATGGTGGTAGGTGCCTGTAGACCCAGCTGCTTGGAAGGCTGAGGCAGGAGAATTACTTGAACCCAGGAGTCGGACGTTGCAGTGAGCTAAGATCTCACCACTGCACTCCAGCCTGGGTAACAGAGTGGGACTCCGTCTCAAGAAAAAAAAAAAAATACAGTGTAAAAAATACAAAATGTTAGACCTGTATTGGGCACTTACCATGAATAAAGCTTGCAGAACTGGGAAGTTGCTCTGGATGAATCTGTGAGTGGTGAGTAAATGTGAAGGCCCAGGACATTCCTGTATACCACTGTAGACTTTATAAACACTGTACACTTAGGCTACAAGTATTTTTCTTTAATAGTAAATTAACCTTAACTTACTGTAACTTTTTTTTTTTTTTGAATTGTATAAGTTTGGTTGTGTGTGTGTGGTTTTTTTTTGTTTTTTGAGACGGAGTCTTGCTGTTGGCTAGGCTGGAGTGCAGTGGTACGATCTCAACTCACTGCGACCTCCATCTCCAGGTTCAAGCGATTCTCCTGCCTCAGCCTCTCCAGTAGCTGGGATTGCAGGTGCTCACCACCATGTCTGGCTAATTTTTGTATTTTTAGTAGAGACGGGGTTCACCATGTTAGCCAGGCTGGTCTTGAACTGACCTCAGTGATCAACTTGCTTGGCCTCCCAAAGTGCTGGCATTTCAAGCATGAGCCAAAATGCCCAGCCTTAACTTTTTTACTTAATAAACTTTTTATTTTTACTTTTTGACTCTTGTAATAAAACAAACACATTGTACAGACAGCTATACAAAAATATTTATATCTTCTGGGATTTTTTTTTCTGTTTTTAAAGTTTTTTATTTATTTTTAAACTTTTTTGTTAAAACTAAGACACAAGCACACACATTAGCATAGGCCTACAGAGTCAGGATCATCAGTATCACTGTCTTCTGCCTCCACATTGTGTCCCACTGGAGGGACTCCAGGGGCAATAACACACATGGAGCTGTTATCTGTGATAACTTAAATGATGCCTTCTTTTGGAATACCTTCTGAAGAACCTCCCTGAGGCTGTTTTACGGTTAACATTTTTTTAAATAAGGAGATGAGTACACTAAAATAAAAGTATATAGTATAGTAAGTACATAAACCAGTAACACAATTGTTTATTATCAAGTATTACATACTGTATATAATTGTGTGTGCTGTGCTTTTATGACTGGCAGCAGAGTAGATTTGTTAATACCTGCATCACCACAAACACCAGTAACACATCACACTACAATATTACAAAGGCTACAACATCACTAGATGATAGGAATTTTTCAGTTCCATTATAATCTTATGGGGTCATTGTATATGTAGTCTGTCATTGACCAAAATATCATGCAGTTTATGACTAATTACATATAAAATGTAACTTTATATGTAAGTTATATAAAATGCACGTGAACATGAAGTAATATTTAAAAAAACAATTTATGAAATTATAAAATAAAGTTATAAATTATGTTTATATATAAAAATGCACTAGACTTTATTGGTAGCATGAAAATAGAACTCACGTTGAGCCACTCACTCACTGTTGGTTGAACAGGACAATAATACTGACCATATGATAACCTTTCTGATCAACAGTTTAAACCCTGAGATCCATTTTACTCTTTTCAGTCAAAAAAAGTGATTGTGGTTATTTTCTTGAGAAAATTCCTAGACACGAAATGTCTGGGTTAAAAGTATGCACAAAAGCTTCTACACTGGTAGAAGTAGGTTGGAAACCAGGTGTCCGTGGGAAGGGTTTTTGTATGGGGAGGTGATAGAGGAGCCATTCAGAAGCTGTCGCTCAGTTTGTCCGCAAGAGACTAAAGTCTCCGAGGCCTAGGTTTCTTAGCTTTAAAGCGGTATCTTCTCCCATCTCACAGCACTGTGAGGAGGACTTTTTTTTTTTTAAGTTTGGAAAAGTGCTTTTGTAAAGTGTAAAAACCTTTGAGGTGTGGTGCAGTAGTTCTTCAAGGAGGTGTGCGATGCACTGATGTGTGGCTTCTAGCTATGGAAAGAAGTTACCTCTTTTTTTTTCTTTTTTCTTTTTTTGAGATGGAGTCTCGCTCTGTCGCCTAGGCTGTAGTGCAGTGGCGTGATCTCGGCTCACTGCAAGCTCCACCTCCTGGGTTCACAAATTCTCCTGCTTCAGCCTCCCAAGTAGCCAGGACTACAGGCGCCTGCCACTATGCCCAGCTAATTTTTTGTATTTTTAGTAGAGATGGGGTTTCACCATGTTAGCCAGGTTGGTCTCAATCTCCTGACCTCGTGATCCGTCTGCCTCCGCCTCCCAAGGAAAGAAGTTATCTAATGAGCATTTTAAATTACTAAAGTTTATAGACTTACGAGAATGGGTTCAAGGGTATCTCTATAAAAATTCATTCAGTAGCATTTCAGTGTACTTTCTTGAGAGGGGAAAACAGAGTGTGAGTTGCAGCCAGCAGGTTGAGAATCCCATGTGTGACCCTAGATACACCTTCCTGTGTGTCAATAGCAGGAAGAAGATATTTTAGAGTCACAGAGGTAGAGAAAATAGCATGGACTTTCTCACCGAGGTTCAAATTCACCTCTGGCATTTAGAATTTGAGTGACCTGGAGGAGTAAACTCACTTCATGTCTCCAAATCGCATTGTTCTCATCTCTGAAATGATCTGCTTTACTGAGTAGTTGTGAGCATTTAGCTGTATAGCTGCACATAATAGAAACTTTTTATTTTAAAAAAGCTCATTAGTTATCTAAAAGGTAATACTCTCTGGAAGAGGTGGTTATGAAGATACATTGCTACATCAGGGTGTCCAGTCTGGAGAGGTGGAAGTGTTCAAAATACTTGAGGTTCCTTAGATTTTGAATTAATAGCTATGGGAAATGCCTTTCTTAGCTCGTAAATGCTCTGGAACTTTTCTTCATAGTATCTCATTCTTGACTAGTCATGTTGGGGGTAGTTTTTGATTATGAAAGTAATAACATGCTTCATGGTTAATAATTCAAACAATGCAGACAAATATCAAATAAGTAAAAGTCCCGTATGTTTCCATTCATACTGTGAAACTGGTTTTCCTTTTGTTTTGATTTTGATTGGTTTGTTATCTGGTGGGTTGATTAGTTTGAGTTTTGGTTTTCAAATTCAAACTGCCTTCATTTTTTTTTTTTTTTCAATGATTGCTTGCATCATCCAAAGGGAAAAATTCCTCTGACCAGTGACCATCCTATTGACAGAGACTGCTTCTAAACTAAACCAAGCTTCTGTGATTTGAAACACCTTAAAAGTTCTAACTACAAAGCTCACCAACTCGATATAAAACCAGATTTTAACTGACTTGGGTCATGAAAGGCTGTTAATAATAGAGCCTGCCACTTTAAGGAAATGCCATAGCCCACTGGCATATGCAGAAGCTCCTTGTGCAAGGGAGGCGAGCCTGCAGTTGATGTCATAGCCCAGCCTTCTAATGCCATTTGCATAAAGAGTATTTGATTGCATGATTACATAAAGTGAGGTTTACTGGTATTTTCTTGTTTAGTTCTTGAAAGTCTAATTATAGGCCTAAGGGAATAAACCTGCCACTTGGAGAGGATTGTTGTGGCTACTGTCAGATTCCAGGGAGAAGACAGATTAAAAGCAAAAATTTGAATTTCAAAGAAAATACTTTAATGCACCAACACAATGAAGTGACCTTTATGTCAAAATATAGAGGTTTGCCTCTGTTGTATTCTAAACTGGTTCTGCATTAAAATAACTTATCTAAAGAAAAACGAATGCCAGGCACTGTGGTTCATGCCTGTAATCCCAGCAATTTGGGAGGCCAGGCGGGCGGATCACCTGAGGTCAGGAGTTTGAGATCAGCCTGACCAACATGGTGAAACCCCATCTCTACTAAATAAAGAAAAAAATTAGGCAGGCATGGTGGCACATGCCTGTAATCCCAGCTACTCAGGAAGCTGAGGCAGGAGAATTACTTGAACCTGGGAGGCGGAGGTTGCAGTGACCCGAGATTGCACCATTGGGCGACAAGAGCAAAGATCCGCCTAAAAAAATAACAAAGAAAAATGAAGGTTCAGTGTCAAACATTTTCACTTAACTTAAAGAGTTGAAATTAGTGCCCAGTTAACCTGTATCCAGAGCTGATTTTTAGCTATAGAAAGCACTATGATTGTGCCAGTGACCCTGTGGAAATACCTCTACCCAGATGGGAATAAGGTCACAGGCCTGACCCCAGTGGGTACTCCCTCAGCCACCCTGTACCCTGTTGCACCCCTTTGAAATCCAGCAACTGAAGGGGTGACATTTGGCAGAGCAGGATGCTGGCTGCACCATGCACCAACACAGGGTGCAGGATCTACTCTGATTGGCCTGTGCCCTGCTGATAGTGAAATACTGTGTTTTGAATGTTCATCTCTATCCGTGTTAACTTCAGCTAAAGGCACATCGGTGGATAATCCAAAAACCCACATCTGGCTTTTTTTTTTTTTTTTTTTTTTTTTTTTTTTTGAGACAGAGCCTTACTCTGTCACCCATTCCGGAGTGCAGTGGCCCAATCTTGACTCTCTGCAACCTTTGCCTCCCGGGTTTAAGCAATTCTGCCACCTCAGCTTCCCAAGTAGCTGGAATTACAGGCGTCTACCACCACACCCAGCTATTTGTATTTTTAGTAGAGACGGGGTTTCACTGTGCTGGCCAGGCTGGTCTCAAACTCCTGACCTCAGGTGATCCGCCCACCTTGGCCTCCCAAAGGGCTGGGATTACAGACATGGGCCGTCGTGCCTGGCCTTTTTTTTTTTTTTTTTTGATCACAGGAATGTGACATGTGAATTAAGTGGTCAAAATGTAAAACTAATGGGGACACCAAGCCTCAGGAAAAACATCCCATGTTTCTGCTTAGCTCTCTTATGTGTTATACTACCTTCCCTTTCTCTTTCTTATACACATAGATTTTCCTTAATTGCAGCCCAAGAGGACACTGCCCCATTTTGTTTTGTTCTTTTGTCATTGAGACTTTTATTAAAGTGGGTGCCTCAAGTCTTTGGTAACAGTGTTAACAGAACACTGACAATGACTGGATATCAGTCAGTGTTCATCTCCTTCCCAAGCCACTGTCTGAACACTAAGATCCTTTTTTTTTCTTTTAATGAAAGGTAAAATACAATTCTGCTCTGTGATTTATACTTCTACCAGATTTATTTTATCGACCTTTCATTAGTCTCTCAAAGATGATACACTGTTTTTCTTTGTTAAATGTTTGGGCCAGGCACAGTGACTCATGCCTATAATCCCAGCACTTTGAGAGGCCAAGGCCAGCGGATGACTTGAGGTCATGAGTTCAAGACCAGCCTGGCCAACATAGCAAAACCCTGCGTCTACTAAAAATACAAAAATTATCCGGGCATCATGGTGCAGACCTGTAATCCCAGCTACTCAGGAGGCTGAAGCAGGAGAATCACTTGAACCTGGGAGATAGAGGTTGCAGTGGGCCGAGATTGCGTCACTGCACTCCAGCCTGGGTGACAAAATGAGACTCCATCATGTTGTCAAAAAAAAAAAAAAGTAGTTTGTAGGAGGAATGATTGTTTTCTATTGGAAAAAAAGCCAAATGGAGTAAGAATTTAGAGCATGAATTTCGAATGAGACCTATATTGTAGTTTCAACCTTACCCCTTCCCTGTATGGCCTTAGGCAAGTCACTCTGCCGTCCAAATCGGTTTTATCATCTGTAAAGTAGGGGTGGTGGTAATAGTTAACTCTGTCTCAAATGTGATAAAATCATTATGTGCTTAGAGCAGGGATCCCCCTACTGGTCCTTGGCCTGTTAGGAATCAGGCTGCACAGCAGGAGGTGAGGGGTAGGCAGGCAAGCGAGCAAGCGAAGCTTCATCTATATTTACAGATACTCACCATTGCTTGCGTTACTGCTTGAGTTCCATTAGTCCAGTGGCAGAATTAGATTGTCATAGGAGTGCAAACCCTACTGTGCACTGTTTATGCAAGGGATCTAGGTTGCGCACTCCTTATGAGAATCTAATGCCTGATGATCTGTCACTGTCTCCCATCACCTGTAGATGGGACTGTCTAGTTGCAGGAAAAAAGCTCAGGGCTCCCACTGATTCTATTAATACATTATGGTGAGTTTTATAATTATTATATATTACAATGTAATAATAATATGAAGTGTACAATAAATGTAATGTGCTTGAATCACCCTGAAACCCTACCCACCCCACCAGCCCTGTCCACGGAAAAATTGTCTTCCACAAAACCCGTACCTATTGCCAAAAACATTGTAGACCACTGGCTTAGAGTATTCAATAAATGTTAGCCAAACAGTTAGCAACTGAATTTTCTGACCCTGGCAGACATGCTTCTTGAATATTTGGTGTCTGAATTATTGGAGAGTACCAAGTGACCTTGGAAAAGTCACTTGATCTGAATTCCAGTAAAATGAAGATAATACATACACCTCCCAGGGTTGTTTTGAGGCTAAAATGAGATAATAGGAAAGCATCTGTATGATAATTTGCTCAACAAGTAATTACGGAGTGCATTCCATGGGTTATAACAGTGAACAAAATAGACAATGGCCTTGGTATTCATGGCACTTAGGCAGAGCAGGAATAAGTACTGATTTTCAATCAGAGAAGGGGGAAAAGTGCCACATCATGCAAGTTACAAAATTAGAATGCAGTTCTCCCTCTGATGAAGAGAGCAGGTTTTATTCTCCACAAAATTAATGAAGCTTTCTAGTCACTAGGAGTTACAAGATTATGTCACTAGTACCAAGATAACTGGTAGTGGTTGATGACTCGCTATTTATAAACCCAGAGTATGAACTTAAGGCTGCCTTTCTGGAGCATGGGCCTGATAATTGCCAGAATGTGCTGTCTGCCTGTGGTTACCCATTCTGCTGACTCTGGTGGGAGCACATGTTAAATGAATTCTGGAATGTATCTCGAGTGATCAGAGCCCTGGGCGGTAAACCAAAGGCTCTGGGGCACAGGTGTCTTTTGGGTTTTTTGTTTGTTTGTTTTTTCTTTTTAATCCCAGTTGAAGGTCATGTCTGTAAGAGGTGTGGGAAATGAACAGATGGTTTTATACATACTATCAAATAAAAGTTAGCTTTTCTGGACCATGTTTTATGGTATTGATATTTCAAGGTTCAGAAGCGCCCCTGGGAAGCTGTTGCCTCACCTGGATTAGAAATGTAATCGATTAGGGGATACTTTTGAAAGATAAAGGGGGAGATAGCAAGAGTAGACCAGGACAGCCTTCACACCCTGATGTAGTTCTCATACCTGTGAGGGGAGAAAGGGAGGAGGAAGGAGGGGCTGGGTGGGAAAAGCCTCAGATTGCAGCACAGTTCTGAGAAAGCCACTGACAGGCCTATGGTGTCCCCAGGCAAAAGTTGCCCAAGAGAAGAATCCCTTGCAGGGCAGGGATGGACCAATACTATACCCCCAGTGCTAGGTCAGCAGCTGTGGAGAGGGCAGGGACCTGGACAGAGAGTGTGGCCTTAACCTGAAGACGGTGGTGGGTCTGAAGGGGCCAGGCTCCACAGCTGGCCGTCACATTGAAGGAGAGCTAAACAGCATACTGAGTGCTGCAGGCCCCAGTTTGAATACCATTTTTGGGAACTGTGGCATATAAAGGTAGATTCTTAGGAATCCAATGTGCAAAAACACCCACATCTAGATATTCATTCAGTACTGATCACCTAGGTGCCAGGTACTGGGGATGCAACCCTGAGCATGATAGGAGGGTCCTGCCTCGTGCAGTGTATAGTCTGCAAGGGCAGGTGCAGGGCACTATGGAAGAGGCCAGCAGGTGTATCCTATTCTACACAGGGTGGTCATCACATTCCTCTTAGGAGGCCAGGTAACCTGAGCTCTGCAGGCGTTAGGAAAGCAAGGACAGAGACCTTGAGGCAGGAAAGAGGGCCCAAGTGCCAGAGTGACGGGAACACTCCAGGGGACCAGATGGCATGAGATGAGATTTAGAGCAGAGCAGGAGCCAAATGCAGCAAGGCTTTGTCAGTTACGGCGAGGCTTTTAGACTCTATTTTAAATGCGATGGGAAGGGCGGAAAATGTCCCGAGCCAGGGAGCAGCGTGGTCAGAGTTACATTCGTGAAGACCACTCTCCCTGCTGTGCAGGGATCATTTGGAAGGTGGCGAGTGTGTGCGGTGGTGGGAGACAGATGAGTAATCTGTAATAACAGTAATCCAAGTGGAAGATGGAGACTTGGACCTGCTGATGGCGTCTGTGTATGGGATGAAAGAAAAAGAGGAATGAAAGATGCCTCTCAGGTCTGTGGCTTAATCAGCTGGTAAGGCCATATGCTGAGATGATAGAGAACCTGGGAGAAGGAACAGATTGGAGAGGAATGTGCTAGGAAATTAAGAACTCAGTTTTGGATATAAGTTTGGGATGCCCATTAGACAAGTGGCAGTGTCAGGTACATTGTACTTGAAACACGTATGTCCAGAGGCATATATGATTCTGAGAGGGAGGTTGGGCTGGAGATAATAAATTCCAGAGCTGTCAACACGTAGAAAGTATTTAAAGCTTTAGGATTGAGTGTGATCACTTGGGAAAGGATTATAGATAGAAAACTGAGGGCCCAAGACCAAGCCCTGAGGAGCCCCTACATTCAGAAGTTAAGTAGAGGAATAGGAGGCAAGAAAGGAGAGAAGAAGCAGGGGAAGGGTGTTTCTAGGGGAGCACTCAGTTAAATGACCCCAAGAGGAGGGCAAGCCAGATGAGAGAAAAGTCTCCGTAACCTGAGGGCATAGTGGGGACCTGATAGCATTTGCAAATGACTGGGGAGGATGCATGCCAGATTAGCACGTTACAGAAGGAATGGGAGATGGGAAGGTAGAAACAGCATGTATAGACCTCTTCAAAAGTTTTGTTGTGAAAGGCAGCTGAGAGATGGATTAATCGCTGGAGGCAGAAGTGACCACTGGAAGGGAATCCTAAGTTTTCATTTATTTGTTCGTTCATTTGTTTAAGAAAGAAGTTGTTATAAAAAGAACATTAGGACTAATAACTTTCATCCCACTTTGCCAGGATTAGACTCTCAAACAAAAAGGAAGAACAAAAGCTATTCCCAGCCAAGGAGTGGAGAAGGCCTGGATCAGCAGGGCCTTCTCCTCAGTCAGGACATTGAGTAACTGGGAGACAGGTTTTCCATCAGCACATGGAAACCCTTGGAGGTTGGACCTGGGTGGTGTCCCTTAGATGTCTTCTGACCTAGACTGGAGGTAATGAATCCAAAGTTCCTATAAGAATGCTCAATGATAACCTGACCTAAACAAGGCCAGCCTTTGAGGAGTTCAATAAGAGAACCATTACAGTAGGAGGAAAAGGACTTCTCCCTCCTCAGTCAATGATGGCCACAGCTACAGGGAAGACAAGGTCAGCAGTTACGCCTCAGGGACATTAAGACCAACACTGAAACGATGTCTGTTTCTGGGTTACAGCCTCACCATTTACTGCCAATTAAGGCATCCTGACTGTGGGGCAGAAAGGCTTACTGGGTATTAGAAGCACAAAATGTCAGGAGCCAAAAATAAACTATTGTCATTTCTTTTGTAAGGGTTTCCCAAACTCTTGATTGCCTCTTGCAAGCAGATGACCTGGGAGCAAATGTTATGGCAAAATGATGGACTCCTAGCAAGGGCTGAAGCATGCCCTGTGAAGACTGTGGAAAGAATATATGCTTGTCAGAGATTCGGTAACCTCACCAAGAAGACCTTAAACTGCAGTTTAAGAGGGTGGAAAAATTACTCCAGTGAAACTATAAGCCCTTTTATTGGTAAGAAAACGTATGACGCAGAGTAATTGGAGAATCTCTTAATTTGCATGCAAAAATAACAGGAGGAAAAAGTAAGGAATGTTATATGTGATTTCAAGTGTGAATATGAAGCAAAGGAACTTGAGATGTTAACACCTGGAAGAAATCAAGATTTCCTAGATACCGTGAAACACAGGGCTCCGGACTGTGTACAGCAGGTGCTGGCACCCCTTCCATTACCTCTGTTCCCAAGTAATTCAGAACCTTAAGGAGGTTCTAAATTGGAATATGGAATATGGAAGCCCTGAGAGAAAGGATAGCAGAGGAGCAGTATATGTCCAAAATGTCTGAAAGTGCACAGAAAGCCAGAAGCCTGCGTGAAGAAGCGGGATGGAGAATATTTGTGTGGAGATGAAAGGAGAGAGACTCAAGTGATTCTACCATGGGAACAGTTTAAAACCAGGGACCACAAGCCACTACCATCCATGGACCATGTTTCCTAACCCCAGTTTCAAACTGAGAGAGGCAAGATGTAGTAAAAATGTTTTTCAGCTCTCTAGGCCTTTACTAGAATGTTCAGTCTGCTGAGTGCATTTGGTAAATTATTGACTTGACAATTTCATATCTAAAAATGAATGAAAAAAATGAGGGTCTACTATCTAATTCTCACGAAGAAGGAAAATTATATCATTGTAGTTTACAATTACATGTAAAAGAGGTATTGTGACTAGTAAAAAAGTGGTGTGAAAACTCAAAAAAGAGCAAAAGCTATACCCAGGTTCTAGCAGGGAGACCCTGGGTAATCAGGCAACTCACTCCAAGGTAGAATGGAGTCAGGCACGGGGGTCCAGGAGACTTAACTTTAATGAGATTGATAGTGAAAAGTTCAGAAAATTATAGTTACGATTCTATGGCCAGAAACTAGAAGGGAATATGGTGCAAGAGGAATGGAACCCTAAAGAACGGTTCTGTCACACAATCACATGTAATTGTTATGAGAAAAAGTAGCTCAGGTACCTCATTGAGTTCTCCAACAGACAAGAGGCACTCGCAGGGTACCTGAACAGCACAAGCTGCTGGGAGTTGGCTGGAAGGCCAACTCCGGAAAACTGAGGCTTTCAAATGAGTACTGGTCAATATAAAGAGAAATTATGTTTGGAGATCAAAAATTTAAAAAGGAGTAATGTAAAGACAGCTGACAAGAAACGAACAAAATAATGTGTTTGGGAGGGATTGGTAAAGAAAGACCTCAGAAATGCTGGGAACCTCAGAAAACGCAGCTTTGTCAGCATCTGTTTTTCTGACCCAGAATAAGATCTTCCTTTTAGATCTGCTGGTCAAGGGACAGAGCTGAACTGTAAGCCAGCCCTGGTCTGTGAGGTTCTTGCCATTCATGCCTAAGACTGGAAAGCTTTACTTTGAATACACTAAATCTTGCTTAAGGTGTAGTCTCCCATGCTTCTCAAGGCTGTGTGTCCCATTGGGTAAGGCTGTGGTCTTCAGAGTGGGACAGCAGCACTAGAACTGCTTGGCCTGCCTGCCTGTTACAAACACAGGTGCTGGTACCCTTCCCATTACCTCAGTTCCCAAGCAATTTAGAACCTTAAGGAGGACAGCAAGGGAGCTTCAGAAATCAGCGTTTTCAATACATTCCTCAAATGATGCTATCCAAGATCAGACTTTCAGAACCACTGAGCTAAGTTAGCCAACACCTCTTGTTGCTCAGAGCTTCCATGAGTATATGGGCTTACAGCCTGAAAATCCCTTTTTATCAAAGCTTTGCTGCATCCTAACTCATGGGACAACAGACAAGATTGCCTATGGAAATCAGGCCTTTAAAAAAAAGGTTATACTTTTCTAATGGTTAGATTTGCGGTAATTCTCAACTCTGCATATTAGAATCTCCTGGAGAACTTTTAAAAACACACATGCCCATGCCCCACCCCAGACCAATTAAATCAGGAACTCTGGAGTGGGGATCAGGTATGATCGTTTGCTTGTTTGTTTTTGTCTTGTTTTAAGCTTTCCAGGTGGTTCTGATGTGTGGCCAGGGTTGAGAACTACTGCTGTTGAAACTTTAGAGAAGTGTAACACTTTTAAAAAGTTCTATTCCATGTGATACCTCTTATCCTTTCACATCAACAAATAACCTCTACTTTCCATTTCTTCTTCATGAAAGATAGTGTTCTCATTTCTCAAAATTAGAAGGAATAAAACAAACATGGCTAAAAGAGAACACAATATAGTAGCTATACAAAATATGTCTCTCGGCCCTAAAAATTTGCTTCTGGGGCACTGAAAAGATACGCAGATAAAATTGCATAGCCGTAAGTTCTTAAAGCTTATGATAAATGAGAGTGGCCAAAAGACAAGAATCAAGGAAATGTCAACCCAGTTGTCCAAAAGGTGACTTATGGACAATACCAGCTAATAAAATTGAAGCTGTTTCCTGGGAAAAATTCTAGAATGTTTAATTAAAAAGATAATTTGTGAGACTTTAAAAAGAAATCAGGAAAAGTAGACTATTCCTGTTTGGGTTCATTGAGGGTTGCTGGCAATGGAGTTTAACCCTATATCTGACAAAATCATTCCAAAATCGGTGGAGAAATGTAGAATTTACAGCAGCTTGAGCAACCACATCCAAACCTTATTGATAATGGAATGATGTTTAACCTGGAGAGAGATCTCTAGTTTCTTGTTCTGATATTCTTTGAAACCTATAGTTGTGAACCTCTTTATTCTGGAAGTGAATTTTAATGTAAAGAATTTTTTCCAAAGTGATGTTATACTCCAGCTTAGGTATGTACATATACAAACACACAGGGGACTTCAAAAAGTTTGTAGAAAAATGGAAATAAAAGATAAAAATGCAAAATAAAACTTGATTTCTCAACATAAGCTCCATCAAGTTGAAGACACTCTTGTGAGCAATGATACTAACCATCATTTATTCCATCTCTAAAGAACTGAGGGACCTGGGAATTTAACCATGTCAGTGCAACCTTTTTTTTTTTTTTTTTTTTTGCATTATTACTGAAGAAAAATGGGTGCCCTTTAAAGATTTGTTAAGAAAAGAAATAAAAAGAAGTCAGAAGGAGCCGAATCAGGACTGTAAGGTGGGCCTAACATGAAAACTCTCATAAAATTGCTCTTGTTTGATGAGAGGAATGAACAGAAGCATTGTCATGGTGGAGGAGGATTCTCAGGTGAAGGTTTCCTGGGTGTTTTTCTGTTAAGTCTTTGGCTAATGTTTTCAAAACACTCTCACAATAAGCAGATGTTATCATTTGTTGGCCCTACGGAAAATAAACAAGCAAAATGCCTTGATCACCCCAAAAAACTGTTGCCATGACCTTTGCTCTTAACTAGTATACTTTTGCTTTGACTAGAGCACTTATGCCTCTTGGTAGCCATTGCTTTGATTGTGCTTTGTCTTCAGGATTGTACTGGTAAAGCCATGTTTCTTCTCTTGTTACTTCAAAGAAATGCTTCAGGATCTTAATGTTACTTGTTTCCAATTTCATTG
Organism: Macaca fascicularis; assembly: GCF_037993035.2. NCBI lineage: Eukaryota > Metazoa > Chordata > Mammalia > Primates > Cercopithecidae > Macaca > Macaca fascicularis. The sequence continues at coordinate 110,798,894 of NC_088382.1, read as the reverse complement.
AAAGCTCTGTTTTTGCCTGCAGATGATTCTAGGAGCAATGGTTTTGGCATACATTGAGTGGAAAGTTTGCTCAACTTTGATTTTTTCAGTCAGAATTGTGTAAGCTGAATCAATTAAGTTGTCTGTGGTGTTGACTATTGTTTCTGTTGTTAATTATCAGTCCTCTTTAATTAGGGCATGAACAAGATGAATTTTTTCCTCACAAATTGATATGGATGGCTTGCCACTATGGGCTTCATCTTCAACATCATCTCATCCCTTCTTAAAACGAGTTACCCATTTGTAAACTGCTGATTTCTTTGGGACATTATACTCCTAAAGTTTTCATAAAGCATCAGTGATTTCACCATTCTTTCACTCAAGTGTCACCATAAATTTGACACATTTGTTCTTGCTTCAATTTTAGCAAAATTCATGTTGCTCTCATAGGGGCTGTTTTCAAGCTGATGTCTTACTCTTCTGAGAGCCTCAACCTAGATTCTATTCAGACATGTTATAACAAGGTACTATGAGTTTATTGGCAAAAAAAAAAAAAAAAAAAAATTGAAATACATGCATAATATAAATTTTCCATGAACTTTTGAAAACTTCTTGAGATATACACACAAGCCCATAGATTCTTCCACGTTACTCTTTTCTAAAACCTCTTCATCCCCATAATTCCATAAAATAATATATAACAGACTTGGCTTTGGCTTATTGGACTCTTAGTCCAAGTTAGTTGTTTTTCAGCTTTAACTTTGGTGACTCATTTGTGCTCAGTTCTGATTCAGACAATGGAAAACTATTTTAGCAAGAGCTGAACTGATTTTTATTCCCCTGTTGATGTCCAAAGCTCAGCCCACTGTTGTGCACTGTGCATTCACATTCTCTGTTTCGCAAGCTTTGCTGGCCAGGTTCACCAACGAACGTTAAATTGACCAAACATGTACTAAGTGCATTCTGCAGACATAACGGAAGACTAAATTTTGGAGATCTTTGCTTTCCGAACAATGCCCTGAAAAAAAAATTTTTTTTTTTTTATTTCTACTAAGTAGCCCAGTTTTCCAATCACATGAATTTTCTGGAATATTTTTGGAGAGAACCAGATTTATTGAAGAGCTGTGTGTTTTTTTTACCCCAGATATAGACAAAGTTAAATTTATTCTGAGTATAAATCATCAGAGTAAGAAGGTAAGATTTAGTCAAGAAGATACATTTGTTGGACTATGGGTTCAGCTGTGTGCAACAGAGATCTAAAGTTTCAATGGCCTAAGCAACACTGAGGTTTATTTATCTTCCATGACAGTGTGAGAGTTTGCAGCCAAAAACGAGTATGGTGGGTCCATGGTGTCAAGGACCCCCAGGTATCTCCCATCTTATTGCTTATTATCTCTGGGGGATGGCCCTCATCTGCATGGTCCAGGCAGGAAAGAGGAGGATGGCCATAACCCCACCCCAGAGGCTGCACCCAGCACTTCCCCTTACACACACACACACACACACACACACACACACACACACACACACACCAGCTGCAAGGAAGGCTGGCAAATGTCTTTATTTTGTACAATCAGTAAAAACTGAAATTCTATCAAGAGAGAAGGAGGACAGACATTGGGGAAAAACAAGTAGACTTTCCAACATATTCCTGAAAAAATTTAAATTTCAGAAGGGGCTATAGGTTGGCCAGGCAGGGAAGAATCACTGTTTCACCCAAAGAATGACGTCGAACTTCAAGTATCTAAGCCACCATCAAAAAGGCTGGTGCTCTTCCAGGTTTTTCTTTAGAGGGCATCTGTCAGGCTGGGGAGAACACTTCTCTAGGTGGCCTTGAGCCAGTGTTATTGACCCACTCAATCAGAGCTGCCCTGCAGCCTCGTTAGCACATCACAAGAACCCAGAGTGGAATTCTGGGATGGAAGAGCTGGGCAGAAAGTGGAGGGAGGTCATTCCAGCGGCAAAGCTAATTAAAAGGAGAAACCTGTTTTCCGCATGCACCTCCTCAGTATGCACACATGCTGTTTTCTTGTCATTACATGCCTCACTTGTCACCAAAGCATTTTCAATCAATTCCTGGGTGTTGTTCTTATATCTTTAGATTTAGCACATTCTTTCTTTAGTGCTCCTCCCTTTTATTCCTCCAGCTGCTTAGAACAATTTTCTTCAGCATTTAAACAAACCCACATACATTCCCCTCCCCCCACTTTTCTTTTTTAAACAAAGCAAATGCTGCTTTCTTTTAACCAAAATAAAAGAGCCATAGATAATTCCATCTTTTAGGTCCACATGGCAGATCTCAAGTCAAGCATTCGTTTTCTACCTGTGTAGAACTTTAATTAGTTTAAGTGAGAGGTCTGCGCCAAGAAACAGGCACCACATCACAGTTGGAATCTGCAGAGCAGATTTTTTTTTCTCTCAATAATGCTCTTTCAAACTGAATCCCGCTTGCAGTTTTGATACCAAAAACATGTGTGTTAAACAGCTACGAGTCATTTCCGGGTCATTCGCATTAACCATGAGCTTTCCTGACAGGCTTGACCCATAACAGCAGACCTCTGTGTTTGAAGTGCTGTATGATTTACAAAGGACTGCACACGCATTGTCTCATGTCAGCTGCACACTTAGCCTGCCAGGAAATAACATCGCCCCCATTTTGGTGATGAAAAAATCAAGGCCTGGAATGGTTAAGTGGCAGAGAGTGAACTGAAACTGGGTCCAATCTGTCTGTTGCTAATGTAAGATGTTAAAGAACTTTATGGTTAAAAGAGAATGAGTATCTATTTTTAACAATGTGCTAAATGTTCTTTTCTTCTTTCCATGGTCCAAGATTGTCCTAAACTTTGATTTGATGTAATTATTTTCCACAGTCCTCTAAGTCAGGCTTTGAAATTCTTCTCTGCCTCTGGGTCTTGGTTTGCTTTGAGGTGAGGATCGCCAGCATGGATCTTTCTTACATAATCTCTAGGTCTTATATTTTAGTTTCCTACCTGAAAATTTTTTATGCCACTTTGAATCTACGACAGTAAAGGAAAACAATTTCTCATATATGCTATTTAAGAGTTAGATATTTAAGATTAAAGAAACTGTATATAAATATCACTTATCCAGAAGTCTTCTGAATATTTCATTTCTCATGGAAACGCTGGATGTTTTTAAGCAACATTATCCATTATAAAACAATTCAAAAGGGGGGAAAAATCCCACCAAGATAACAAAAACTGTGGGTTTTTCTTTTTATATGAAGTAGCCAATTTTCACAAAAAGTGCTATTAGCAGTTTATAACACTGCTAGAAATGTATTTTATATTAAAAATCGCTAAGAGCACAGTCATAGTTTTAAAGATGCTTTAGAATGGGAAGAAATGTTCAATCTTTTTAACATGTATTGGCATGTATAGGGTGTACTCTTTTAAAGAAAAATTTCAAGTATTATAAAATCCAAGAAACTTTAAAACTGTGTCATTTATAATGTAAAATTAATGCAGCTGAGATTCAGTGGTTGACTCATAGCTCCCACATTCATCTTCAGTTCTCTTTAGCTCATATGGTTTTCTTTAAAAATTAGTGATATCAACTAAATGGAACTATTTTCCACTCCTACCCACAGAGAAAAGTGCTTTTGTGAACATGTCAGCTCTGTTCCATCATTACATGCCATCATGCAGTGCAGTAGAAGCAGGCTGGCTGTGCATACTTGATAACCAATATTAGTACAGATTCGAGAGCAAAATCCAAAGAAAAATACTGTATTTCCATCTATTTATTTTATGCACATAAGCCACCCTTTTAGAACCAAGGAATTTATATCTAGACAAGATCTTGGAAGTCTTCCAATCTAGCCTCTTTATTTTGTACCTATGGAAACTGAGGCACAAAGAGGTTCAGCAACTTCCCCAAGGTCACACAGCTGATAGAGGTAGGCTGGGACTAGAACCCAGGTCTGTGTGACTCCAAAGTCTGTGCTTTTCCCACTACACTGCTTCACAGATAGGAGCTGATCTGCCTCAAATCCTCTGCCCCTTGGCCTTTCCACAACTCTGCATTGCTGCCATCTAACAGTGCCTTCCACTGGTGCCATGCCAAAGCTCCTTAGGAGGCAGCTTAACATTGTTCTGTAAAAGGTCTACAAATGTAGGACGCTAGCTATCTGTTCTCCCCAGAAATCTTTTCAACTCAATTCTGCGAATAACTTAGGCTTTTCCAGACTAAGCAGTTCCTTCTCTCCTTCTTGCAGTTTGCTTTGCAGTTACCTTCTTCTGGACACATTCATTTCCAGTGCCCCTTCTATTAAAATGGGCCCCACTAGAATCTCTTGTTACTGGGCGTGGTGGCTCACGCTTATAATCCCAGCACTTTGGGAGGCTGAGGTGGGCGGATCACCTGAGGTGGGGAGTTCAAGACCAGCCTGACCACCATGGAGAAACCACGTCTCTACTAAAAATACAAAATTTGGGCCGGGAGGGGTGGCTCACGCCTGTAATCCCAGCACTTTGGGAGGCTGAGGCGGGCAGATCACGAGGTCAGGAGATCGAGACCATCCTGGCTAACACAGTGAAACCTCGTCTTTACTAAAAATACAAAAAATTAGCCGAGCATGGTGCTGGGCGCCTATAGTCCCAGCTACTTGGGAGGCTGAGGCAGGAGAATGGCATGAACCCGGGAGGCAGAGCTTGCAGTGAGCCGAAATCGCACCACTGCACTCCAGCCTGGGAGACAGTGAGACTCTGTCTCAAAAAAAAAAAAAAAAAAAAAATACAAAATACAAAATTAGGCAGACGTGGTGGCGCATGCCTGTAATCCCAACTACTTGGGAAGCTAAGGCAGGAGAATCGCTTGAAACCGGGAGGCTGAGGTTGCGGTGAGCCAAGATCGCTTCATTGCACTCCAGCCTGGACAAGAGCGAAACTCTGTCTCAAAAAAAAAAAAAAAAAAAATTGGCCCCACTCAAAATGGTACTCCTCCAAGTTGCTTTTCATCCTCGTATTCCCCATGGCCATTCATCCCACTGCTGTACCTCCTGTCTCCGAGTCCTCTCTGCCTTGCTTCCTTCCCTTTCAACCCACGGCATCGGAGCAGTTTCTCCCCCAGCTGACCCTCTTTCCACTTCCAGTGCTCAATATTTACCTTGCCTGTGGAAATGGTCTCTTAACTGGTTTCCTTAAGTCCCTCCAGAAATGCTGTTCTAAACTCTAACAACTGTGCAAGGTCTCATTGCCATTGGTTTATCACCCACTGGACCCAGAAGCACCATCCTGGATTCTGCTTCTGCATACCCCTGTCAGCTCTGTGTCTTTAGGGACATCACTTAAACCTTCTGCTTCACTTTCTCCACTTACAAAATGAACATCAATCTCTAAAATGATGCCCAGTCCAAGCCTATGTGTGTCTCCCCACTCCAGTTTGTCCAACAGACTGCTTCCAAAAAAATCTTCCTAAAACACTGACCATCTTTTTTTGTTGTTGTTGTTGTTGGCTGCAAAATCTTTCATTTCCTCATCCCTTCACATAACTTCCAATCTTCTTGGCCTGGCACTAAGGACCTACTACAGATTGGCACTGAAAGATCTTTCCTACCTTATCATTCCTTGTGCTTCTCCACAAGCCCACTCTCATGCCAAACTCAGCTGTTCCCATTCATCATACATGTGCCGACCTTTCCTGTCTTTTTTATTCTGCAGTACCAAGTGCTTTCTATTTTGTAGTCTAGGAGGAACACATGTCACCTTTGTAAGCTGCTTGAAAGCAGGGGCCACACCTTCATCCTTGTTTTCCAAACAACACCAAGCACTTAGTAGACACCCAATAAATAGTTGCTGAATGAAGGTATTCAGCCTGGAATTGCACTAGGATTTTTTGGCCAACACATCATATTCTTGACTGATACTGGACTTCCAATCAAATAAAATCCTTAAATCTTTTTCATAGTCTTTAATTAAACTACTTCTCTTCCATTATTTCCCTTTGCCTACTTTCGAACTGATATTCAGAACTTTTCTGTTAATGTTTAATTTTTATCCATTATTCTTGTCTGTACAGATCTTTTTGATTTTTGACTCTTATCTAGTTTTTTGTGGGATTTTTTTGTTTTTGTTTTTTGTTTTTTGTTTTTTTGGCTTCCCATTGTGTTATCCACAGGCACAATGGGTATATTGACTATCGTTCATTGATACAAATGTTGAACAGGAGAAACAACCAGTAGCTTGCCAACTTGGCACCTCATTCTCTAGCTTGACAGTAATCTCTTATCTAGTAGTTTTTAGATATGGTTATTTAATCAAATATCACTAGCCCCTAATTTTGTTATAATTCATTCATGTATACAGACAGTGAAGAATCCTCTTCATTCAACACATTTATTGGGAACCAATCATTGTCCAAGGCAATATGCTAGGCATTGCGTAATAGAGAGCCATTAAGATTTTACCCCTGTCCTCTTTGGCCTGCAAAGAGCAGGTAACACTCATGTACTCGTGCACAGACAAATGTAGTACCAGGTAAATTGTGAGGCCAAACACAAGAGGCAGGTCAAAGGGCTTTGGATTCAGAGGATGGAGAGGCTCTTTCTAGGCTGGTGAAATCTTTGCAGAATGAGTAGGCTCATAAGTGGAGGTGAGGTATAGGCTAGGCTGCTGTAAGAAAGAGTCCAAAATGCAAAGGATTTACCACAATGCAGTTAATTTTTCTCACAACTGTCAAAGTAGGCAGGTGGTCCAAGTGCAGTTATCAGCCCTCCTCAACACAAGGTTTCCACTTGTGAGCTCAGGATGACCACTTCAGTTCTCATCATCTCCCAGGCGGAAAAACGAGAAAGAGAACTAGACATACCACCCAGTCATTTTAAGGACATAGCATAGCCAGGCCAGGTGCAGTGACACATCTGTAATCCCACTTTGGGAGGTTGAGGCTGGAGGATAGCCTGAAGCCAGGAGTTTGAGACCAGCGTCGACAAGAAAGCGAGACCCTGTCTCTACAAAAAAAATTAAAAATTAACCATGTGTGGTGGTGTGCACCTATAGTCCCAGCTACTCGGGAGGCAGAGGTGGGAGGATCACTTGAGCACAGGAGTTGGAGGATACAGTGAGCCATGATTGCACCACTGCACTCCAGCCTGGGCAACATAGTGAGACCCCATCTCTTTAAAAAGAACAAAAAAACATAGCCAGGAAGTGGCTTACATGTCTTCTATTCCTATAACATCTGCCTGAGCTTAGTCACATGGCCGCACCCAGCAGAAATGCGGTCTTATGCTAGGTAGCCCCAAGCTCAGCTAAAGCTTGCTTTTGAAGAAGGGTGAAACAGACAATATGGAAGAGAATTACTAGTCTGCCACAAGGAGAAAGAGAATTCTATGTGAGGAAAAAGCTCTAGAAGAGGGAACTGATTAATTAATTATATCTCAACCGAGAGGATGTTATGAGAAACATAGATTTGGATTTAACAGAAAAACTTAGAACAATGGAATGGGCAGACTTGAGAGTGTCCTCTGCTTCTGAAAATGATCAAGAAAAATGGTAAGAATGTACACCTCAAGGGTGGATGGTAAAGTTCAGCCTTTAAGCCTCAACGGCGGTGTGATTTTAGGTGGGGTGGGGGTGGAGGGCCCGAAGACAGGCAGACTACCACAGCAGCCCCAATGGAAGCAGTGAGAATGTACTGGAAGGAGCGGCTGTGGGAGCGACAGTGTGATGAGAATAAACCCGGCTTGGCTCTGCCCTGTGCATGCACAGGTGAGCTGTTTGCTCCCGGGCGTGTCAGCTGGTATATGTGTCTCTCAGAAGGCAGCTGGGGAGCACATTAGCTCAGAGACTGGGAGGCAGACCCAGGAAGCCCTTTCTTTGCCTTGGTCAGGCATGGGGTTTGCTGCATTTTCCCAAGCCCAGGAAATGGAACCCAGTTCTTTTTCTTTCTGTGTAAAATAATGAGCATCACAATAGGCTGTGCTCATGAGAAGACATTTTGTTTCTGCAGAAATGTTTTTTCTCACTCTGACCTGATTTTGATTGCTGTTTCAATTCAGTAAACACATTACCAGATTTTAAAATAAGGTGACTTGTTTTCCCCAACTCCACAGTTCACCAAATGTATTTCATCTGTTTGTTCTGAAAATGCAGCTGCTCTCTAGATTTATGTGTGCTCTGATAAGAAATGTTTTGTGTAACAATAAAAATCATTTCCTTTGATGAATACTGTTGTTGCTTTGTGTTCTAAGAATGATATTTCACGTCTGTTCCGTAGTAGCATTGCCCCCGCTAAGCAAATTCTACAGGGGACCAGTTTGTGTTCCAGACCAAGGGAGTTGAAGTTTCTAACTCCTAACATCCATTCGGGGTCCTATCTAAAGAATCAGAGTCATAGGCAGCATCTTTGTCAGGCAGATCCCTTGGTTGGGGGCGAACGGGAGGAGGCATGACTGGTGGGCCTCCAGTGGTGGCGCCCTCGCCCGCATCCCTCCGTTGCACTCCTTAAATGCCTGGATGCTGCATAAAAGCTTTGGCCCTTCCTCTCAGGCCTTGTGAGCCACAAAATGATGTGACAGTGGGGAAGATGCTGAGGACATCAGTGAGAACCAGGAGCAGGCAGAGCCTGAACCCCAGCCCTGAAGGAAGGCGGAGGGAACAGAATACAGCTTTCTGGAGAGAGAGGAGAGGCTGAAGGCACAGCTAGGGAATAGGCATGCAGTTCCTGGGCCTCAAGTGGGCCAGACTCGCGCCCATAGAAGCTGTGTGGCGGGGAGCAAAGAACACAGGCTCCGGAGGCAGATCCCCTGAGTTCACTCTAGCTGTCTGACCTTGGTCAAGGTTGTTAGCCTTTCTGTGCCTCAGTTTCCCTATATTCAAAATGAGCGTCAGAATAGTATCTATCTGCAGGCATTGTCTGGAGGATTAAGTGACTGGATGTATATGAGACAGAGACTGTCAGTAATCCTACACTACCCTCTTCCTTCTTTTTCTATAGTAATAATAGACTCCCAGTTTTCAGCTGTGCTCATGGCTGCCCAGGATAAAGACTCTACTTCCCAGCCTCCCTTGAAACTACGTGTGGCTGTATAACTGTGCCTGGCCAATGAATTAGAAGCAGATGCTATCTGGCAGCTACCTGGGAAGGGCAGCTGACATGTACTATTTTTTTTTTTTTTTTTTTTTTTTTTTTGAGACAGTCTTGCTTGTCACCCAGGCTACAGTGCAGTGGCACAGTCTCGGCTCACTGCAACCTCTGCCTCCTGGGTTCAAGTGATTCTCATGCCTCAGTCTTCTGAATAGCTGGGCTTACATGCATGTGCCACCACGCCCTGCTAATTTTTGTATTTTCAGTACAGACAGGGTTTCGCCATCTTGGCCAGGCTGGTTTCAAACTCCTGATCTCAAGTGATCTGCCCACCTCGACCTCCCAAAGTGCTGGGATTACAGGCATGAGCCGCCACACCAGTTTGGCATATACTCTACACCCTTTTTTTTCTTTGCACCATCTAGTCTGCTGCCTGGAATGTGGATGTGATGTCTGATATTCTAGTTGTTTTTTGGCCTGTGGGGATGAGGATAACACCCTAAGAATGAGGAACTGTGAGCTAGAAGGAGCCTGTGTCCCTGAAGACTATGAGCAAAGCCACTATACCAGTCCTTGGCTACTTATTTCTGTAGTTTTACATGAGAGAAAGAAAATAGCTATCTTACTTAAGCCACTGTTATTTGGGCTCCTTATTACTCATGGTTGAACCTAATCTTAACCTCTACAATGTGCAGAACACTTAAAGTGATGGCTGGCATACAATAAGCAATTCCGTAAGTGTTGGATAAGTGTTGTTATTTTGTGTCAAATAACGGATAAGGTGAAGCCAAATTATAGGAGGGCTTGCCAATCAAGGAGAAAAGTTTGCTCTTGATGCAAGGTGAAGCTTATATCTGTTACTTCTAAAATGTGATTTAAAAAGAATTAAAGTGACCCATAATCACTAGGACCATCCCAAAAAGATAAAAGGCAAGAGCTATGGAAAGCAGGGGAAATAATTTTACCAGACCCTAGGCTAAGAATAGTTATTAAAATTGTGCATAAAATATAGCTCTGGGCCGGGCACAGTGGCTCACGCCTGTAATCCCCGCATTTTGGGAGGCCGAGGTGGGCAGATCACCTGAGGTTGGGAGTTCAAGACCAGCCTGACCAACATGGAGAAACCTCATCTCTACTAAAACTACAAAATTAGTCAGGCATGGTGGCGCATGCCTGTAATCCCAGCTACTCAGGAGGCTGAGGCAGGAGAATCGCTTGAACCCAGGAAGCAGAGGTTGCCGTGAGCTAACACCATTGCACTCCAGCCTGGGCAACAAGAGCTGAAACTCTTTTTTTGAAACTCCATCTTTAAAAAAAATATATATATATATATATAGATAGAGAGAGAGAGAGAGAGAGAGAGAGAGAGAGAGCGAGAGCTCTGAATTGCTTGGCTGTTTTGGCTCTAAAAAGATGGAAGCATTTTCAGGCTTTCAAGCAGAGGTTTCCTGTTGTGCAAGGACTCTGTAAGGCAGTTCATGCTAGCACTTCTGTGTAGAAAAGATTGGATGGGGAAGAAATAAGAGTCCATTAAGGAAGCCATTGCAAGAACCCAACTAAGAAGTGATGAAGGGTCATGATGGTGGAACGGATATCAGGGAACAGATACGGAAGATGATTCAAAGGAGCTTCAGAGGACCTGACAAAGATTAGCAATGGGGATAAAGGAAATGCAAACATAAAAAATGATTATAGTTTCACATGTGAGCAATTATCGCAGTCAGATGTCCGCTACTATAATGCTGTGTAACAAACAATCACATAATCTCAGTCCATTACTACAGTAAATATTTATTGCTTATGGGTGTGCAGGTTGGCTGTGACTGTCTTGGGTGGTTGGAACCAGATAGACTTGACTCCAGGCTGCTAGTTGTGTTTAGGTTTATTCCAAATGTCGCCTCATTCTGGGACTAGAGGCTATTCATGTAGATTCATCTTGTGGCAGATGGCAGAAGTGCAAGAGGTAAAATCAAGCCTCAAAAGCACATTTAAAGCGTCTGCTCACATCACTTCTACTAATGTTTCTATGAGTTGAAGTGAGTTACATGGTTTGAGAATATAGGGATCAACAAAATCAGTTGTTCCTGTACTCTCATTCAACAATCAACACAGACTTCTGTTACCTGTGGTCACCAAGAAGTATGTGGGGATTTCTCCCCACCAGCAACCAATGTATCAGTTCTGCAGCAGACACCAGCGGAGTTTTCTAATTCAATTCAGTTCTGATCCTATCTACATGGAGATAGCATCAGATGCCACAGGGTGAGGGCTCAGCCCCACAAGACTACTGTCACTCACGCCGTGTGAAGAGATCACCAAACAGGCTTTGTGTGAGCAACAAGGCTGTTTATTTCACCTGGGTGCAGGCGGGCTGAGTCTGAAAAGAGTCAGGGAAGGGAGATAGGGGTGGGGCCATTTTATAGGATTGGGTAGGTAAAGGAAAATTACAGTCAAAGGGGGTTGTTCTCTGGTGGGCAGGAGTGGGGGGTCACAAGGTGCTTAGTGAGGGAGCTTCTGAGCCAGGATGAGCCAGGAAAAGGAATTTCACAAGGTAATGTCATCAGTTAAGGCAGGAACAGGCCATTTCCACTTCTTTTGTGGTGGAATGTCATCAGTTAAGGCAGGAACCGGCCATCTGGATGTGTACCTGCCGGTCACGGGGATATGATGCCTTAGCTTTGGCTCAGAGGCCTGATAATTACCCCATGTTTCAGACACCAGTCGCAAGTAATAGGTTGTCTCCTATACTTCTGTCCAATTGGCTATAAATTGAGGCTTCCATGACCCCCTCCTTGCGCTTGATTAATTTGTTAGTATTGTTCACAGAACTTGGGAAAAATTCTTGGAGTTACTGCTGTAAACCAAAACTAAAATTCGAAGGCCCCTCAACCATCTGAATGGGCCTCCTCCTCTAGGCCAGAGCACTCCAAATTTAACCTGAAAGACTGGTTCAAGCCATGACTGGAGTGGGGGTCAAACATGCCTCATTATGACCTTCTCCCTTTTGGAATTCAGGAAAAGCCAACCAGCATTAACATCAACACAGACCTTAAGTCTGATAAGAAATATTTACAGTCTATTCTCCTTAAAGCCGGCTACCTGGAGCCTTCATCTCCATGATATAACTTTAGTCTCTATGACCTCTCATCTTAAGCCAGATATTCCTTTTTTTTTTGGTAATAACTCTTTCAACTCTTTCCAATCAGAAAAATTTTAAATCTACCTATAACCTCAAACCCCACCTCCTATGAGTTGTCTCTCCTTTCTGAACTGGACCAATATATATCTTAAATGTATTTGACTGATGTTTCATGTCTCCCTGAAATGTATAAAAAATTAAGCTGCACCCCGACCTCCATGGACACGTGGGTTCTCAGGGTCTCCAGAGGGCTTTGTCACGGGCCATTGGTCACTCACATTTGGCTCAGAATGTCTCATGCTCATCCGTGTGAAGAGACCCCCAAACAGGCTTTGTGTGAGCAACATGGCTGTTCATTTCACTCGGGTGCAGGTGGGCTGAGTCCGAAAAGAGAGTTAGCAAAGAGTGGTGGATAATCATTAGTTCTTATGGGTTTTGGGATAGGCGGTGGAGTCAGGAGCAATGTTTTGGGGGCAGGGAGTGGATCTCACAAATACATTCTCAAGGGTGGGGAGAATTACAAAGAACCTTCTTTAGGGTGGGGAGATTACAAAGTACATTGGCCAGTTAGGGTGGGGCAGAAACAAATTACAGTGGTGGAATGTCATCAGTTAAGGCTATTTTCACTTGTTTTGTGGATCTTCAGTTGCTTCAGGCCATCTGGATGTATACGTGCAGGTCACTGGGGATATGATGGCTTAGCTTGGGCTCAGAGGCCTGACACAGAATAAATCTCTTCAAATATTTCATAGAGTTTGACTCTTTTTGTCAACACTGGTTTATTATAAAGGATATCACAAAAGATACAGATGAACACCCAGATGAAAGTGATACATAAAGCAAGTATGTGGGAAGGGGCACCGAGCTTCCATGCCCTCTCTGGGTGTACCACCCTCCACGAACCTCCACATGTTCAGCTATCTGGAAGCTCCCCAGAAACCCTGTCCTGGCCAGGCGCGGTGGCTCACACCTGTAATCCCAGCACTTTGGGAAGTCAAGGTGGGTGGATCACCTGAGGTCAATGTCAGGCCTCTGAACCCAAGCCAAGCCATCGCATCCCCTGTGACTTGCCTTATACGACCAGATGGCCTGAAGTAATTGAAGAATCACAAAAATCACAAAAGACGTGAAAATGCCCTGCCCCACCTTAACTGATGACATTCCACCACAAAAGAAGTGAAAATGGCCAGTCCTTGCCTTCAGTGATGACATTACCTTGCGAAAGTCCTTTTCCTGAGCACCTTGCGACCCCCACTCCTGCCCGCCAGAGAACAAACCCCCTTTGACTGTAATTTTTCTTTACCTACCCAAATCCTATAAAATGGCCTCACCCTTATCTCCCTTCACTGACTCTCATTTTGGACTCAGCCCGCCTGCACCCCGGTGATTAAAAAGCTTTATTGCTCACACAAAGCCTATTTGGTGGTCTCTTCACACAGAGGCACATGAGTCAGGAGTTTGAGACTGTCAGGCCTCTGAGCCCAAGCTAAGCCATCATATCCCCAGTGACCTGCATGTATACATCCAGATGGCCTGAAGCAACTGAAGATCCACAAAACAAGTGAAAATAGCCTTAACTCATGACATTCCACCATTGTGATTTGTTTCTGCCCCACCTTAACTGATCAATGTGCTTTGTAATCTCCCCCACCCTTAAGGTTCTTTATAATTCTCCCCCACCCTTGAGGATGTACTTTGTGAGATCCACCCCTTGCTCTTAACTCCAGCTCCTATCCCAAAACCTATAAGAACTAATGATAACCCACCACCCTTTGCTGACTCTCTTTTCGGACTCAGCCCGCCTGCACCCAGGTGAAATAAACAGCCTTGTTGCTCACACAAAGCCTGTTTGGTGGTCTCTTCACATGGACACGTGAAACAGATCAGCTTGGCCAACATGGTGAAACCCTGTCTTTACTAAAAATACAAAAATTAGCCAGGCATGGTGGCAGGCACCTGTAATCCCAGCTACTCAGGAGGCTGAGGCAGGAGAATCACTTGAACCCAGGAGGTGGAGGTTGCTGTGAGCCGAGATCACACCACTGCACTCCAGCCTGGGTGACACAGCAAAACTCCAGAAAGAAAGAGAGAAAACGAGAAAGCAAGAGAGAGAGAGAGAGAGAGAAAAACCCTGTCCGATGGGGTTGTTACGGAGGCTTTATTACATAGGCACAATTAATTGGCTATTGGTGATCAACTTAACCTTCAGCTCCCCTCCTCTCCCAGGAGGTTGTGGGGTGGGGCTGAAAGTTCCACCCCTGGCCGGGCGCGGTGTCTCAAGCCTGTAATCCCAGCACTTTGGGAGGCCGAGGCGGGTGGATCACGAGGTCAGGAGATCGAGACTATCCTGGCTAACATGGTGAAACCCCGTCTCTACTAAAAATACAAAAAACTAGCGGGCGAGGTGGCGGGCGCCTGTAGTTCCAGCTACTTGGGAGGCTGAGGCGGGAGAATGGCGTGAACCCGGGAGGCGGAGCTTGCAGTGAGCCGAGATCACGCCACTGCACTCCAGCCTGGGAGACAGCGAGACTCCGTCTCAAAAAAAAAAAAAAAAAAAAAAAGAAAGTTCCACCCCTGTAATCCTGCCTTGATCTCTCCAGTGACCAGCCCCCATCCCAAAGCTACCTAGGGGCTGCTAGCCTAATCAGCTTATTAGCATACACGAAGACACATCACTTTGGAAATTTGAAGTACTTTAGGAGTTGTATGCCAGGAAATGGGACCAAGACCAAATATACCAAATATGTATATTTCACTATATCACACATGGTTAAATCCAAAGACAAAGGGGCAAAAAAGTATTGGCCAACTCTACTGGAAGACATCGCAAAATCACAAAAAGGAAGGAGAAAAGAATAGCGAACAATAATCCAATCTACCACAGCTACTCATATAAGAGTGATAGCCTAGACATGGAAATGTAGGGTGGAATGGACTAGGATGTCAGGTTTCTTAAACATCTATACCTGTAATATGACAGACACCTGTCTGATGATGCAAACAGTTTTGATCCTAGGATCAGGAGATCTGGGTTCTAGATCTAACTCTGGGGCATACTCAGGCTTTCTCTTGTTGCTATTTTCTGCCACAGATGTTAAAACTAGACCATCAGCACTTTGGGAGGCTGAAGCGGGCAGATCACCTGAGGTCAGGAGTTCAAGACCAGCCTGGCCAACATGGCAAAACCCCATCTCTCCTAAAAAATACAAAAAATTAGCCGGGCATGGTGGCAGGCTCCTGTAATCCCAGTTACTCGGGAGGCTGACGCAGGGAGAATTGCTTGAACCCAAGAGGCAGAGGTTGCAGTGAGCTGAGATTGAGCCACTGCACTCCAGCCTGGGCGACAGAGCAAGACTCTGTCTCAAATAAATAAATAATAAATAAATAAATACAACAAAACTAGACCATTCAGATTGGTTTTTCTTCTTCTGTCACTGGATATGCTACTTGATGAAAAGCCTAGAAGGGAATATTCCAAAATGTTACTACTAGTAGTGGGACTTCAAGCTATCTTTATGTCTTCCTGTATTTTCCAAACTTTCTGCAATGAGCAAATATACATTTTATAGTATCAATAAATTTTTAATAATTTTTTTAAAAACCTGTCTTAGTTCAACTGTATTTTCATCCATCCTTTGCCAATAAATATATCTCTGAAACATTAATCAGCACAAGGAAGCAGCCAAGCCTTCCTTTTTTTGAGACAGGGTCTTGCTCCATCACCCAGACTGGAGTGCAGTGGTGCATTCACAGCTCACTGCAACCTCGACATCCTGGACTCAGGTGATCCTCCCACCTCAGCCTCCTGACTAGCTGAGACTACAACCACAAGCCACCATGTCTGGCTAATTTTTTATGTTTTTGTCAAGACAGGGTCTGGCCATGTTGCCCAGGCTAGTCTCATACTCACGGACTCAAGCAATCTGTCCCGCCCATAATCCCAAAGTGTTGAGATTACAGGCATGAGCTACCATGCCCAGCCAGGAATTTATTCTCATACTCTAACCTAAGAGCAATTATTGTCCTTTTTAATACTAATTTCTGAGACTTTTTTTTTCCTGAATTTTGGGGTGGGGAGGGGATTTTTAACTTGAATACCAAAGGACAAACACAATTTGTCCTCTTTTTCTTCATTAGTTATTGTTATTGTTTTGCTTTTGTCCTGTCTAGAAACTAGGTCAGGCATGAGTAGCACAAGAAATCTACCAGCTTATATACTTCCAAAATTCTCATCAGCCCCCTCCCACCCCGCAACATTTAGTCATGACGCCTCTGACAGCAGGCCAAATTCCCACCTGGGAAAGAGTGCTCCGTGTGGTTGGGGTTATTGTTACCATTCAAGTCTCGATTCACTCAGACCACATGGTAGTAGGTTTTGGGTGGAAGGCTTCTGCATCTGGCTAATCCTGACTGCAGTTACTAACATAAGCCCTCCCTTGACCCCACCTCTCCCCAGGACTGTCTTGTCTCTTTCATCTCTCATTTAAAACTGCCCAGACCCACTCCCTCCAATTCCTCACCTCCCGCCTCCTGTGCACGTTGCCACCTCACACAGCCTGGCTTCCGTCTTCCTCCCTTTGGTGAGATTGCCCCATGAGTCATCAACAGTCTACTTTTCAAGTCCAAAGTTCAGCCCCTAGTTTACTTTAGCCTCTCGGCTGTATGTAAAATCTTCAACTATTCATTCTTCAAACTCTTACTTTCTTGGTTTTTAGGAAATCCTGCTCTCCTGGTTCTCCTTGGCCTCTCTGGCCATTTAATTTCCTGTTTCTCCTGTTTTCTTCCCCTCAGCTTTTACCTGTTCTCCTGGACTCCACCCTCTGCCCACTGCTATTCTCTCTCTTGGTGGTCTGATGCTTTCCTAGTTTCAACCATGATTCATATGCTGATAACTCCAGCCCAGACCTTTCCTCTCTGATTCATACTTCCTGGAGCTGCTGGTCATCACAGGGATGTCACATGGGCCTGAAACTCATCAGGTCCAGAACTGAACTATTCATCTGTCCTCTAGAAGTCGTTGGTTGCACGCAACGGGACTGATCCCAACCAGCTTATTAATTGGAAGGACTGCAGGGTGGTTCCTAGAATCAAGGGGATCACTGAATAACCTGGTGACTGCTGGGTGAGAACCAGGTCGCTGTATAGATTCAAGCTCCAGAAGTGAATTTAACAGGCCTGACTTGGATCATGGCTCCACTTTTTGGGGTCCGTTATCAGAGTAAAGTGGGGCCAGAAGTGCACAAGGTCCCAGATAGACAAGACAAGAGCCACCACACCTTCCGAATCTGCTTTTTCTTCTACATTCTCCATCTCAGTTGGTGGCTCTGCCATCATCCATCATCTACCTACACTGGGGGCAGGCGGGGAGTATTATTCCCTTTCTTTCATATCCCAAAGCCAATCAATTATTAAGTCCTGAGATTTTACCCCTTAGAGTATTTCTTCAAACAGTTGTCTCTTCCCTATCACTTGGACCCATGACCTTGTTGGGGACTTTCTTGTCAACTGTTTGATGACTACTAAGCCTCCCCAGAAGTTGGGAGTCTTGCCTACTTTAAATTTGTCCTTCATATGATAGTCGGAGGGATCCATCTAAAACCCAGATCTGACCGTGTTTCTCCCCTGTGTAAACTGGTCACTGCAGTCCAGGTTTCTTGCTACAAGAGACAAATTCTGCCAGGGTCCAGTCCCTGCCTGCAACTCACAGTCACGCTCGCTGCCCTGCTGGTGGTTCTGAAGCTACATTCTTCTTTGCTATGGGATCCCCTCAGCCCAAGAGACCCCCCTGCCTCCCTACCATCCTATCCCCAATCTGGCTGTTACCAACTCACCTTTCAAACTCAGTGGACACCTCACCTCCCTGAGGGAAAAGATTGCTCAGTATCCTCTGTTTCACTGTGTCTTTCCTCTTGGAGCTCTATGAGAGAATGGGGCCACATCTATATTATTCATTGCCAAATCATTTGCACATGGCAAGTGCTTAATATATTTTCTTAGGATAAATAAATACATAACTTCTGTGTATGCTTCTTGACCCTTCATTTGCACCTTCAATGAACTTAATGGATATTTTTTTCTCTTTTTCCCATTATACAAATCACTGACTTCAATTTATTGAATATGCATCATTTCCCTTTGGAAGGCAGCCAAAACTGGGGAGAGAATGGAGGTGGGGCTACTGGACAAACTACCCTGCCAAACAGAGTGTGTGCTGGTCACATTGTAGCCCTGCAGAGGGCGTTTGCAAATGCACTGAGATGGGGGCTAATCCCACTTCCATGTGCTAGCTACGTGGAGCACCTGCCTTACACATATTCACTCATTTCATTGTCACAGTAGTCCTAGGAAGCAGGTCCTATGTCCTACTGTATCAGGCAGGGTCCCATCAGGTAGCCGATGAGCACACTTCAGCTAGGTAATGGAGGAGAGTTTAGTAAGGGGACATTTATAAAAGTATAAGCAAGGTAAGAAACTGCAAGGGATACATGATATCCCAGGGCTAGCAACAGCTGGAAGTCCTTATCACTGAAGGGCAGCCAACCCCAGCCACCCAGGAGGGAGGGAACTGGGAGAATAATGCCCTGGCATTTTTCTTTTCTCCTGCCAAGGCTCCCCATCACCCAAATGCAACCAGAAAACAAAGGGCAAGGAGGCCCATTGATGTGGTCCAGGAGATGAGCCCACCAGGCCATAAAGGACAAGAACAGTCTAGAGTGACTCTGGAAGGGCACGTGTGACCAGTAGAGTGAGATTAGACAATCCGAGGGCATGGAACCAGGGTGGCCCAGCTTTTTACCTGCTGACTCTGCTTCTATGCCTCTACAATGGTGTCACAAGACTCCGTTTCTCTGGCTTTGCACATTCACTAATAGCACTTCTGTTCTCACCATCGAAACAAGGTCAGACACAACATTCTTGGCTGAGCTAGAAGTTTTCCATGAAGACCCTAAGAGATGGTCATGTAAGCGTGAGACAAATCAGTGGCCCCAAAATAAGGAAGCAAGGCAGCCTCCTCTTTATAAACATAAATACACACACACACACACACACACACACACACACACACACACACACACCATGTTCCTCTATGAGCTCCCAGGAAACCACCAGGCAACTGCCCTCCAACAGCACAGAGAATGTTTCAAATGAAACGGCCCCAGCACAATGTTCCAGCAGCAGGTTAACAACCTAGACTTGGAAATCAGACTAGCCAGGAGCTGGATTCTGATTCTATCACTGGCTATGTGAACTTGAGTGTCATCTGCAAAATGCAAATCAATGACACCCATGGAAGTGTGGTGAAGATGAAATGAAATACACAATTTTGGCTTTGCACTCATTAAATGTTAGCTAAAAACCACAGAGTGGTAACTTCTGTAGCTTGGCACTACCATAACTTTTTGACCTAATTGCTTATTTGTTCTGACTTTTTGAATCCTTTAGAAATGGATACTTCCACAGCTAAAAGAAGGATAATGATATTTTGTAGTGATTATAGTTTTGAAGTACTTTCCTTTTAATTTCTATTTTGAAGTACTTTCTCCATATTATCAAAACCCAGAGAGAACGGCTACCCAAAAATCACTCTGCCTGTTTTAAAGATGGGGAAACTGATACCCAATGAGACTAAGTGACTTGTTCAAGGTCACACAGACGGCACGTGGCTGAGTCAGGAATGGCATTCTCCTAAAAAGGCAGCACCTGACTGGCTTGTCTCTGTAAAGGCAGATTGACGGGCAGCTCAGAGGGCCCGCTGTGCGTGCTCAGACATTATTCCGCAGCAGTCATTTGTCTGCTGGCTGCTGGATCACTTAACAATGGGTGTTTCGCCAAATTATAATTATGCCCTTTGCTTGCAACAAAGAATATCTGAGCCACTTCCTTTAGCTCTGCCTGAGAGCCGGAGAGTGGCGGTGCCCGCAGTTGGGTGGGCGTGCACCCCCGCTCACTGCTGTTCAGTCTTCCTAGCGCAGACCACTTCTCTGTGGCTTCTCACGGCAGACAGCAGTGTGTGAACCCCAGTGGCTGTCACAAGTGCTTTCTCTTGTGGTCAGAGAGCAAAACTTGCTACCAGGTTTAAGTTGCTGGAGATGGAGGTTTTTACAATCAAAAAACCAGTCTTTGAAAGCACAGAAAGTGCATTAGCATCCTCTCCCTTGGAGACAGCTATTTTTGTCTTTCGTCTTCAGAGACCGTGCTCCAAAATCGGGGAGACGAGTAGCAGGAGGAGAACAGAACAAAACAATATCCACAATGTCTCCAGCTCAGAAAGAGCAAATCACTGCCATTTCAACAATCGCCACAGCAGTAATGGAGAACAGACTGGGTTGGAGGCAAGCTGCCCTTGGGTAAAGCACAACACGGATCTCTTTCTGTGGGATTGCTCTCCATATACTTCGTGAAACAAGGTTTGTTGCCATGGTTACTAGCAAATCACATGATAGCCTGGCTACCGAAAAGTGTGGGAGAACAGCCCAGATCAGACTGTGATGGGGGTAGGGGATACCTTCCTTCCCAGCTCGGCTGCTTTTCCCTAGCAGACTTGGATGACCTCAGAGGTCTTCCTCATTTCCAACCAGCCCACACCTGGGGTTAAGGGCCAGCCATTCTTTGGGCACCAAGAGATTCCTTTCATAACAAGATCATCACAAGTTTTCCTCAAAGGCCTCTCCCTCTGGTTCCAGGAGCCCCTCTCCCCCTTCCCAGCCCCTTCCTTCCCTGGCCCCTCTGCCACACACAGGTGCTGTAATTCAATCACTGGATTGAGTGGGAGGGGGTGGAGTGTGCAGCCTACACCACTTGAATAAGCTCTTTTCTAAAATCCAGGATGGCATGAGTCAGGGAATTTTGAAGCTGTGATACAATCAGGACACTGGTGCCTCACGGGGAGAAGGGAGGGAGGATGGACTCGCCCAGATCCTAAAGAGACCAGGCAGGTCTGGTTTCCCAGGTACAGCCTCAGCGGGGGTCAGCAGACCCTCAGCCTCAGAGTGATGGAACTGGGTCCATCCTGACAATCTCTGAGGAAGTGTGATGGATATGACCTCACGGGCATTGCCTTCCAGGGAAGAGAAAGGCAAGACCTGGAGAAAGCTTTCAGACAATCCAGCTCTCTGCCTCTTCCCCCTCCCTCACTCCTTCCCTGCAGAGCCCCGCGGAGCTAGCAGAGTCATGTGCTCAGAGAAGTGGGTTTGTGAGTGGGTGCACCTTAGTAGCAGCAGCACGGGCTGGAAGTGCACATCTGTTTTTCTGACAATTACAGATTGCCCACTTCTTCAGGTTCAGATCGTATCTCATCTTTTCAATTCCTTTAGAGTTTCTTGTCTTCTTCCTCCGCAGCAAAAGCAAGGTCTGGATGACAGAAAAAGACCCAGAAGAGTAAGCAAAATGCAAGGAATGAGGGGGATTCTGCCCTAGATGTGCTAGGTGATTCAGAGAACTTCCTTCAGGGCCCCTGCCTCAAAGAGCACAGTGTATTCAGAAGAGAGGAGATGTACAGCCACACTACCAATGTCACTAACCCTGTTGGGCACCACAGAGCAAGGGCTGACACCCAGCCCAGCACTTTGGGAGGCCAAGGTGGGCGGATCACCTGAGGTCAGGAGTTTGAGACCAGCCTGGCCAACATGGAGAAACCCCATCTCTACTAAAAATACAAAATTAGCCACGCATGGTTGCACATGCCTGTAATCCCAGCTACTTGGGAGGCTGAGGCAGGATATTCACTTGAACCCGGGAGGCAGAGGTTGCAGTGAGCCAAGATTGTCCCATTGCACTCCAGCCTGAGCAACAAGAGTGAAACTTCATCTCAAAAAATAAAATAAAATAAAATAAAATAAAAGGTATACTGCCCAGAGCTAGCAAGATGTCTTCTCTGGTTGCTCCAAGATGTTCAACATGTGGCTTCCACTTCTTTATTGTTGTTCATGATCCAGCCATCACGTTCACATTCTAGGCAGCAGGAAGTAAAAAAGGAGGGAAGAACCGCATGCTCTCTCATTAAGCACACTTCCTAGAAATGCACCCCGCCCCCTACTTCTGACATTTCATTGGATAAAATTTAGTCACATGGCCATACCTAGCTGCAAGGGGTCCTGGGAAATGTAGTCTATTCTAGGATGCCATGTGCCCATCAGGGAATGCTAGACTAAGGAAGCAAGGAAGGATGGACCTCTGGGCACAACTAGCTGTCTGTGGCATGGAAATACATTAGTAGAATAGCACATGTGCATACTTACAAAGAAATAAATGTGTTCATTGGGGGTGTAGTCAAAATTGGGGAGTTTGAAGACAGCTGCTATGGATCATAGATTCTAGGAGTACATATAATTGATTGAGAGAAGAAATATGAGTTGTTGTTTTTTAAACAAACTTACAGTCATTCATCCTTCTCCTGGTCAAAGAGTATAGAGATTTTTCTGTAGGGACTCATCCTTCCCTCACTCTCAGCCACACAGTTGTAGGGGTGGGCTGACGGGGAGCTTCTAATAGTCTTAGTGAACAAATTCTCCTGTCCCACCACTGGGATTGGTGCAGGTCACTGAGAGGCAGCACAGGACTTGCATTTGACTCTTAAAGGGGAGATGGTGGACATAAAGCTGAGAGCACATGAACCTCTTGCAATCACAGTGGAAGAGCCTGTCTGAGGGTGCAGAGGAGATTTTCATTCAGAGGATGAGGGAGCCGCGCTGAGAGAGGACCAGGTCCCGGAGATATCATTTAAGCGTCTGTATCAAGCTGCATCTGAACACAGCATGAGTCGTGATGAGGAGTCATCTTGGACCGTCTGGATGGGGTCAGCCCCCTAGAACTGGCAGAGCAATGAAGTGGACAGAGCCTGGCATTGCATGACTTCCTGGAGCACAACCACAATACCTGGCTGGAGGGCTGCATGAGAGAGAAACCAATTTTCATCTTGGTGCAGTCCTACCTATTTAAGGGTCTTTGTCTTAGCAGCCAGCCTATAACCTAACCAGGACATATGAAGGAATGATCTCATTTAATTATCCAATGCCTGGAGAGTGAGTGCAGGGCAAGACTGACTCAGGAGCCCAGGATGCTGGCCCCCACGTTCAGCACAATTCAGGCGTCCCTGGGTGGAATTCCTTTCCTACATGCTGGATAGAGTCACGGCCCTTCACTTCCTCTTTGCACCTAAGCACTTTTGGGACTATACCCCTGTGCACTGCCCAGGTCTGGGCCAGGGCTTCGTTCTCGATACACATTGACTGAATAAATGAGTAATAAATGGTCTTTCTGAGTTTCAGAATACCCAGAAGGCTAGTGGTGGATCAAATGAGATCATGTTTGGGAAGATGTTTTGGAAACTACAATATGTACACTTTGGTTGTAGTTATCCTTCTCATTAGGAAATTCTCTAAATTTAGGGCAAGAATATATATATATATTCATATTCATACACACACACACACACACACACACACACACACACGAATTCTGTCTTGAAGAATATGTACCTGTAGTCTGGTTCTGTCTTTTGGTGCCTTTCTCCATGAGACAGTCCTTCCAGTCACACCACTCTTAGAGTTGGAGGATAGTTAGAGGTCATCCAGATGCCACTCCCAGTGCACTCTACCCCCACCCCAGGTAAAATTCCCCTTCATGATGTTCCCATTAAATGGTCAGTTAGTCAGTGACCCTCCTAACAACTGGGTACAGTGATCAAAATGTGACTCAACAGTATAGGACGGGAAGAGTCCCACGCCAGTCCTTAGACACTCATGTGTTCTCCTTCCTGTCTCTAGTTACACGGACTCCTTTCCCAACAGCCCAGAATCCTCTTTCAAGGTCAGGTTCAAAGTAACCAGCTCTGCAGAAGTCCTCCCAGTCTGGCAGGGGCAGTTAGGTAGTCCCTTCTTTTTGTTGCTATGTCACTTTGTACTTAACTCTATTATAAGGTATGTCCACTTTCTACTTCCAACCTCTACCTCGATCCTTCGGAAGTGAGTTTTTCAAGGCCAGAGACTGTATCTTACTTATTGGATTCTCCAGCACTTACTTCAGTGCCTGGCATTTGTTGATAATTTAACGAAGCTTGTTGAATGGATGAGTGAGTAAAACATAGGAGCAGAACAGAGGGGCATTGAGCCCTTGGTCTCTGGCATGAGACAAGCTTGGGCCCAAATCCCATTATTGAATTACATTCGTTCCTGCATGCGCTCATTCATCCATTCAAATATTTTATCTAGTTCCTATTATATTCTGGACACCCTGCTAGACACCAGCATAGGACAAACAGGAGGGACAAAGTCCCTGTCCTCACCAAACTTATGTCTGAATAGTAGAGACCAAAAATAAGCCAGTGAATAAATAAATAAAATACCTTGGCTCAAGCCTGTAATCCCAGCACCTTGGGAGGCCAAGGTGGGAAAATTGGAGCTCAGGAGTTTGAGACCAGCCTGGGCAATATAGTAAAACCTTGTCTCTACAATTTTTTTTAAAATTAGCAGGGCATGATGGCTCACACCTGTGGTCCTAGCTACTTGGGATGCTGAGGTGGGAGGACTGCTTCAACCCCAGAGTTTGAGGCTGCAGTAAGCTGTGATTGCACCGCTGCATTCCAGCCTGGGCAACAGAGCAAGACCCCATCTCTTAAAAAAATTTTTTTTAAAGATACCTGCAGATTCTAATATGTCCTATGAAGGAGATGGACATGGGTGAGTGTTGCCAGGGCCGTGGAGTTAGCAGTGGGCTACTAGATAGGTGGGCAGGGAAAGCCTCGCTGATGACCAGGAAGTGAGTCTTGAAGAATGAGAACAAGCCAGGCTTTTAAGGAACAGAAGGAACAGTGACAAACAGAAATGCAGGTGCTTCTGCTTCCAAGGCTTAGTTTCTTCATCTATAAATAGAAATAATAACAGCACCCACCTCACAGTTTGTTATGAAGCTTAAATGCTTTGAAACACTTAGCATAGTGCTGGGCACGTAGAAAGCACTTCATATATATTAGCTCTTATAATCAGTTACAGGGTCATGCTGAAGAAAGGAAATGAGAGTGAAGCCATGGCAGTCCTCTGTAGTGACCACTTCCTTCTCCAATCTGTCCCAAGCCATCTGTTAAATAATCTACTGAAGAAGGTTCCTGGGCACCAACCTCAGTCTCTCCCATCTAAGGTCTCTAGAATCTCTTTAGAATAAGTGTAAATACCTTGCAAGGTATTTTTAGCACATCAAGCCAGGCGTGGTGGCACACACCTGTAGTTCCAGCTGCTCAGGAGCTGAGGCAGGAGGATCGCTTGAGCCTAGGAGGTCAAGGCTGCAGTAAGCTATGATTGTACCACTGTACTCCAGCCTGGGTGACAGAGTGAGACCCTGTTTAAAAATAAAAATTAAAAAAAGATTGAGTAAATCCAATGGGATGATGCAATGGAAAGCCTTATACAATTATAATTATTACTCCTGTTGTTTCTTCATGGTTTCCGGACATCTCACATGCTGCCCGTTCTAGCCAGTATGCTGCCCAGTTTGCCAAGGACCTTCTTAAAGTGAAGTCCCTGAAACTGAACATGGAAAGTTAAGCAAGCTCTAGCAGAGCTGGGACTGTGCCTAGGGCCCACTGACCCAACACAGCCTAACAACTGGGTCATAAGTTAGCAATCTAAGCAAGAGTGAAATCCGAGCCTGCTGCCTTCCGATCCTGGGCCTGACTGGCCGACCAGGTGCATCGACAGCACCCAGTGTCTGGCAGTGAGATGAGGTCTGTCTGGTACTCCCGAGCGAGCGCAAGGCAGCCTTCAAGGAATTGCAAGGCACTCACAGTCGTGTTTTATCTGCTGGGCAGATAGGAGGATCTTGCATTTTAATGGAGAAAGCAAAAAGATTCTAACTATCTCAGAAGCAAAAGCTTTTCCACAGTTCAAAGTCCTCTGAACCTGTGGTTTCTCTGATAAGGGATATGTGTGTGTCTGTATATGTGCATGTACACATGCACACGTGCGTGTATTCAAGAAAGGAAAAACAGCACTGCCTTTATCCTCTCTGCCACTGACTCTTGCAGATATGATTTTATGTGTTCATGTTAAGTCTGGCCTTAAATGGCAGCATAAGCAGAGAAATGCCAAGGGGAGTGGTGGAACACACAAGGGCATAATTACAGTGAGCTTTGTCCAGCTAACACACCAGTAATTTGCCTCACGGAATGATTCAGCAATAACCCTGCCAGAGTTCCCAAAGAAACCCCATATCTGGGATGACGTAATGTCTCTCCACCTCTGATACCGCCTCTCTCCACACCCACCGCCACACGCTCACCATCTCATCTCGAGAGCCACAATTCCATCTGTGAACCTTCAGTTGCCATCTGCATTGTGACAAATATGTATCTTATTATTCAAATTGTATTACAATGTACAATGTTGTTAATCTAGCCCTTTACGCTTGATAATTCGGTAGAAAAATTAAGACCTGGAAAAAAATGCTAACCTCTGGTGAATTATACAGGAACAAAAATCATGAGCTATGTCTGCAGAATGCCTCTAGTATCTCAAATTGGATATTTGGTCCCTGCATCCCATGAATATTCATACTTTGAGGCAAAGTGATTGATTTCATTTATCACTGGAAGTGGAGGTGACTGTCTAGACTTGCTACGTGAGAAGCATTGCAGAGAAAGGGACCCTGGCCCTCCTGAGATGCACCTTGTGTGTGGCTGGAAGATACTTATGCTTGCCTACCCCAAATCCAGATCCGTCAATCACCCCTTCTCCCTGATCAGTAGAACCAGAGAGATGCTCATGGACAGTGCTCTTAGACTGGTCTAAACTAATTTTGCTTTAGGCTAATTTTGATTTGCCACTCCTGACTAGGCATGTAATTCATTTGATTTCACTTTATATCAAAGAGCAATATAGAAGATCTGGGGGTAGGGAGAGTTCTAGGAAAGCTTTCTTTGCTGATAAATAGAGACCCAAAGAATACAGAGCTTCTTTTTTCTGTGGATGTTGTTATGATGCAAGGAAGTCCTACAGCCATTTGGCAAACAGGAGAGGAGGTAGCTAGAAAGACGGCAGAGATGGCAAAAGTCTGAGTCCTCGATGCTGCTGATAAATTGTTAATAGGACAAATGAGGTAGATCTAAGAAAAAAAAATTGCTAATAAACCAAACTTAGAGCTGCCTTATCTCCAGACTTTGCATTATGTAAGATAATACATTCTTTGTTATTTAAGCTGGTTGGATCAAGGCTTTCTGTTATATAAAAGCTGAAAAAATCGCTACTACTTGAGGCAGTGACTTTCAAGCTTTTTGATCATAAACCAAAGAGGGAAATATGTTTATGTGTAATGTACTCTAAAATGTTCTATTCTACTCTATTCTACTTCATTTTTTAAAATTCAGGTCACAACCCACTAAAGTGATTTCAAAGCTCACTAATGGGTCATGACCCACATTTCAGAGAACATTAAAGTCATAAGGTATATAAGCTACCGTGATATAATAGAAAGCATAATGTGGTGTCATCAAAGACATACCACTGAAGTGCTGTCATAGGAGGGAATGATCACTTCAAGTTGAGGGAAACAGGGAAGGTTTGAAGGAAGGGCTGGACCTTGAAGAGTAGTTCCATTTCCAGCAAGAGGAGTGGGTGGAGAATTCAGGGGTGGGGGGATTTGGTTCAGGAATGACAGGAGCAAAGACAAGATAGTGAGAAATACAGATATGTTACCCACCAGGGGGTGAACCTGGCCAAAGGTGGTGTACGGTTTGGAGAGTAGTGAGAATAAAGGTGTGATTTGGGTTAGATAATGTGCAGCCTCGAATGCCAGGCAAATGGGAGGCCCTATGAAGCCTGCGTAAGGCTGCATCTAAGAAAATCTAAAGTGGTAGCAGCTGCAAGCTGGGCTGGGCCCATGTCACATCAATAGCTGAAACTGGCAGAGTTTTAGGTCAGAGGCAAATAAGAAAGGCCTGTGCTCTTGGAGGTCCGCTTCTGCCATGTCACCTCCTTCTGCCTGCAATTCCTGCAAACCCATTCTCCACAAGGGTGGGGCTCTTGATCAGTGAGCTGCTCTTCCATGACGAACAAAGAGTAAGTAAGCCGGCCTTTCTAAAAATCTTGCCTGGCAGCCCACAACGTAAACTAACAGAGCTGATGTGATTTTCTAAATAACACCATCAGAGAGTGGGCAAGATTGGCTGATTTTCAATCTCAGAAGGCCAACAACCCCCAGCTTCTCATTGTTCATCTTCTTGCTCCCACCTGCTTGCCTGCAGATATGTTCACATTTTGTTAGATCCAGCCCCCAAAGGTGGGCTGAGCCTAGCTACTTGACACCTCTAATAAGAAAAATTCAGTGGAGGAGGATTTGAAATTGCTAGTTACATTGGGTGTTTGTGCTATCTGTGGATTTTAATTATCCATGTCATTCCTTCCCTAATCTCTCCCTGAAAAGCAAGAATTGACTCTCATGATGGAAATTAATCGGAACTAATCTGCAGCTTCTCTTTTACTATAACCCACAGACCTAAGAGGTTGGCAAATCAGAGTGGAATTTTCCTGGGAATCCACACACTGAAGAATCGAACCAGATTTTAATAACTTTAAAGCGGTGCCAAGTTTATGCTTGCCCTCTCTCTTCAAATAAGTGAGTTTTTGAATATTGAAGACTGAATGATCAGATTTCTGGAATACTGTTTCTGTCCTGACAGTTGATACTCCTTGTGGTTTGGGCAGAGGCCCCTACATATCTGGCCCACTGCCTGCATATGGAAAATTACAACTGAGACCTACCCTTTGGGAATGCAAAGTAAGTTAATTGCTTGGAATGGGTGGGCATATTGATGATGAAAAGCACCAGCTAGCCACATGTGACCCCAGAGCATATGGAATCAAGCGATGAGTTAGCATAATTAGTGTTGATTCAGTCTTCGTATCTACTTCAAGGGGGTTTATTTAGATTTTTCTTTGTAGAAACTTTCAATGCCTCAAGTATTAGAACCTAAGATTAAAGTTAATAAGCTGAATAAAAAAGTGAAGAAAAGAGCAGACAGGTAGGGATTACCTTCTCAACATGTCTAAAGCCACCATCGCCATCTCTTCCCAGTGCTGTGTCTGCTCTGAGCTGTCCCTTCTGGGTGCATGGCACCCGCATTTCCCCAGGCACCTGGAATCTTGGTGTCACCGCCAGTATTCCTGCTCCTTGCCATCCACATGCAGTTGATTGCCAGATCCTTTAAATGCCTTGCCCTCTCTGTTTCTACTCTTCTTAATTCAAGTTCTCAGTGCATCCCCACTGGCCTCCTGAGATAGCCTCCTTGACTGGCCTTACTGCTTCCCCTTCTCTTCCCATCTCAGTTCACCCCTTACTTGGCTACTGGAGTAATTTCCTAAATCACAGCTTTCAACAAGTCACTCACTTCCTTGCACTAAATTCCTCAGGGGCTCCCCCATCTAAAGGTTCACAGCTTCAAAGGCTAAACCTATGAACATGTTATCAAGAACCTTCAACCTATCGTCCCAAGTGTTTTCTCCCATGACGTCTGGTTCATAGCCCAGAGTGTAGGGCAGAGAAGGCACTCCTTGTACTTAATCTGGAAGCATTTATCATATTGTATGGAATTACCTGGAGCCTGAAACACCCACTAGACAATAAGCTTCATGAAGACAGGGTGGGGTTTTTACTACTATAGGACCAGGCAAATAATTGGAACTCAATAAACATTAGTTGGAAGGCTGGGAGTGGTGGCTCACACCTATAATCACGGCACTTTAGGAGGCCAACGCAGGAGGATCACTTGAGGCCAGGAGTTCAAGAGCCACCTGGTCAAAGTAGTGAGGCCCTAACTCTACAAAATAAAATAAAATAATTAGCTGGGTGTGGAGGCATATGCCTGTAGTCCCAGCTACTCAGGAAGCTGAGACAGGAGGACAGGTTGAGTCCAGGAGTTTTCAAGACTACAGTAGTTATGATTGTGCCACTGCACCCTAGCCTGGCTGACAGAGCAAGACCTTCAAAAACAAAAAACTATATACATATATATGCATATATGTATATGTACACACATCTATATATGTGTATATATACATATACACACATATATATACATGTATGTATATATACATATACACACATATATACATGTATGTATATATACATATATGTATTTGTATGTATATATATTAGTTGGTTGAATCAATGGATGAATAAATATGTAATAGATTAGGGATTCTGGTTTTAAATTGAATCTGTTTATCAGTACCTAATATAACCTTTGTCAACTTTCTACTAAAATACCTATTTAGAATGCACAAAGAGTAAAAGCACGTAACCCCACCAGAAGTTAAAACAATTGGAAAATCCACTGCCCAAATATGGAAGAAATGTAGACTCTAATGTAGATTCTAAGTTCTATAAGGCAAACTTCAAAATCAAACTCAGAAACAGTACATGTTCCATCATCTCAAAAGAAGAGGCCTATAATGCCAAGAAGGAAGACATCTTATTTCTTTCTAGATTTTTTTTTTACCTCTGGCTTAGAAGCCCAGGGTCTGGATCAACCAAAAAAATTGGGAATCCATCCCTCAATTGCTCGGATTGTGTGTTTCAAAGCAGCACTCCATTCTTCTCCTCTTGACCTTACCAACAATTCCCCTCTTTCTGCATTTATTTAGAAATTGCAATGCCCATTTAATAAACAAATTCTAAGAAAACAAAAGTGCAGAAAGTTGGGTACATATGTGCATGGTGGTGGAGGTGGTCAGACATAGGCTGGCGATAGGTCAATTGCTGGGGGAAGCATATTTCCAACAAAAGTGAGGTTTTGGGTGATGACAGAACCAGGAAAAGCCCTGGGAACAGTATATTCTGGGGACCAGTTGCGTGTGT
The DNA here is from genome assembly GCF_037993035.2 of Macaca fascicularis. Taxonomy (NCBI): domain Eukaryota; kingdom Metazoa; phylum Chordata; class Mammalia; order Primates; family Cercopithecidae; genus Macaca; species Macaca fascicularis. Next base: position 110,767,885 of record NC_088382.1, on the reverse strand, counting down.
GTGTGTATGTGTGTGTGTGTGTGTGTGCATGCACGTTTTATTTATTCAGAATGTCAACCAGACAGATATTAGCTGTAGGAGAAGATTCTGCCTCAATCCTACAAAACTACACGAAAGGAATACACGCTCTGTAGTCATTGGAAATTGCACCAAGCTCTGCACACTACACTATCTTCCAGTTGTGTATCTAAGAATGAGATTCCACAAACGTCCAAATGGATGGTGAGTGGAGTCAAGAGAAAATCACACTGTGTCTTTTAGCAACCAGTAGATCTGAACAGATTTCCCTTCTTGCAGGATAAGCTCTGCAGTACTGCAGATTAAAGAAAATGGAATGTCATTCAGAAGTCTAGAGGAAAGTCCTATTTCTGAAAGTGATGTACTCCGTGAACCAGAAGAGAATTCTAAAATACTGTTTTGCGTCTTCCTTAGGACATAAGAAGACACGGCTTTTATGAAGTAGGAGTGAAAAATTATGAAGAAAGAGCAGGTAGCAATGGAAGGAGAGCAGAATGAAATAAAGAACTATTGTGAGGAATGCAAGGACACATGGTGATGTGATGAAAACAAGACCAGCATTGGTCACACAACATCTAAAAGTTATTGATGTTGCCAAGAAAAGAGCAAAGGCAATTGGAACAGATGCAAGAAGCAAAGCTATCATCTTTCATCATAGATGAAGGATGTGTAATTACCAGGTTCTCAAATCCATGAAGCTTTGCCCGAACACTATTTGTTCAGTAATGGAGTGAGAGCTTACTGTGTAACAGACTCTGTGTTGTGGGCCAAGATAAAACGGTCATCTCTCTCCTGTGGTCCCTTCCACACCCAGTCCCCAACTCTCCCATGCCACCTACAACATTCTGCTGTTTGTAGTCATTAACGTATCTGCCCCTGCAACAGAAATGTGTGGTCCTAGAGGACAGGATGGTAACTTGCCCACGTCTCTATATTCTCAGAATCTAATACACAAAAAGTTTCTTGAATGAATAATGAAGTGCATGAATAAAACATCACCAGATTGACCAACAGTTACAGTTCTCCTATGATTTCTTTGACAATAACAGTTCACAATCAATTCTTCTAGGACCATCTGGTGTTGATTCTCTGACCACACCTCCTGAGGCCTCATCAGAGTACAGAGTCCACTGCGCTTGCGGATGTGTAATTAGCTGGTATTTCCTTTTCATGTTTCTATTTCCTTGTGGATATTTATTCAAAAACAATTTCTAATAACTTTCTTTAATAACTTTTTTCCTAATTTTCAAAGCAATGCAAGCCCATTTGTACACAGAAAAGCATAAAGTGAACTCTCACACTTCTAAGAGGTATTTCTGAGGTCCACCCAGTCCTTCAGGGCAAGGCTTTCTGTTCTAACCACAGCCAGCCCATCTAGAGCACTTGGAACAGCTCAGCATACTGTAGGTGTTCAACGATAAGTATTTGTCAGATGCATGTTCGTGAGCAGGTACCAGGTCTCCGCAGCCTCAGCTGCTTGCTGGGTGAAGGAAGGAGCTTCCCTGGTACCGCCAAGACCCCTGAGCTCCTGGGCATGCCCTGGTGGTCGCCACCGCCCTGGGAATTAGTGCCATCTCTGTATCCCAGTGCTGCGGGCCCCTCTGGGCCCTGTGGCTATCAGGCATTTCTTCTGCATTTGAGGTCCCAGGCCCTGGGCCTTGCTGGGGCCACAGACTGTTTCTGAGCTTAAGAGGCCTGGTTTTCCGGCATTCTCCATGCAGTGAGGCTGCACCATGCTCGCTTCAGAACTGGACAGGAAATCGCCCCTTCCCTTTTTTATGAAGGTTGGAAAGCCAGTGGCCTGACCTACTGATGACCTGGTATTAGTGAAAGCTCTTTATGTCTTTAATATTTTGATGCTTGCTTTAACTGTTCCTCCACAGACCATTTAACTGTGGCTTAGCCTGAAGATTTCGTTCCTCTTCACTTTTAAAATGCAAAAGAAAAATGATTAGGAAAGAGCCTGACATGGTTTGGAAGTTTGTCCCCTCCAAATCTCTTGCTGGAATGTGCCCTCCAGCGTTGGAGGTGGGCCTAGTGGGAGGTGTTAGGGTTGCAGGGGCATAACCCTTATGAATATCTTAGTGCTGTCCTCATGATGATGAGTGAGCGCTCACTCTGAGTTCACACAAGATCTGGTTGTTTAAGAAGAGCCTGTACCTCCTGCCTCTCTTGCTTTCAGTCTCTCCATGTAATACTCTGGTTTCCTTTTGCCTTCTGCCGTGATTGGAAACTTCCTGAGGCCTCACCAGAAGCAGGTGCTGGGCCTATTCTTTGTGCACAGCCTGCAGAACCACGAGCCAAATAAGCCTCCTTTCTTTATAAATTACCCAGTCTCAGGCACTCTTTCATAGCAATGCACACGGACTAACACAGAGCCTAACCAGGAAAGCCTGCTCACAGTCCTTCTACCTCCGCAGTGAATACAGGCACCCCACCTGGGTGCACCCCCAGGGGTGTCGCTGAGGGGAATTAAGTCCCTGAGTAGGAGTTTCTGTGTGGGTGGCTCCCTCTACCACCCCCACGGAGGAACTGGGAGATGGCCGAGGCCAAGATTGCATCCTGTGACTCAGAGAGAGGACAAAAGCGGTCAGAGCCTGTCCATCTTCAGGAAGCCCTCACCCATCAGAGGGAGAGGCTTTCAGGATGTATGGGAGCTGTCTCCAGGCCTCCCACCCCAGCCCCCAGGTAGCAGAGTTCCCCTTTAACTGGCTCTGCAGTGTGGGCATTTGTATGACATTTCATATTCTTTTGAGAGGTTGCACAGCCAGAAGTTTGAAAGCCCCTGCCATCCAGAGAAGCCAGCAGTTACCCAGGAAGGGCCTTTTCAGGTGGCAGCACCTGGAAGTGGTCTTTTTCCCATTCAGCTTTGTAAATCCCAGAACTCCACTTTGTCAGGACACCCAGAATAGGTCAGTTCTGAGCTACTGACTTAACCAGATCCATAGAGAATAATGCATTGATCATAGCACCAGTATATCTGTTCACAACAGAGAATGCCCCTTCTCAGGGATCAGAACATCAGTGACCAGCATTGGGAGCCACCTGGCTAATTCCTCCTAGTATCAAAGTAGCCAGGGCCAGGTGTGGTGGCTCATGTCTGTAATCCCAGCACTTTGTGAGGCCGAGGTTGGCAAATCACTTGAGGTCAGGAGTTCGAGACCAGCCTGGCCAGCACGGTGAAACCTCGTCTCTACCTCAAATACAAAATTTAGCTGGGTGCGGTGACACACACCTGTACTCTCAGCTACTTGGGAGGCTGAGGCAGGAAAATATCTTGAACCCGGGAGGCAGAGGTTGCAGTGAGCCAAGATTGTGCTACTGCACTCCAACCTGGGCAACACTCTGTCTAAAAAACAAAACAAAACAAAAAATTGTAGCCAGGATGCCACATTAGTAATCAGAAGACTGTTCAGTGGAGCTAGAATAAAATGCAAGGAAGGTGGATTCAGTCAGTGGCATTTTATCCAGGCCATGGTGGACCTGAGGATTTGTGTCTTTCTCAACAACAAACTGCTCTCTCCTGCCTGGAAAGCTGCAGCTACCGAATCCAGGTAGCTCCTGGATGGCACTGGATAGAACCTGCCTGGAGCAGACAATGTTCTTGCCACCTCCTGGCCAATTCCCACTTCTTGCTTCCCCAAAGAACCCTGCCCGTCCTGGTACTCACCCTCCTCGGCCTAGGTATAGGCTGCAGGGAGGTTAGTCCCATCCGAGGTCCCAGGAGACAATCTTCACTGGTCCAAACAGTGACTCTCCTCCCTGTTGGACCCAGTACCCTCTTTTTATAACAAATATTTTTAGATTTTTTTCGCCTCAAACTCCTGGGCTCAAATGATCCTCCCAGCTCAGCCTCCTGAGTAGCTGGGACGATAGCCACACATCACCAGGCTCAGCTAATGTTTTTTTTTGTTTTTTTTTTAAATTTTTTGTAAGGACAGGGTCTTGGTGTGTTGCCCAGGCTAGTCTTGAGCTCCTGGGCTCAAGAATCCTACCACCTCAGCCTCCCAAAGTGTTGGGATTATAGGCATGAGCCACTGCACCCAGCCCCACAAATATTTTATAATGTCCCTTTTACTACACTGAAATAAAATTTGCATACAACATAAACTATCTGTACACATAATTTTAAAAATTAAATAACTATTATGAAGTAGAATTAAAAAAGAGAAATAATGTACAATAAAACAACCTGTATCTCAAAATGCAAACGCTTGGCAGGATTGCGCTAAAAGAAACAACATTGCAGGTGTCTGGATCCATACCTAGAATCACAGCGAATGTGGCAGTCACTGGGGCAGGCCCATTGGGTGTATTGCACTGGAGGCTCAAATTCCATGAGTAATGTTGACATTGCTAATGTGATTTTCCAAAGCAGTGAACAACTCCTGGAAAAGTTCTAAACAAAACAAAGCAAGCTCTTCTCTCGATGTGCACAGTAATTGCTTTCCTGGAAAATACAGTGTGTTTTTTAAATGCTTTGGGTTTATATATGAGAGAGAGTTTGATTTTAGCTCAGATCATTTTGAAGATTTTTCACTTGTGGAAATGTTCAACAGGACATTCAAAAATCGTGCAGGTCACAGAGTGTGACCATCCCACACATTGCAGGTTGTCTACCATCTCTAGCCTCGGCCCACCACATGGTCATAGCCCTCCTTGAATTATTATGCCAGCCAAAAATGACCCCCTTCACATTTTCACAATGCCCCAAGGACCCAAGTGAATCCTGGTGCTCCCATTCCCCCTTTCCTGTAATGAAACACAAGGGGAATTCCACCGGAGGCCTTTTGCACAAGATGTTTCCTTAATACCTGGCAAGAAGAGACACAGGTGAATAAACAGCAGCTTTCTCTGCCTGTGGTTGTTGAATGAGAATGCGATGTCTGGGGTCTGCAGCCCCCTTGCCAGCTGGGGGCAACCAGCCTGAGAAAGAGGCCAGCACACTGGGCAGGGCAGAGCAGAAAGGGGGAAGGAAGCTGGAGACCCGATGGCTTCAAATGAGCCGCTGCAGCAGCCAGTCCCGGAACTGCCCTACCTCCAGATATTAAATATGTGCGCAAGTTGGTAGAGTTGGAACTTTCTGTTCTTACAGCCAAAAGCTTCTTCCTGATAAAAATTACTCACGGCTGGGCGTGTTGGCTCATGCCTGTAATCCCAGCACTTTGGGAGGCCAAGGCAAGAGGGTCTTTTGAGGCCAGGAATTTGAGACCCAGCCTGGGCAATAAAGTGAGACCCTGTCTCTATAAAAGAGAAAAAAAATTAAATTATTTTAATAAAGCACTTATATTACGGCTGTTTGAAGACGCCATTTTGGGGTTTAATGCAGAGAATCTGCCTCCTTACTTAGTTTTACCTTGAGAGACAGTGAGGTGATTTGGTTAAGGACAATTTCTGGTTCACATTCCAGGTCAGCTTTCATAGGCAGTGTACATTTTAGCAAGCCACTTAATCTTTTGATGTCTCATTTCCTCACCTGTAAAATAGGGACAATAATGGCTTTCAAATTATAGGGATGCTGTAAGGATTAAATTAAACAAGTTAATGCAAGTAAGCACTTCAAACAGTGCCTTGCACATCACTGAGGCTAAATCAATGTTAGCTGTGATTACAGAGTATTTTTAGTTTCTTAGTTAGACTTCTTTTGGCCGCAAATAACAGAAATTTAACTCAAACTAAATTAAGCAAAAAAAAAAAAAAAGAGAGAGAGAGAGAGAGAGAGAAGTTATTGGCAACCGAGGATACCAAGATGGGTTACAGAACAAGGAAGAACGGCTGGAATTTGTGCCCTGGGATCAAATGTAACCTGATGCTGCGAGACAAGTGATTTCTATCCTCAGCTGCTTGTAAGAATCTCCAAAGACAGCTTTTAAAAGTCCCAAGGCCTAGGCAGCACCGAAAACCAACCAAATGAAAATTTCTGGGGCTGGGATCCAGGCACCAGTATTTTTTCAAGCTCTCCAGTTGATTCCAATGTTTAGCCAAGGCTGGAAGCCACTGCTGTTGAATCTCTTTGTCTGCCTCTCCTCTCTGCTTCTCTTTGCTTCCTTTCATTCTACAGAAAGCTCTTCCCACTACAGCCTCAGATGTCTATCTCAATAGAAAAAAAAAAAGCGTGTTTTCATGCCACCATCCATATATCAATGGATTTGGCCTATTAGATCTTGCGTTCACCCTCTTTATTCTGATCACTGTTGCTGGGGCGTGGGGACTGAACACACCCCTTCAGCCAGGAAACTTGATAACTCACCAGAAATACTTGGAATGGACACAGAGCAATTCCCTCAAAGATCTAAGAAAATTGAACAGGAAAAATCCAGATACATCATCTAAATAAAGTAAAACCAGTTAGACTTCATCTTGGTCGATATAATGTATTGTCAGCATAATTAGCTTCAGCCATTTTTGTAACCAATAAGATGTGGGCGTGATGGTGTCTTGTCTTCACATCGTTTAACCACTGCAAGTGATGGAGGCTATCACTTTGCTAGGATGATGCCTGGGTCTGTCTCTCGACTATCTTGATGGAATTGCAGGCTGTTGATTCTCTGAAACTGTTTATTCACTGACTCCCTGTCATGGCCATGGATGACTGATCTCATATGTTACCCTCTTGATTTCTCTCCATTTCACTTGGGGATAAAGTCAACTTTAGGTAGGACTCTACTTAGTATTTCGGCTCAAACTGAAGCCCATTTTCTCAAACTTTTAGTCCTTCTCCTCCATTTTACTTGGTGATCTCCAGGTTGGAGCCCTTGTGAAAATGCTTTGGGTTAAATTGTTTTTTTTTTAACTAAAAGATGATTGAAATTATACATGGAATCTTCAATTGTACTTATCCACTTGTTCTGAAGCACACATAAGAGATCCTTTTTTTAAGACTGGATATTATCGAGAGCTTGTTTGGAGGTTCTAGCAGGGGAGCGCAGCTACTCTATATCCTTGACGGAAGACCAGTCCTCTTCTATCGGGGATGGTCGTCCTCTTCCACTGAGCATGCAGCTTCAGGAGGGGCGCACGTGGAGCAGCAAGGGAGGAAGGAGACACCCGCCTAGCCAGCCAGAGCAGCTGAATCAACCCTGGCGATCAGTGGGATGACAGATGTCGCAGCCAGATCGCCCTTACATCCAAAACTGGATATTGTTGAGAACAATAAAACACATTCCCAACCCTCCAGAAAGTGGGGACTTTTTGATCAGTTGGAGGGAAGTGTATTTGAGGAGAGAAGCCACAGTAAATATCTGCACAGGATTAACATAATTCCCAGTGGAATCAAATGGCCCCTGTGGAGCATATCCGTGTCCCCAAGGAGCCTGTTCCCTTCACTCTGTCTCTGTGGCTTTGTCATCACACATTTTCTGATTTCAGCTTACTGTAGGTTTCACACGACTCTGGTTGCACACTGAGCAGTGAATTTGGATCTCTGGGTTTCCCAACTGGCGAAAGCCACTGCTGCAGCACGACGGAGGGCTGAAGGGCAAGCTGGGGAGACGCTGCAGCAAGACGGTCACAGAGGGCCTTTGCCATTCTGTGCACTACCGCACAGAATGGCAACCAACTTTTGGTTGGTTCTTATGCAGACACCTGACAGGCCTCTTCCTGTTTTGTTCACTTTTAGCATAGTTTCAGATGAAGCGAAAAAGGGCCCCCGAAGGAGCTTTGCTTACCACTAGAGGGAGGAACACCCCAGGCCCTTGCCGCCTGGAGGACAAGGGCCCGCAGCACAGGAAAAGATTTACCACACTTCCCCCCAGCAACCCTCCTCCCTCCAGCTGGGCAGGAAGCCACCTGCCACAGCAACGGTCACTGCTGGGGTCACACTCTTCTTGTGCATTACATTTCCAGATCTGATTTCTGCGTGAAGCCGCAGCATCCTCCTTGGTGTTCTTTGAAAGCTCTGTGTTTTTCCAGCTGTTCCACAAACCTTTGTTGGCCCGGGCTGCCTCGCACATAGCTTTCCAAAATTACTTAGGCTATAGACATTCTTTCCACCCGCAGTATCCGCACTGACCCCTCCACCATTTGTGAATGCAAATCCTTACCCCATCTTAAGAGTTTGTCTCACTTCCGGGTATCAAAAAAGCTGTGTGCGTCACTCTCAGCCCGCGAGTAGCACTGGAAAGGGGTCACTGGGCACAGCTGGGATTAACTTCCTCTATTCTGGAATTACATAGAAATAGAATCACACAGTATGTCCTTTTTCTGTGTGACTGTGTTTGGCCAACATATTGTCTGTGAAATTCACCCATGTGATTGTATGTATCATTTAAGTCATTATTAAATGTGGTCATTCTTAAATATGGTCAGCAATATTTCACTTACAAACAGATCACAGTTTGTTTATTTCCTTATCGATGAATGCTTGGGTTATTTCCAGTTTTTTACTATTTTGAATCAGGCTACTATGACCATTCTTGTGCAAGGCCTCCTCTGAATGTGTGTGCTCATTTATCTTGTGTATATTCCTAGGAGTAGAATGCTTTCCCTGTAAGTGTATGCTTTACTTTATTAGAAACAGCCAGTTTTGGTTGGGCATGGTGGTTCACATCTGTAATCTCAGTACTTTGTAAAACTGAAGTGGGCAGGTCACTTGAGGTCAGGAGCTCGAGACCAGACTGGCCAGCATGGTGAAACCCTGTCTCAACTAAAAATGCAAAAATTAGCCAGGAGTGGTGGTACAAGCCTGCAGTCCCAGCTCCTTGGAGGCTGAGGCAGGAGAATCGCTTGAACTCAGGAGGTGGAGGTTGCAGTGAGCCAAGATTATACCACTGCACTCCAGCCTGGGCAATACAGCAAGACTTCATCTCAAAAAAAAAAAAAAACAAAAGAAACAGCTAGTTTTCCAAAACGGTGTTTTAATATACATTTAATCTTAACAACAACAGTCAGCTCACAATTGCTTATTAAGCACCTATTAAGTGCCATGCACTATTCTGGGTGCTAGGATAGAGAAATGAATAAGACAGGCAAGGTCCCTGTGAGTAAGACACATTCTCATGGGGGAAGATGGGCAATTCAACCTAAATAAACACTGATGATTAAACCAGGCACGTTTGCTCATGCCTGTAATCCCAGCACTTTGGGAGGCTGAGGCAGGTGGATCACTAGAGCTCAGGAGTTTGAGATCAGCCTGGGCAACACTGCACCTCATCTCTACCAAAAATACAAAGAGTTAGGCGTAGTGGTGCCCACCTGCAGTCCCAGCTACTCAGGAAGCTGAGGTGGAAGCGTGAGGGGCGGAGGTTGCAGTGAGCCGAGATTGCACCACTGCACTCCAGCCTGGGTGACAGAACGAGTCCCTTGTCTCCAAAATAAATAAATAAATAAAAACAAAAAAACCTGAAGATTATTTCAGGTGCTTGTATGTGGTGCTATGGGAAACGGAGTGACATGCTGGAGCACTGTGGAAGGGTGCTATTCTACTTCAATGTTCAGGGATGGTCTCTTTGAGGAGCTCACAACTGAGTTAAGACCTGAGAGACAGGGAAGATGTGGCCCTGCAGAGCTTTGGGAAGAGACTAGAGGCAGAAGGAACAGTAGCTGCAACTGCCCTGGGACACGAAAAAGTGTGGTGGTGGCCAGGCGTGGTGGCTCACGCCTGTAATCCTAGTACTTTGGGAAGTTGAGGCAGGTGGATCACCTGAGGTCAGGAGTTTGAGACCAGCCTGGCCAACATGCTGAAACCCCGTTTCTGCTAAAAATACAAAAAAATTAGCCAGGTGTGGTGGCACGTGCCTGTAATCCCAGCTACTTGAGAGACTGAGGTGTGAGAATCACTTGAATCCAGGAGGTGAAGGTTGTGGTGAGCCAAGATCACGCCACTGCACTCCAGCCTGGGCAACAAGAGCAAAACACTGTCTTAAACAACAACAACAACAACAACAACAAACTATGGTTTGGAGGAGAGAAAGAAGGTACCACCCGAGCCAGGCACACAAGTCATTCATTCACTCTTTCAACAAATAATATGTAAGGAGTTTTGCTCTGTGTCAGGCACCATTCTAGGCTCTGAGGATCCAGCAGTGAACAAAATAGACAAACACCCTGCCGTCAGGGAACAAGGAGAGAGCAGGTAGGAGGGCAGGGAGGAGGAAGAAGAGGCCAGGTGAAGTAGGACCGTGTTGACCACGGAAAGGAGTTTGGATTTTCGCCCGGAGCATCAGGAAGCCATGGAGGGGTTTTAAGCAGAGATGTGAAGATGATGTAACTGACAGCAAGGATGGAGGCAGGGAAACCCATTAGAAGGTCATGTAGTGATTAAGACTAGAGATCATAGGGTGGGATGACCACTGTGTCTGGAAACAGTGAAGATGATCTGCACTCAGGAATATTTTAGAGGTTAGCCAAGAGGATTTAATAAAAGATTGATTACGGGGTGAGCAAAAAGAGAAATTCAATTATAATTCTAGGCTCTTCACCTGAGCAACTGGGTAGATGCTGGTACCACGCACTGAGATTGGGATGATGAGGAGGAAGGACTTGGGTAAGGAAAAGCAGTAGTTCCTTTTCACCAGCTGTATAATGCAAATGGATGTTCCAGCAGAAATTATCAAGTGGCTAAAAGAATTACGGGTTCATGGGACAGAGTGAGCCTGAAGATCTAACATTGCACATCATCAGTATATAGGCAGCCTTTAAAGCCACAAGATGGAAGGAGATCACCTAGGAGGAGAAAGTAGGCCAAGTAGAGGACAGAGAATGCCTGGAATACGCTGAGAATGTGAAGTTCCATTTTGCAGATGAGGAGACAAGGCTCAGAGAAATTACACCATCACCCAAGGTCAAACAGTATGATGAAGCTGGTCTGACTCCAGGGTCTGTATACTTCCCCACTTCACTCTAATCCCTGAGGTTTCCGAGCTCTGCCATTTAGATGTCATACGACCTCAGCAAATTACTTAGCCTCTCGCTCTCAGTTTTCTTGTCTGTAAAGTGGGGATGGATAACAATAATTATACATTCCACATAGGGCAATGTGAGCATAAAATAAATTAATATAATTTAAGTGCTCAGGACAATGCATGGCTCACGGTGATATTAGCTAGTATTATTACGTAAGCCACAGGGTCAGAGCATGCAGGCCTCAGGGGAGAAAAAGAATAAAAATGTCTGAATCTACACAACCAGGTGAGCTGGCTCCAGATGTCACAGTCAGGGATCTGTGGCATCAGCCAGTGGCTGAAGAGAGTAGGTCTGTCTCAGATAGGAACTCTTACACCTGCGGCCACAGCAACAATTGGTCACAGGGTGTGGACATATCTTTGACCCCCTCCTCATGCAGGTGAACTGCGGCACTTTGGGATCCAGTCAGTAATGGAGAGGTTAGGGCTTCAGGTGGAGGACACAGTGGCTCAGGCCAGGAATGAAACCAAGTGAGGAATAGACTTTTTCCCAACGTGTACACAGAAATGCCTCCTACTCTACTCTTGCTGGCATTTGCTGTTTGGCCATGACTCAGGATTCCTCCAGGTAGCACCTATTCCATAAAATCCACATCTGAAAGAAGAGAAGAGAAAGATCTAGTCAATATTGAATGGAGTTTATGCACATGAGGCAAACACCTGTTTTTTGTGAGCACAGTTTCTTTTGCCCCCTCTTCCTTAAAGTTACTGCCCGACCCACTCCCTGTGTGGCTCACAGACTACAACTCCCTGTCCTCAGAGGTTGTCCAAATGATAAATGCATGATTCAAGCTGCAGCAACCCAAAATTTTCCCCTTGGGTTTTACAGTAGATACCAGGAAAACAACCTCTTCTTCCTTGGAGGTTGCAAAGCTGTAAGGACATGTGCACGTAGCTGTGCCTCCGTAGCCGCCTTTGCCCATCAGCCATGAATGAGAACAGAGCCTGCAGAGAGAGGTAAAAACCAAGAGATGGAGAGCTCCGGTGGCTTCACTTGAGCCCCTCACTCGCTGTTCACTGTTGTCTGGGCCCACCCATTATTAAACTTTTTAAGATTCATATTGGTTTCCGCTACTGGTAATTGTCACAGCCTTAGCTAAGACTCCCCTAACAGTAATTCAGTATTGTCAGTTAGCTTTACAAATGATGAACCTAGCAGGTTAAAAGCTAAAATGCGGCCGGGCGCAATGGCTCACGCCTGTAATCCCAGCACTTTGGGAGACCAAGGCGGGCAGATCATGAGGTCAGGAGATCGAGACCATCCTGGCTAACATGGTGAAATCCCGTCTCTACTAAACATACAAAAAATTAGCCAGGCATGGTGGCACACGCCTGTAGTCCCAGCTACTCGGGAGGCTGAGGCAGGAGAATTGCTTGAACCCAGCTTCAGCCTGGGCACCAGAGCAAGACTGACTCTCAAAAAAAAAAAAAGTTCTAATGCAAGATCTCGTGGCATTTAAATAAACTGACCACGGAGCTTATGTGGTCTATTTTTACTTTATCACCCTCCCTGTAGGGTACCTATTGGCTCACGTGTCTTTTAAAGATTCCTTTAAAGAAAAACCCCCAGTTCATGTGGCCAGGGTGTTTAGAGTCAAGGAGACACCAGATGGGCAGCATTTTGCTTGGGGAGCTAGAACATCTCTAGACAAGGAGACCAAAGACTCCGAATTAAAATCATCCTGGACCAGATCAAGCTACCCTTTGGGCTTTACAATTCTAGACCCAGTGAAAAGGTCCACTTGAATCATGAGTGCTTGAAGGGTTTAGTGCATTTCTAGATGTTCATGAATTCAAGCCTTCCTGGACAGAGTAAATCACTGGGTGGCATTTGTTTCATTCATATGCATGTACATATGTATATATATGTGTGTGTGCATACATGTGGTATATATATACATGTGTGTATATGTGTATGCAGTGTATGTATATGCACACACACACACACACACATACACACACACATACACATCTTCCAGCCTCACACTTATTCAGAAAAATTGAATTAAAGAGCTGGTAAAAAAAAAAAAAAAAAAAAAAATCAGAATTTCTTAAAGCTTCTTCGAAAATCATCTCCTGGCCTTCACCTTATTTTCTCTTGTGACATTTTAATCTCAAAGCTCTAAATCCTTTTCATAGCCCCTGAGTAGGTGACAGCCATTTGAGAACAGTCTTGTATTGTCTTGCTTTCGTTTGGAAAGCAAGGTGGGCAGGTGATTTGAGGAGCTGGAAGAGGGGAGGGTACATTTTTCCTGTACCTCAGATCTGGCAGTCCCAGGTTTTAGAAGGTACAGAAAATGTAGCACTTGATTAGGCTGGGAGAGAGGAGACCCAGGAGGCCCAGAACTAGAAGCAAATGTGGGTTTGAAGTGTTATTCTCGTCTCCTCTAGGCCAGTCTCTCCTCATTGTTCTCACTGCCTGAAACAGCTATTTTCTAAAGAGTAACTCTCTCCTTGCTGAAACAGAGCTTTCGTCTGACTATTGCATTCCTGTATAGGAATGAGGAAATTGGGAGAGAGGACCAAGTTCCCATGCAGCCACCTCGCTGCCAGAGCAGGTAGACGCCGTGGGCATGTGTGGGTGGCGGTGCCCCTGTCTTCATCATTGTGCTGGTGACTACAATCAGCCTCTTAGAAGATGGTAATAGGATTCTTGTAGAAAGCTACAAAATCATCTGTGGCAGATGGTAGAAGGTTAGGTTCTGATTTTTCTTATTCTACTATTATTTTTCTTGAGGAATGTGCTCATCAACGTCCCGTTTTCTTGTGCTTTATTTGGACAAAGCTACAAATTAATTTTTAATCATTTTTATCTGACCTTCTTTTAGTCATCAATTCAAGGAGCATTATTATCTTTCAGAAACAAAAGTAAGTCATTATCCAGCCTCTTCCCTCTGCCCCTCCTACGCAATTTTTTTTTAACACTGAAAAAATGCTTTAAATTTCTCTGAACCTACGGAGATGATATTTACCATTGCTATGAGTGCCCTGGTGATGTGTGATTTCATTTTCTTATTGGCTGGGGGGCAGGGTTGGGCTATTGTGTTTTGGTTATTTTTTACTCCCTCTCTTGACAGACGTAAAAGCAAAAAATATTATAGGCTCCAACAAAAAGAGGGGCTACCATTGGGACATGCCCTCAACATGCAAGTGCTATGCTAAACAATGTACTGACATTATCTTATTAAGCCTCACATTAATGCTGTAAGTAAGTACTATTATTACCCTATTTTACATATAAGGAGACTGAGACTTGTAGAAAGAAACTCGGTGTCCAAGATCAGATGACCAGGATGTGGCAGAACTGCAACTCAAAGCCAGAGAGCTCCACTCCAAAGCCAGTGCAATGAGACGGCAGATTCTTCTGTTTTCCCTGATGAATTCTAGTTGTATTAGTGGTGGTTTCTGGGCTTCAGGGGAGTTTTTTCCTAATTTCAAACTCTTGTTTGGGGCCAGATGTTAAAATGCTCATTTATGGAAAGAGAGCTGGGCATGAGTTATGGAGGCACTGGCCTGACTTTAAACATGCAAGGTAGACCCACCATTTTGCAAATGAAGAATTTAGAGTATGGTGTTTCTGTTAACTATTGCTGCATAGCAAACCACCCTAAAATTTGGTGGCTTAAACCACAAAACCATTTGTATTGCTCCCAATTCTGTGGGGCAAGACTTTGGGCAGAGCCCAGAAGTAGCATTTGGGGATGAATCCATGTGGCATGGGCCAGGCTTGCCTGATTATGACTAGGGCATCTCTCTATGACTAGGGCCTCCCTTGTATTTGGGGTCCTGGGGTTGGCTGCAGGCCCTCTGCCCAGCAGGACAACCTGGACTTTATATGGTGGCACAGGGTGGCAAGAGAGGGAAAATAGAAGCTGCCAAGCCAGTAAGTCTAGGCCTAGAACTGGAATAGCGCCCTTTCTGTCTCATTCTTTGGGTCGAAGCCAGTTATGAGCAGCGTAGTCTCAAGGGGAGGGACACTGACTCTACCCAGTGATGAGAAGAATAGCATGTGAACACAGGGATGGCCTGTTCATTGCCATCTCTGCAGACTGTCACACACAGTGACTTGTAGTGGCAGATAGCCAAGTGTTAAGCTAATATTACAGAAAATCTCACTAAGGCTGCTTTCCCGGAAGGGAAAAGATTCCCTTTAGACATTATGTTGTGTTTGGACTCTCTCAGCCTAACAATTAAACGTGGGAGGTATTTTAGCAGGGACAGGGGCTGGCATCACTCATCTTTTCCTGTGGGAGATGAGAGTCTCATGGGCCTATGTGACCTGTCGAAGCCAGTTGGGGGCAGGGGACACCTTCCCTTAATCTAAACAGCCTGCATATTCTCTTTGCCAAGAGAGAAGCCCAGGCAAAGAAAAGGGGGCAAAGGGTGGCCACTCCTCTGAGGACACAGAGGCAATGTGGCCAAGGATGTTACAGAGGCTGCCAAGGTGAGTGGGGAAGAGAAAACTGGCTCCATCCACCTAAAATGATCAGCCCAATCTACCTCTAGTGAAAAACAGACCAATGGCCTCATCAAGAAGAATTTAGTGATAAAGGAATCTCAGGCCTCAACTAGCAGAGCATTTATAATCATTTTATCAAGCTTGTCCACCCACCTGAGCAAAGAGCAAACCACAAATTCAAGGTCCAATGTAAACATGTGTACCTGGGATGGAAAAGCAAGGTGGATTACATCCAGATGAAGAATAATTTAAATCAGAGAATTGTTAGAGTCAGAGGCAGCCTAGGAGATCCAATTTAGTCCAATCCCAAGTTCTGCATGAGAAGACTGAGACCCAGAGAAATGAGGTGCCTGCCAGGTGCCACAGCTCTGTTACTATTGCACTGATAATGAGCACTTAGTAAGCACTGACTAGATTAGGTGTCAGGCGTTCTGCTTGGTGATGAGAATTCAAGGTGGAATAGGACATAGTCCTTGCCTTCAAAGAGCTGACTGTCTAAGGGCGGGGAGAAGGACATGAAAAGCAATGATTCCAGAACAATGTGGAGTTACAGCATTCTGAGGGGACTGTGGGAACCCAGAGTGGTGGCCCTAGGACCAGAGCTCCACTTCTCACTCAGCTCCAGGTCCCTTGCTTCATGTCCATGAGCTCTGAGTAGAAGAAAGTTTGTTTTAACAACAACAACAAAAAAAAACCCTGCCTACTGAGCTGTTCATCAGAGCTACATTGTGATTTAAAAGAAAGTGTAGTCTTACAATCTTATGTGCATTAATAAGAAAAAATCCGAACTGCGCCTGGCATTTGGGCAGATCCCAACAGAGCCTTCGCACATCTCACATCACACACAATCTCATGACACATGGCCCCACCACCAGTCCTGAGGAAGGCAGCCACCTTTCACCCAGAGCCTCTGACTTCCAACCCCTTCACTGAGCCACTAAATGAGACATATTCTGGCTGGAGCCTCTGGAGAACCAGACCAAGAATGGACTTCGCCACCAGCATGCACAATTGGCCCTATGCCAACTCAGAATACTGGTTAAAAGGTGTGTCCAGATCTAATGAGAGCCTAAGAGGCACCTTTCCACCTGCATGATAGAGAAGCAAGCACAGACCTGGGTGTACTTAAGTCCTCTGAGCCTTAGGTAGCCCATCTGTGCAATGGGAATCATTATCATCACCTAGAGGAGGCCAGCTGTGTGTCAGCTGCTGACTTGAGGGCTTGGTTAGTCCTCACAGCATCCTGTGAGTTACCAGTGATAATGACTCCATTTTACAGATGGAGAAATTGAGGACTGGAGAGCTTAAGTCTCCTTGCCCAAGGCCACCCAACTAGTGAGCAGGAGGGGTGAGATTCAGCCTCAGATGGCCTCCAGGAAATCGGCACAATTAACGCTCTGCTACAACATTTCCGAGGAGGAACTGAGACTCTCCACACACAGTCAGTCCCCTCTCTTGATTCCACCCCCTTTCCTTGTGTCTCCTGGGTTCCTGACCAGGTGGCCTCCTACTCTCTGGCCTTCTGTGGCTCTTAGGATCTGCCAGGTCCCCCTGTAACCCTCAGCGTCTGCCCCAGGAGACCTGTTTTCTCAGGGCTTCAGAGCCCCCAGAGTCCCACTAACCTCCTCAGGGCAGCTCAGGGTTCTTGGTCCCCCATCCCTCAGCTCCCACACCCCAGCAATACCGCCCTTCCCTTCCAGCCCCCCGGGGAGGCAGTGGAGTGTGATGGCTTTCAGCCCGATTTTCCTAGAAGAGAGGAGAGGAGGGGGCCTGGAAGGTTCCTTCCTCTGCTTCTGTCCTGGCCAGTTCAGCCAAGAGGGCCACTAGAGAGCAAAAGCATCCAGCACAGCTGACCTTCACCGAGGACTCAGGGCACCAGAAATCTTCCAGGCAAAATCTCCCCTCCTCCTCCCCAGAAACCTGCAGTGAGTGTTGCTCCCCACCCCCACCCCATTTTATGCACAAAGAACAGTGCCCAATTCCGCCTAACTAGCGAGTGGCAGAAGGGGAATTCAAACCCCTGTCCATCTGCTGCAGCGCCCACGCCCTCTCTATTTCCACACAAGAGGAGAGGTAAAGGGCCAGCGAGTGTTGAGTGGCTCCAAATGTCACCCTTAGCCCAGCAGCGGTAGCCTCACCGGGAACTTGTTAGAAATACGGACTCTCAGGTCCCTCCCGAGACCTACTGAGTGGGAGACTGTGTTTAAACAAGATCCCAGGGGATTTCAAAGCCCATCAAAGCTTGAGAAGCCTAGGTCTGGGTCCGTAGTTCGCCACTCTGGCTGAACAGTGGAGTCAGCTCGGGAACTTCACAAAATGCAAGTGGTGCCCGGACTCCACCCCTGTGGCTCCGAGTTCATTGGTCTGGACATCAGGAATTTTTACATCTCCCAGTGATTCTGATGGACAGCCACCTCTGAGAAGCGCCAGGCAAGAGAAGGGGAAATCCTGAAGGCAGTGCGGGGGGGAAGTGGCCACCAGCGACTTGCCACCCCTCCCGAAACAGAGCCAGCGGAGGAGGGTGTGACGAGCATCAGGGAGGCGGGGAGACACAGTGACAGGACGGTGACAGTTTGGGTGTCCTTTCCGCAGGTGCGCGCCAGGGGGCGGAGGGACAGGGGTTTCCTCCTTGGGAACTCGGGCTGTCCTGCAGCCAGGGAAGGCCGCGACCTCTGGGGGTCCCTGCCCGCATCCAGCGCCCCTTGCCGAGGGAAGCCGGCTCGGCAAGCGGTGTGCGCAGGCTCAGAGGCGTGAGAGCGGGCTGGGCGGCGGCGTGGCCGGGAGCGGGTGACTCACAGGGCGGGGGCGGCTGGGGGCGGCCGCGGAGCCAACGGCAGCAGCCGCTGGCCCAGCCTGCCCCGCAACAGCCAGTGCGGCTCCGGGAGGGAAAGGAGCGAGGCGGCTCCCAGGTGTGGCGCGGCCCTGGGAGGGCGCGTGCGAGCGCTCCTTTGTTTGGTGCGCGCACAGCCCCCGGCCCCAGGCCTGAGCGCCAGCCTTCCCGAGCTGAGTCACGGCTGCAGAGCCCGCGGGCGGCCACACTGCCCCGCCCGGAAGGATGCGGCCCTTTCCTGAAGCTGGCGAGTCAGATGCGGTGGCAGGGACAAAAGCCGGGGGAAGGTGGTTTCTATTCTACAAAGCCCTTTAGGGAAGAGGGAAGTCAGGCCTCCCTCAACCAGTGCGAGTCCGTCACGATGGTCACCCAGGCACTCATGCAGAAAGCCAGCTAGCGGCCGCTAGCCCTGAGGATGCCACCCCCAAGGGACTCATTGCTTTAAGTCACCCTTCCAGGGGCTTGAGGCAAAGCTCCAAGACAGACCTGTAGCAGCATGGCCCAAAAGGTTCCTCTGCTGCCCTAGTCCCATACCTGCCTGAGGTATGGGGATTCAGGCTGAGTCGGCTGACCTGCAGTCATCTGGAAGCCTTGTCAGAAATGCAGATTCTGCAGTGCTGTTCCCAGAGGATGAGATTCAGCAGAACTGGGTAAAGCCATGAAACCTAGATTTAATATGTGCCCCTGGGGTTTTTTTCAGCAGGGGGTTGGTACACTTCTTTTTGCTTTTGTAGAAGATCGCATGAACACAGATGTGTTAACGTTAACCACATATGGGTACCACTGAATGGCAGTGAGTTGAGGAATTTGCTCAAGGATACACAGCTAGCAGTTTGCAGAGGTGGGAGTCAAACCCAGGGTCACCAGGCCCCCAAGTCTGTGTTTCTAAGCACAGGCCAAACCTCTACAGCAGTTCCCTAGAAGCTTCTAAACTCTTCCTTTGTACTTTTGTGTTATCCAATACCACCCGAAATAAGAAGCATCAGCTGACACTCTTCTACCTTTTGATTGTACAGGGATGTTATGGTATGTGGATCTGGATATGTTGTAACTTAAGCCTATCAGTCACTAATAAACATGAACACCCAAAAGGGTCTATTATGTCTAGATGGAAGCCAACTCTAATGGATTTTTATATAATCTCTAGTTTAAAGGCTGCTAGTCTATCAAAAGAGGACAGAGAAAAAAAAAAAAAAAACTCTGAAAATTAGATTTAAGGCAGATTTATCCCTTTGCTTGGCAAATGTCATCTTATCCTGTTAACAGCCCGCAATGAAAAAAGTTAACAAAAAATAAATTACATTTTCAACAATTCGCTTGAAGTGCAGGCACAGATGTGTCTGGGGGCAGACTGCCTTGGCTCAAATCTCAGCATTTCTACTTCCTGAGCTGTGTGAACTTGGGCAAGTTTGTAACCTCTGTGCCTCGGTTTTCCTGTCTGAAAAAATGTAGACATAAATATTTGTCTTATACTTACTACGTGTTGGATATTATATGAAGAGATTCGCAGGTGTTATTTTACATAATTCGCACTTTACAAAGGAGGAAACTGCAGCACAGGGGCAAGGTATCAAGGTTGCCCCATCTGGGTTCAGGCCTTCTCCCTCTGAGGCCCCCCACCCCGCCCTTGAATACGCCTCCTCTCTCCTGATTGGCTGTCAGGCATGAGTCGTGAGTGCCCCCATGGACGCTCAGAATGGCTAACATTTTTTTGAGCAATAACTATGTGTGCCATGAGCTAAACACTTTACTTAAATTCATTCATTTAATTTTTGCTATCACCTCATGAGATGGGAATGATTACTTTCATCTCCAGCTCTCAGGGGAGGAAACGGAAGCATATATATAAAATACATGTTTTTGTTTTTTGTTTGTTTGTTTTCCAAGACAGAGTCTCACTCTTTCGCCCAGGCTGGAGGGTACTGACATGATCTCGGCTTACTGCAACCTCCACCTCCTGGGTTCAAGTGATTCTCCTGCCTCAGCCTCCTGAGTAGCTGGGATTACAGGCTCCCGCCACCACACCCGACTAATTTTTGTATTTTTAATAGAGATGGGTTTTCACCATGTTGGCCAGGCAGGTCTGAAATTCCTGACCTCGTGATCTGCCCGCCTCAGCCTCCCAAAGTACTGGGATTAGAGGCATGAGCCACCGCACCCAGTCAGAGGCATAGAGATATTGAGAAACTTACCCAAGATCACACTGCCAGGAAGGGACAAAGCCAGAACCTACACGGTGGCAGTCTGGCTCCCGGGCCTCGGTACCTAACTGCTATACTGTGCTGCTGATGTTATATAATCACATGTATTAATATTATATAACAAGGGAGGTGGGCTCCGTACTCTCCTGACCCCTCAGAGCAGTGAGGCTGAGATTTTTCCTTCCTGTTAGCACCCTGACTTTTGGTGCAAAGGCTTTCTTCTATTTATTAACTTAATTTAACTTTACTTTTTTGTGACAGGGTCTCACTCTGTCACTCACGCTGGAGTGCAGTGGCGTGATCTTGGTGCACTGCAACCTCTTCCTCCTAGGCTCAAGCCATCCTCCTACCTCAGCCTCCCAAGTAGCTCAGATTACAGGCATGCACCACCACGCCCAGCTAATTAAAAAAAAAAATGTAGAGAAGAGGTTTTGCCGTGTTGCCCAGACAGGCCTTGAACTCCTGGGCTCAAGCAATTCACTCGCCTTGACTTCCCAAAGTACTGGGATTATAGGCATGAGACACTGCCTCCAGCCCTATTTATTTTTGAGGGAGTTTATGGCTTTCCTAGCCCTTGAAAATTAGTGTTTATATGGGGCAGTTCAGAGGGGCTTAGGAAAAGCCTTGGGTGCAAGGAAGTATCTGATCCACAGGGTACACGCAGGCAGTCTTGCACAGAGGCACGTTCAGAGCCCGGGAAGTGCCATGAACTAGTGTAAACACTTTACTTGAATTAGTTCAATGTGGCTCCCCAGCCTGGGGCTAAGCAACGCCCCCTGGAGGCAGGGGAATGGTTTGCAAGCATTGGCTCCTCCCGAAGGACTTGGGTTTAGCCTCCACACTGGCCTGGTATCTGGCTGAGAGCCTGACACTGACCCACGTGTGTAGCAACTCTTCTCACACAGACTTGTTCCTCCTTGCCCCTTCTCTCTCCCCTCTCCTCCCCCTCCCCTTTCTACTCTAGTCTCTTGTATCTAACCTTCTCCAAACTGTCTCCTCCCCACCCCATCCCTCCAGGTAACCCTCCTTGTCTTTGGGGCCGGAATATTTGTGGAGGCAGCAGCAGTAGTGTGGGGGAGGGCAGTGAAGTCTCATTCTTGTCTCTTGTCTTTCTAGTCTATTGTTATAATAAAAAAAAAAACCTCCATACCATGCATCCCTCAAGCCTTTCCTTTTGATTCTTGCTATGGAGTGAATTGTGGCCCCTACTCCCCCCATATTCATATGTTTGAGCTCTAACCTCTGTGTGATGGTGTTTGGAGATGGGGTCTTTGGGAGGTAGTTAGGAGTAGATAAGGTCGTGAGGGTAGGGCCCTCATGAAGTAGGTGAGGTCATGAGGGTGGGGCCCTCATGATGGGATTAGTGCCTTTATCAGAATAGATCTCAGAGCTTGGGCGCTGCTTCTCTCTCTCTCCCCTCCCCATCCCTACCCTCCCCTTTCCTTCCCTCCCTTCCTCTCCTCTCCTCTTACTCTCCTGTCTCCTGTCTCTCTTCTTTCTCTTCTCTCTCTCAGAGAAGGAAGCCATCTGCTACCCAAGGGGAGAGCTCTCACCAGACACTGACATCCTGGCATCTTGATCTTGATTTTGGATTGTCTAGCCTCCAGATCCATGAAAAAATAAATGCCTTTCCTGATGTTTATAATATTTTGTTATGGCAGATCAAGCTCACTAAGACAATGATCAAAGACCTGTAAAACTCTGAACTTCTTGAGACAATAAGGATGCCTCTAACAGACTTGGGAAGAAGTCCTGCACAAAGAGCTGGGGGAAAACGGGAAGAAAAACACACAGAATACTCCTTCAAGGCAGGCACTGGCAGACCTTCCACTGTGCACCAGGTTCTGTGCTAAGCTTCACCTTGGAGTAACCCTGTCTCTGGGGGTGAAGCTATTATATCTGGGTGCATATTGGCCAGCCGACCCTCCAGGCAGCCCTTAATTCTTGCTTCTCAAACTTACTTCCAAGGACGGAGAAAGATGACCACTGCTCTCACCCCACTAAAGAAGCCCCAGCACTTAGCAAGCACCTATGGCCCAGAGCAGACTGTCTCTACTTCATTTTACTCTCCACACCCAGACTTGGACCACACTTGGAAAAGAACCAGCCAGTGCTGGAGGCTGAATATTGTGGATAGCAGGACTCCACTCACATCTCAAAGCTCCTCCCTGCCCATTCCCATGGTCCCTCCAGCCCTTGGGCAATGCTACCAATAGGAAGGAAAAATGAGCTGGATTTCACTTCCTTTGGTGCAGATGTGAATAAACAGAATTGGCCCAAACTTGGGCAGCAGAAGTGGGGGAAAAGAAGAAAGGCAACTGGCCAGGCGCAGTGGCTCACACCTGTAATCCCAGCACTTTGGGAGGCCCAGGCAGGCAGATCACCTGAAGTCAGGAGTTCAAGAGCAACCTGGTCAACATGGTGAAACCAGTCTCTATTAAAAATGTACAAAAATTAGCCAGGCGTGATAGCTACTTGGGAGGCTGAGGCAGGAGAATCTCTTGAACGCGAGAGGTGGAGTTTGCAGTGAGCTGAGATCATGCCACTGCACTCCAGCCTGGGTGACAGAGTGAGACTCTGTCTCAAAAAAAAAAAAAAAAAAAAAAAAAGAAGAGAGGCAACCAATACTTATGAAGCCTCTGATAGGTACCAATTGCTTTACTCAAATGCCACCAGTAAACCCCTGAGACGCACAGGCTGGGATTGTTAAGGCAACTTGCCCAAGGTCACCCAACTAGAAAAGGCCAGAGGCAGGTGAGAGGGGAGCTCCAGAACCACCCCAAACACACTGCCTCCCCCCACAGCACTGCCTCCCCGACACTGCCTTCAAGAAAGAGAAATTGAAGGACCTGGACAATTTGCAAGCTGACTGCTCAGCTTCTGGACTCATCCCCTGCATCTGTCAGAAGTCCCTGCAGATGCCCAGCTGCTAAGCCAGTGCTCTCCTCTTGGGCTGCACTTGGAACTGGGTGGACAGTTGTAAAAGGAATACTAGTGCCTGGGCCCACCCCTTCTCCCCACCCCCAGTTCCTCATTTAATGGTCTGAGATTCAGCCTAAGCATTGGGCTTTTAAAGCTTCCCAGGTAACTGTTGCCCTCCGGAATCCATATTCCCTTCATCTGTAAGATGTGGCTGATGATGTCTCCCAAACAGGGTGGTTGTAAGAATGAAGTGTGAGGGGCCTAGGAAGAGAGGCCTGGAAAGAGGGAAGAGGACTGCTCATCGCCGGGCTGAGGCTGCAGCCACCCTGTGCTAGGTGCTGTGCTACAGCCTGGGTCACTCTGCCAGGACCTATAGGGCTCCCTGCTTGGGGCATGGTGCCCCGACCCTCAGCTCATGTCTGCCCAGATCCTTATGGCTGATGGAACCCTTTGTTCCGAGAGATGAGGTTGGCACACTGTGGCCTCAATGTTTGTCGAATAAACAGATGAAGATGTCCTTTGATCTTCACAACAGCTTTGAGAAGCAAAATGAAAAAGGATTCTCCCTTGACCCCATAGAAAGGGAAGTTTGGACTCATGTCAAGGTGCTGTCACTAGCCGTGTGTTCCAGAACAGCAGCATAACTTCTCAAAGCCTCTGTCCCTTCATTTGTAAAGCAGGACTTTCTCAAGATCGCCAGGTTTTTGTTTTTTTTTTTTTTTGAGACGGAGTCTTGCTCTGTCGCCGGGGCTGGAGTACAGTGGCCGGATCTCAGCTCACTGCAAGCTCCGCCTCCCGGGTTTACGCCATTCTCCTGCCTCAGCCTCCCAAGTAGCTGGGACTACAGGCGCCCGTCACCTCGCCCAGCTAGTTTTTTGTATTTTTTTAGTAGAGACGGGGTTTCACCGTGTTAGCCAGGATGGTCTCGATCTCCTGACCTCGTGATCCGCCCGTCTCGGCCTCCCAAAGTGCTGGGATTACAGGCTTGAGCCACCGCGCCCGGCCTATCGCCAGGTTATAGGACTATCCTGAAGAGCTCCTGAGACAACGTAGGGGGGAAACACTTCTATAAATGATTTTTTGATGAAGGAATTGAGTTTACAGGGGTTAAGTGACTTGCCCACAGTCTATCAGTAAATTGTGCAGCCAGAACTTAAACTGAGGACCAGAGAGCTCCTGGGCGTCAAACAAACAAATGAACAAACAAACAACAACAACAACAAAACCCCAAAACACTCAAATAATGCGTGGTTGCAGAGAAGGGATGCAGATATCTGAAGAACAGACCTGGGGCTGAGGTCTGTCCTGAGAGGGAGTTTGTTGAGTTGAACTTTGCAGGAGGGAAGGGCTAGGACTTTGGTAAAGATTTTTTTTGAGACAGGGTCTCACTCTGTCACCCAGGCTGGAGTGCAGTGGCACCATCACAACTCACTGCAGCCTCGACCTCCTGGGCTCAGCCAATCCTCCCACCTCAGGCTCCTGAGTAACTGGGATCACAGGCTCATGCCACCACATACCCAACTAATTTTTTTTTTTTTTTTTAGTAGAGGTCTCACTGTGTTGCCTAGGCTGGTCTCAAATTCCTGAGCTCAAGCAATCCTCCTGCCTTGGCCTCCCAAAGTGCTGGGATTACAAACATGAGCCACTGTGCCTGCCAGTGAAGATTTTTTTTTTTGATAGGAGGAGCAGCCTAGGAGAAAATTCAGAGATGAATAAGCAAAATATTTTGTTTGTCCGCAACAGAGAACCTGAGAGGGAAACTAAGAGGGAGGAAGCAGTGGTGGGGGAAGAACATTTGCCATTTCCAGAGGACACTGCTGCCAGGAGAGGGGCTCTCTGCAGCCAGGAGAGCCGTGGAGAGAGGCTTCCCCAGCTCACAGCACAGGAGGAGGGGAGTCAGAGCTGCTCTGCGAGCAAGCTGCCCTGGAGGCACACTAGACAGGGAAGGGGCCGGGCATCACTGACCACCTGTCACGTCACCTGTGATCACAGTAGGATCTGGTGAAGGCCTTATACCCCCTGGTGTGATTGTCATTTTCCACCCATTGTACAGGTGAGGCTCAGAGAGTTAGGTCACTGGCCACTTCCTAGAGTTCCTCCACCCCAGCACACCCTGGTTGCTCCCCTAGTGCATGCTGGGACCCCTCCAGCCCCAGAACCCACATGTCTGCTCTCCCCAATGAATTCCAGGGTAGCTCCATGCAGGGGGCCTGGCAGGCAGGCTGGCATTACCTAATTGCTGTCCGGCTTCTTTTGTCCCTTCATTTTTTCAGGCTGCCTGACTCTAAAAGTCTCAGACAGACAAATGAGACTCCAGCCTTGTTCTGTTCGAGCTCCAGCAAAAGGAAGAGATCACAGGCTGTCGCCTCAATGGAGCAACAGCCAGATCCAAAGGCACAAAGCACTGGGGGCAGCGGATGTCTTTAGCGAACGACAAAGCCCAGGCCAGTGCCCTACTTACGGCTGTGACTTTTCTTCTTGGGCTCTGCCTTGTGCTGTAAGGTGCCTGGGGTCAGCATTGCAAGTGCTAGGACTTGATCATCAGCCAGCCTCCCTGGGGAGATGAGCCCTCGTTAGGGCCAAACCTCAGCATCCTAAAAACCTCTCCTGCCTCAAGCAGGCAGGTGTTTCTGGGTTCAGGGGAGAAGAATCTAGTCAGAGGAATGCATACTGCTGCATGGCCTCAAACAGGCCTTCAGGCTTGGGGACTGGAGCTGACTGCCCAAGGCGGAGCGGGTATAGGCTGCCCATCTGTAAAAGCAGCACTCTGCCACTCTAGGCTCCAGCTCCAAGGCTGTGGCACCTGCCTGGGAAAGAAAAGTCCTTGGAGAGGCTGAGCAGATCTGGCCTTATCCTGTCCTTGTCCTGGCTGGTAGGTGGGGTGGATAGAGCGTCCCTGACTCCCTCCTTGAACTGCGAGCATCTCAAGGGCAGGAACTGTGCCCCATAGGACTTGCTATCTCCTGGCACACTAGCATTTACTGGGGCCAAGCAATGTTCTGAGCGTTTTAAGTATACTAATCCACTTAATCCTCACCTCAACCCTAGGAGGTGTTATTCCCATTTTTCAGATAGGGAAACTGACACACAGAAAGATTAGGTTCATAAAACTCATAAATGGGGAATTGAATCCAGGCAGCCTGGCTCCAGAACCCAAATTATTAGCCATTATTCTGTACTGAATAAGTAAATAATACATGAATATATGGAGAAAGGAATGAACAGCTTGTAGAGAGAATGACGTGAAAGTTCTCTGCTCAAAAGTATTTCCTCTATTAACAGTTTCAGGGCCTGTGAATGTGCTATTGAAATGTACATTCAGTTTTAACTAATGTGCTATTCTCTTCAAAAATGCTCCTAAGAAATTGGGGTGATGGCAATTATCGGCCATGCTCTGTGGCCCCCGGAATGTCTAGGGGAGGCCTAAGTTCTGGGAAGAACTTAAGCTAATACATGAGGAAAAAGAAACAAGGAGTTGGGTGTTTCTCCAGAGAACGCTGCTAGTTAATATTAATGATGTGGCACAGGGACAGGAACACAGGCTGTGAAGCCTCTGAGCTGGGTGTGTCTCTCACTGGCTTTGGGGCCTGGGGCGAGTCACGTGGCCTCCCTGAGCTCCAGTGGCCCCGTCTGCCAGGGAAATGCTGGTCCCTACCTGACAGCTTATGGTTAAATAAGCTATTGTAGTTAATGCATCTGGCCTAGGATAGATGGTCAATAAATGGTAGCTGCTATTGTTACTACACAAATTATAGGCAAAAAACTCCAGACAGTAATGATCACCAGTCTGAGCCCCTTCTTAAAGTGATGCTTGCACTGGTGACCCTATTTCTGGTCTCCTGGACACTCCAGTCATGATACTCCAAGGGCAATAGCTTCTTCTCCCAATGTCTTTCCTGATTGTCTCCATCCCTTCTCCTGCCACTGCCTTGGCCTGGGTTCCCGCTACCTGTCACCAGGACTCAGTCGAGTCTGAGAGATTGAGAGTATCTGTGGTAAAGCCAGCTGGAGGGAGTCCTGCTAACCAACCACCTCTGCTAAACAGCCACCTCGGCTAAGCAGTCACCTCTGCTAACCAACCACCTCTGCCAAACAGTCACCTCTTCCTGTGTCCTCATCTTCTGGCTTCAACTCTGCCACTTGGTGCTCCAGCTTCTCCTCACTCCCCACCCCCTTTTCTCACTCTTCTCTCTCTGATCATTCCATGGGTCTTTTTGGTTTTGGTTGAGCTCTAATTACATTCGTTAGCAGGTGGCAATGAGGACAGCTTCTCTCGTGCAAGTGCTTATCAAACGGTTGTGCACAATAAACTTGGACAAGAGGTAAAAAGAAGCCTGGCCCCTGGAGACAGGGATGGCGCAGTAGGAGAACCCCTCATGCAGCAAGTATTCCGACGATGCAGAGTGAAGATTTGCAAACTTGCCATGTGTCCTGGCATAATGCCATTTGTCCATCTGCCACACAAGAACAGAAATTCTTCATTCTGAGCACATGGAAGCTGAGAAAGAGGTTGGGGGCAACAGGTGCTTAATGAAAATGACCATGAAGGTCCTGGTCATTCACTCTGCCAAGGACTAATAATAATAATTAGCCTTTAGGGAAGGGGTCATAGTTTACTCCTCTCAAAAACTCTCACTTGAACCTCATGACCACCCCCACGAGGTAGAGAGAGAAATGGTATCATTAAGCCCTTTTCAGATGAGAAAAGTGAAGTCTTGAGAGTTTAAATGACTTACCCAGGGCCCAGGCCACAGGGCTGAGCACCTGAACCATTTTCCCATCACTTCTCTCAGCTCCTTTCAGGGTTGCACACTCAGCCACTGACCTACCCAGTGGTTCCATGATGCACCATCCCCTTCCTGGGCCCCAGGTGCTAAGCAGTTTTGAGAAAATCATGTGGCCATGAGGACTGTGACCAGCAGACTCCAGCCTCCAGCCTCAGCCCTCTACTTGCTCCATGCTTCTTTCCCATGCGTGGCCTGCACTCTCGTCATTCCCTTTGACACACTTCCCCGCTGTTTCCTCCGTCCTCTGATATCTCCTCTGACACTCGGTGAGTTGGCCTTGCCCCCTCTTCTTCCAGATGATTGAGCACATTTCAGCTCCACGCATACAAACACTCCCCACTCTTGTCTTCTCTCCTTCCGTCCCGGTGCCACAGGAATTCTTCCCGTTCGAGGCCTCCCCTCAATGCAGCCCTCAGCTCACCTGCTCCTGGCTGTCCAGGGTCCCATTCACCCACGGTCCGTCAGCATCACTAGCCCCTTCCTGCCCATGAACATGCCCTGTTACCCCTCCGGACTTCCCTGCCTACTCTGCCTTCCTATTCAGCCTAACCTGCTGAAAGACAGTCTGCACCAGGGTCTGTCAACCTCAGCACTCCTGACACTTCGCACCAGACAGTTCTTTGCTGTGGGGGCTATCCTGGGCACTGTAGGACATTTAGCAGCATTTCTGGCCTCTACCCAGAGGAGACGCATTCCTTTCCATTTAGAAGAAGACCAAAGGACTCTAGATGCCAGTAGTGACAGTTGTGATCATTCCCCAATAATGACAGATGTTAAGATGTTATAGTGCCCCCAACCCAGATGATACAGTTGTTGACAACTTCCAGTTACGACAACTAACGAAAAATGTCTCCAGACCTTGCCAAATGCCCCCTGTAGGACAAAATCTCCCACCATTGAGAACCGCTGGTCTACACTGTTCATTCCACTTCATTATCCCTGGCCACTCGTCAATTCACTTGTAATTCAGTTTCCATGTCTTCTCCAATCTCTTGGAACTGCTTTAGCAAGCATTCCCTCCACCCCATATTATTAGATCACTTGTGTTCATGTGACTGACCCCTGCTGCCCTAGTGGAGCTGTTTACCGCCCCTTCCTTCTGGAGCCTCTCTGCTCTAAGGGCTCTGAATACAGGTCCTGTTAGTTGCCCTCCAAATGTCAGCCTTTTTCCTACCTTCTGTCAGCGGGAGCTCAGTTTCTACTACAGAGGCTGAAATATTATTCACTTTCCCAGCCTCCTTGCAGTAGGACAGGGTAATGAGATCTAAGGGAGAGTCTACCTTAGAGAGCTTCTGGGAAATATTTTCTTTCCTGATAAAGGGGAAGGAGGGATGCAAGGAGAAAGCCACATTATTGGTGAAAGTGTGATGTTGGGTGCTGCTGCAGCCATCTTGCAAACACGAGAAAAAGCCCAAGTGACGCCTGGCTTATAAGGAACTGACCCAGCCCTGGAACTGCTTCCTTCTAGCTGTCTTACAGAAGAATAAATGTTTCTATTAGATAAACCAATTTTAGTCAGCTATCCCATTACATGTAGTCAAAGTATCCTAACGGATCCAGCTTCTGAGACTATACTCTGTCCTTATTCCCCTCAAACTTCTCTGGCTGATCCTTCACCATCTGTTTCTAGGTCTCTTCTTCCTGCTCTCCTGACACATTGATGATTCTGGGGTCCACTGTTCTTCTCACTCCTGTCCACTCCCTTTGTTTTCATCTCATCCTAGACGCTGATGTCCCACAATCTGAATCTCACCAAGCCTTCCTTTTGCCTGGGCTTTAGCCCCTTTGCTCCAGTGGTCTGCTCACACGTACTCACTTTGTGGCTTCTTTTGCCAGCCCCCTCCTAATGCTGGGGTTTCTCAGGGCTCATTCCTGGGCCCTTTGCCCTTTTCTAGCTATACTTTCCCTCCCTGGTGACCTCTTCCATTCATGCATGTTTAAGTGCCATTTATATACCGAAAATGCAAATTTGTATCTAGATCCCAGAGTTCTCTGTTGAGGTCTGGACTTGAAAATGCAGCTGCCAGTTTGCTGTCTTGACTGGGAGTGTCCCACAGAGCCTCATACACACATGCCCAAACCACAGCTCACCCCCTTCTCTTAGAAACTGCTCCTGCCTGTGTCCTCCAGCTCAGCGACTCACACCACCGTCCTCCCAACAAGCACCTACGGCTTAACAGGATGCCTCCTTTTCCTCATCTGGCATGTACCAGGAACTACCACATCCCCCACATTTTACCTACAAAATAACCCTCAACTCTGCCCTTTCTCCCCACCACTGCCTTAGTTCTGGCTGCTGTGGGTGCTGCAGTCGCCTCCCGGTTGCCCTCGCCACCTCCACTCTTGCTTCCCTCCCATCCACTCTCCACCCCACCATGCAGAGGGACATTTCTAAATGCAAACCATACCATGTAATTTTTCTGCTTAGAATTCTTCAATAACCCATCATTCCCCTGTACCAGTGATTTTCAGGCGGTTTTTGGCATCAGACCTCCAGTATAAAATAAATTAAAGCAGAATTGTTAATAGTTGAAGTTAGGGAAGACCCTCCCAGATCCTCAGCCTTCCCCAGTCCAACACACAGATAGGCGCACACATAGACACACACACACATGCCAGTTCCTACATTTGTTTTGTGCAGACCATAGATGCTATCTAGTCTGCCCCACCTGAATACACAGGAAGGCCCTCTGCCACATCCCTGGTAACATCCAGCAACTGTTGGATACTTCCAAATGACATGCAGTTCACTACTTTACAAGACCCACTTCAGGGTCCTACAGGCTGAATATCCCTCATGCAAAGTGCTTGGAATCAGACATGTTTCAGATTTCAGATTTGGGAGTATTTGCATTATACTTACTGGTTGAGCAGCCCTAATTGGGAAATCTGAAATTCGAAATGCTCCCATGAGAATTTCCTCTGAGCATGTCGGCACTCAAAAAGTTTTGCATTTTGGATTTTCATTGTCCAGATTATGGATGCTCAACTAGTATTTTGAAAGTCAAAAAATTATTCAAGCCATTTTTGTAAGCACCTGCCATTTAGGGCCCAGCGTAACCTGTAAGTTGGTACTAGCAAGGCTTGCCTCGCCAGCCTCGGTAGGACTTGGGGGTGGCTAGGACCAATTTGCAGTTGGGTGTGAACAGAATAGAGGATGCTCTGAGCACCCATTACATTACCACGCAGTGCTGTCTCAGCAGTCCATTGTTGGCATGTATTTAGCCAGTTGGGGCAGGCTGCTAGTCATCTGTGAAACCAGACGACTCTGAACCATAGAAACAACACCTCTGCTTGGGTTTCTTCTCCCCAGAGAATTCCAGGCCACTCTGCATCTCTGGAAGGGATGATATTGTCACATACAACAGAGGCTCTGGAACACAGACGACTCTAGGTTCAAACCCCAGCTCTGCCATTTAAGAGGCATGTGACTGGGACTAGATGCCCACTCTGAGCCTCAGTGTCCTCACCTGTAGGGTGGATCATCGTTAGGATAAGGCCTGTGTTTATCAAGTGCCAAGTGCTGTGTAATTTCTCAACAATCGGTAGTTGTTAGGGGACACCCTTCACCAGCTCTTCCAGCCTTCCCACCTGGCTTGGAAGTAGGTGCTTCTGCACTCTGTGAAGCGAGGGAGGAGTAGCTCATGACTTTCTCCTCACACCTCACTCACTGCTCCCCAAGTCAGGGGGCGACTTGACTGATGAGTTTGCACATCCCTGGCTGAGTTTCCCCACCCCCTTATTTAGACACCTGCGCCCTTGGGGTCAGCTGTCCAGGCAGCCTCGGTCCCCACGAGGGGAGGAATCCGGTCTGCCATTGAGGGCAGGAGGATTAGGGCATCTCTTGTGGCCACTGCATCTAAGCACTGAATCCAGGGGGATGTTTTCTATTGGTCTCCAGACCCCATAGTGGCTTTTAGAAGGGTGGGTCCAGGCAGCAGGTGAGAGTTTGTTTAGGGTGAATGTCAGGGATCCTCTGGTTCTGAAAATCTTTGATTCTAAGTCTGTTAGATACGAGATCATAAGGGTGTGAATCTGTCTCACCCACCCTAACATCTGGGGAACTAAAAATCGCCCCTCGCTTCCTCGCAAAGGAGCAGGAGGAGACCGGAAAGAACCAGGACAAAATGGGGCCCTGGCATCTTTCTGGACATGTGGCAGAGCCCCATGGAATTGGGGGCTGACACAAGTAGAGTACTTAGCACACTGCCTGGCACAGAGTGAGTGCTCAGTGCATGCTGGCCTGTGGCGCTGGGTGTTAGGAGAGGCAGCTTTTATTGGAAAGAATAAAGAATCATAAGCATAAAACATCTGGTCACAGCCTCTCCCGCTGTCAGGGACCTTGGTGGCTTACCATGGTCTCAGAAGCAAAGGGCCCCCTACCAGAGCTTGAAAACCCACACAGTCACCCCATCTACCTCCTGGCCTCCACTCCTGCTGCTGCTCACCTGTGCCAGCCACAAGGAAAGGATTTCCTTCAGTTCTTCAGGGAGCCTCTTCCGGTCTCAAGACACTTGCACTCAGGAACTTGTCTCTGCTACACTTCCCTCCACCTACTCAAGGCCTAACCAGCCTTCTTCTGACAGGTCATAGTTTGCTTCCTT
This sequence comes from Macaca fascicularis, assembly GCF_037993035.2. NCBI lineage: Eukaryota > Metazoa > Chordata > Mammalia > Primates > Cercopithecidae > Macaca > Macaca fascicularis. Next base: position 110,735,163 of record NC_088382.1, on the reverse strand, counting down.
AGGAAATGACCTCTGACCATTCCTGGTTCCCTCCCCATCATGTGTGTCCCTTTGTGTCCATCTCTCCAGAACCCAGGGAGAGCTGTCCAGTCAGCACCCTGCTGTTAGGATCTGGCTGCTCACCAGGTAGAGACACCCAGGGAAAAGTGGCCCTAGTGAAGAGATGCAGCCTTAGGTAGGGATTAGCTCTGAGTTTCCCCGGCTGCTGTCATCACCCCTGCATGCCTACACCTGGAGCCTCCATGTGCCCTGTTTCCAGGTATCTCTTGGAACCCAGGCTCCTCAGCCCCATCCCTTCCTTTGCAGGGGCAGGTGTCTGGAAGAGCACTGGTGAGCACAGATCTGCAGCCACATGACAGTTTCAGCCTCCAGGCTGGGGCAGGAGGCAGGTGGTAGCCAAGGCACTGCACTCTTCCCCGAGAAGAAATGAGAGTTGCTTTTTAAAGCCCAATTACAGCACAGGTGCAAGAGTGATCGTACAGCATGTTCACATGTGGCTGAGATTTATATCTCATAAGGCAAGAGCTGGTGCCCAACTCGCCTGCCTTTCTAGCTTGTCCAACCTGGTTGTGCCCAGAGACGTGGCTCAGTTTGTCACTCAGGCTGAGAAGTAGCTGAGGAAAGTTCGTGAAGGCAGAGGCCAGTGTTAAATGAGGTAACTCCTAGAACATGCTTTGGAAACAGTATATGATGGGGCAAAATTGCTGTCACCACTTTTGTCCACTGGGGATAAAAAGGCCTGCTTGGGAGGACTGGATAAAGAGGAGCGAAAAGAAATATCCAGGGTGGTACTATTTGTATGATAATTTGCAGAATCCATTAGAGAAGTGCCTTGAATGATCCTAGGGCTTTCTCCACTTGCAAGACCAAGGAAGAAATTAGAGTGCTGCCTTCAAGTGATAATAATTATTAATAATAGCAATTAACAGTAATTATCTGTCAAGCATTGTGCTAACCACTTCACATGTCTGTGATTGTTGATTTTATGTGTCAACTTCACTGAGCCACAGGATACGCAGACGTTTGACCAAACATTATTCTGGGTGTGTCTGTGAGGCTGTTTCTGGATGAGATTCCCATTTGAATTAGTAGACGGGGCACAGCAGATCGTGTTCCCTAATATGGGTGGGCCTCATCCAATCAGGTGAAGGCCTGAATAAAACAAAAGGGTTTGCCCTCCCTTGAGTAGGAAGGAACTTTTCCTCCTTGACTGCTTTGAGCTGTGGCATCATCTTTTCCGGCCTTTAGCTGGGAGCTCACACCTTCAAGACCCTCCTGGGTCTTAGGCCTTCAGACTGGAGCCGAAATTAAAAACATCAGTTTTCCTGGGTCTCCAGCTTGCCAACTGGAGATCTTAGGACTCGTCACTTTTCAAAATAGCATGAACCAATTCTTTATAATACATTTCTCCCCCACCCCTTCTCTATATCATAGATACATGCTGTTGGTTCTGTTTCTCTGGAGAACCTTAATACAATGCCTCATCTCATTTAGTTCTTTTTTTTGAGACACAGTTTCACTCTGTCACCCAGGCTGGAGTGCAGTGGCATGATCTCGGCTCACTGCAACCTCCACCTCCCAGGTTCAAGCGATTCTCCTGCCTCAGTCTTCCAAGTAGCTGGGATTACAGGTGCCCCACCACCACTCCCAGCTAATTTTTGTATTTTCAGTAGAGACAGGGTTTCACCATGCTGGCCAGGCTGGTCTCAAACTCCTGACCTCAGGTGATTCGTCCGCCTTGGCCTCCCAGAGTGCTGGGATTACAGGCATGAGCCACCGCGCCCGGTCTCATTTAGTTCTCATTCCAGTGCTGTCAGAGAGGGACTGTTATCTTCTCCATTTCATAGATAAAGAAACTCAGGTTCAGACATGCCAGATGACCTGCCATGGTCACACACGGCCTGGAGTGGCAAAGCCAGGAGCACACTCGAGCCGCCTGAGTGCAGACACCTCCCATGTGCAGAGTGACGTGGCCAAGGAGCACTTTACAAGAAGGGGTTAACTCGACAGCTGCATCCCCTCAGGACAGAGCACCTCAACCCTGGTGGCACATCAGGATCAAAAATACCAATGGCTGGGCCGCATCCCAGGCCAAAGGACTCAGAATCCTAGGAGGAGGTGGGTCTGCGAGCCACCTGTCTGGACATGTTCTAAAAATGTCTCAGGTGGCTTCAGAACAGCCAGGGGTGGTCAGGAAGGGCCCCAGAGGCTGCATGGGGGACAGGGGCTGCCTGTGCTAAGCCCCTTCCTCCCTCCACCCTACCCCCTCAGGACGCTGGCTTGCACCCTGATCTTGGCAGAGCATGGCCTTCCGTAGCTGTCCAGAGGGCCCCCTGCACGCTCTCTGGTTAACACATTCCACCTACAGCAGGGCAAACTAGCACAGCCTCCAGGCCCAAGAGAAAACAGACTAAAAGTCTCTTTTTTTTTTTTTTTAATTGGGTCAAGAGAAAAACAGAATTATAAAAAATGCAAGTCATGGTTAGAACTCCTGTGGTGCTCAGGACGCTGCTCTGCTCTGCGTCCCCTACATGTGAGAGCCTGTAGTACTGGGAGGGGGATGGGGCAACAGTGACAGCAGCATCAGCAATGGCCACTTAGCCACCAAGAGCGGCATCGCGTGCCAGGCACCGTGTTGGCTGCACTCCTGCATCATCTCAGCCTGGCCTCGTGGACAACCCGTGATTAGCTATTATTAAGGCCCTTTTACAAATGAAGAGGCTGCCATGAAATAACTGGCAGGGCGGACCACTAGGAAGCGAGCCAGCTTTGCCCGGGGCACAGCCGCGCACAGCCTCAGCGGGGGTGTGCTTGGCCATATCTTCTGGGTGGTCCTGTCTCTTCTCACGGGTTGCACTCAGGTGACCCGAGACACCCAGAGCTGGGAGCCAACAAATGCTGGCTGCACACAGAGCTCCGCCCCGCCGAAGGTCTCCCTCCGCCACCGGGTTGCTCTGCGGTTTGGAGAAATCAAGAGAGAACATTCAATCTGTTGTGCCTTCACGTGGCCGATGTGACAGACCCTCCAGGACCTGGGTGGGGGGGGGGGTCTGTGAATACCCTGGGGGTCTCCCATGTACCAGACCCAGCGGGACCTCGGCTTCTCCTCCCGATGACCTTTAGGAAGGACTCCCGGTCCTGTCTGTTTTCTGAGCTGCTCCTCCACAAGCCTGCCCACATCACTCCCACCCGCAGATGCAAACCCAGCGGGATGGGAAAGGGAGGCCAGAGCAGGGCAGGAAGGACCCACTTCCGGTGTCACATGCTATGCCGTAGACGTCATTTTCCTCCCTGCATTAAACAATATTCACTCTTTCATTCGGTTCACATTCATGAGCCCTTGGGCTGAGTTGGGGGCTGGGGCTGCCAAAACACACAGCCAGCAAGCTGATGCGTCTTGCGGTTAGAGGAGTAAATGAACAGTTACAAGTTGTCATGCAATATGGCCATGGCAATATCGGAAGCATATTCAAACTCCAGCAGTAGCCCAGAGAGGGCGTGGCTAATTTTGCAGTAGTGTGGGGTGCTGAGTCAGGGGACTCCAGAAAGATCATTTTAAATAGGACATGGCCTCCTAGCACACTGGCCAAGCTTAGCCTCCTCCCTGGAGCTTGATCAGGCCATTCCCACCATCCCAGGTCTCCCCTGTTCAGATGCAAACAGCACATCGCCCTCCATGTCACAGCTGCACTCTTAATTCTGCAGACAGTTCTGCCTTGCTTTGCTCAGCAATGTTTGTTTGGTTGTTGCTGTTGTTTTGTTTTGTCCATGGCCTCCTCTCTTAACTGGATTTTAAGTTCCTTGAAGGCAGGGATTATTTCTGGTATTTTGCTGTCTCTAGGAGCTGAGTCAGTGTTGAGCATCATGGAATGCATAGTAAACACTTCTCGAGTTAGCGTCTGAAAGGTGATTGAAGGGTTGGGACCTCTCAATTTGACAGCTGGTAGCAAGCAGGGTGTGGAAACTCAGTGAGAACAAAAGTGGAGAGAGGGAACTGTGTTGCTGCAAGTGATGCTTTTTATCTGAGAACGCGTAATGCAAACCTTTAACCTGGAGGAGGCTCAGTGGAAAAGGTGGACAGTGTTTCTGTTTGTCACCATCTGGCTTTTCACAATATAATTTATGACTCACATGTAGTCAAATATAACTGCAAAATTAATTTCAAAGTCAAATATCGGGTTGAGGATTATGTGCTATTTGGAGTTATTAAAACTACTGCTCTGTTCTACAGTAAAGGAGGAGAGGAAAGAGTCAGAGAGTCTATTCTGTTCAGAGAGCAAAAAGGCTCAAAGAGGTAATATGCTTCCTTTCTGGGTTCTAGTTTCACCGGAGGAAAATCGGACAATAAATAAGCTTATATTAAAATTATCTTTTATTATTAATTTTGTTTCCTTTTTCTTTTTTTCTTTTCTTTTCTTTTTTTTTCTGTTGCCCAGACTGGAGGGCAGCAACGCGATCTCGGCTCACTGCAACCTCGACCTCCTGGGCTCAATCTGTCCTCCCGCCTCAGCCTCTCAAGCAGCTGGGACTACAGGTAGGCGACACCATGTCCAGCTAATTATTTTATTTTTTTGTAGAGACAGTGTCTCACTTGGTTGCCTAGGCTGGTCTCAAACTCCTGGACTCAAGCAATCCTCCCACCTCGGCCTCTCAAAGTGCTGGGATTACAGACTTGAGTCATCGCACCTGGCCTAGTATTAATTTTGATCAGAGTACTATGTATACCTTGTTTAAACATCAATAGATACTACAAGGTTTATCATGAAAAGCAGAGATTCCTTACAAGCACTTTCAACTCTTTTTAGACACTTTTCTGATATTTTCTTCCATAGGGGTGTGTGTGTGTGTGTGTCTGTGTGTGTAAAGACAGTATCTTGCTCTGTCTGACACCCAGGCTAGAATGCAGTGCATGATCACAGTTTACTGCAGCCTTGAACTCCTGGGCTCAAATGATCGTCCTGCTTCAGCCTCCTGAGTAGCTGGGACCACAGGTGCATGCCATCACACCTGGCTAATTTTAAAATTTTTTGTAGGAACAGGGTCTCACTATGTTGCCCAGTCTGGTCTGGAACTCCCGGCCTCAAGTGATCCTCCTCCGTCGCCTCCCAAAGTGCTGGAATTATAGGCATAAGCCGCTGTGCCCAGCCTTTCTCCATAGTTTTAAGTAATATATTTCTTGATTCTTTTCATTTTACACACATATTAACTTCCTACTATGGAAGAGGAGAGTTTTGCTTTTATATAATATACATACATGCACATTCACAATCATTCTTCAATATAGTATTTCACCTTTTCTGGATAAATTAAAACTCAGAATTTATGTTGATACGCCTCTGTAAATAGAAGTATTATTTATAGATAAGCCTCAGAGTTTACTATAATGGCATTTCCTTTCTGGTACAATGTTTTGTTTCTCCTGGAGTTAATAATCACAGTGTTTATGTTTGCTCAAATTTGTAGGCACCTTTCGCGAATTCTTCCAACCTCTTCTAAAAACTCTTCTTAATATAGGCAAACACATGAAGTACGTGATCAGGTCTTCTGTCCTTGTTATGCTTGAATCCAGATGTCTAGTGTCCTTCATCCTGCTGCTTCACTCTGAATTGATAGGTGTCTAGGCCAGGGGTCCTCAACCCCCAAGTCAGGAACTGGTATCGGTTCATGGCCTGCTAGGAACCCGGCCCATAGCAGGAAGTGAGCAGCAGCAATTGGGCATTACTGCCTGAGCTCTGCCTCCTGTCAGATCAGCAGCGGCATTAGATTCTCATGGACCTCGAACCCTACCGCGAACTGTGCATGCAAGGGATCTAGGTTTCATGGTCTTTATGAGAATCTAATGCCTGATGATCTGAAGTAGAACAGTTTCATCCCAAAACCATCCCCCAACCCTGTCCAACCCTATCCCAGCACATGGAAAAGTTGCCTTCCATGAAACTGGTCCCTGGTGCCAAAATGGTTAGGAACTGCTGCTCTAGACCTACTACGCCCTGTTACCCTGAAATTCCCTTCACCTCTCTCCTGTGTTGAACTAGCTGCTTCCTGTGTCACTTTTTGTTGGTTTACTCCCTTGTTTTATTGAAGCACAAACCTTAGTAACTTCTTGAGAAAGGGCCCACAGAAAGTGAATTTATTTAGACTTTTCTTATCTGAAAAACTCTTGAATTCATCCTCATATTTAATTGATGATGCAAAAGTCATTTTCCTTCTGAATCCTGAAAGCATTGCTCTGTCGTCTTCTAGTTTCCAATGGTGCTGGTGAGACATCTGAATGCCATTTTGATTCCTGATCCTACATGTTTTTTCTGGAAGTTTTACGATCACCTCTTTGTCCCTGGTGTTCTAAAAATTTACATTGATTTATCTATGTTTTACAATGTTCCAGGCACTTGGTGCAAATTTTATGATATTATTTCTTTAATAATTTTCTACTCTCCATTTTTGCTCTCCTTTGTTTCTGAGACTCCTATTAGTTTGAGGCTGGACTTCTTGAATGGATTCTCTGTTATGGTTTTTGTTTCTTTTTATCTTTGCTCCTATTGCTCATTGATCCCTTTATTCCATTTTTTCAGCCCTACTATTCAACTCTTCTACTGAAGCGTTCATTCCTCTTATAAACACCTTAATTTATGCAAGCATTTTCTTATTCTATAAATGCTCCTGTTTTTATCCTGTTCTTGTTTCATGTATGAAATATCTTCCAATTCCTTAAGGATATTGATTTTCGTTTATCTGGAGTTTTATTCTGCTTTCTGCATTATTTCAGCGTTGGGGTTTCCCAAGTTTCTTTTTCTATTTGGTTAGTTGGATCACTGGCATTGGTGTTAGAGGTTTTCCTTGAGCCTAACATACGTCTGAAGATGCTTGGTTGTCCTTTATTCTCCTCATATTTAAGAATGGCACTCTTAATAAAAAAGCTATTTGGATGTTCTGGGTGTAGCTATTGTAATTCTTATAGCTTGGGCTCTGGAGTCAACTAGTCCTGTTTTCATCGTGTTTAGCTCCGTTACGTTGCGCTAGAGAGCCAACTTCTGTACGCCTCATTTCCTTATATGTTAAAATGGAGATGGAGATAACAGTAAGGACCATGGCTGGGACCAGGGTCTGATACTCTCAGGTGCTGATGCTGCACTTGTGTGACCCTGAAAATGAGTATCTCCTTAAATTTTGTGCCCTGAGTGCCTTACTTCACCCCCCCCCAACATCCTCCCCAACAAGCTTACACGGCAGCTTGGAGAATTCAGCAGAAAAATACATTGTAGGTGTTCGGCACCAAACTGGCCTATGGTAAATCCTCAATAGACATGAGCTGTTAATTACAGCATGTGTGACACAAAGATTATTAATGTAAAATACTTATTTAATACACATATAGTTTTAGTGTATTAAATAAGTATTTAGTACGTCAAAATCATTTAATGACATTAACATATTTATTGACATTTGATGCTCTATGAAGTGAAGAGAATTAGAAAAGAGAGGGAAAATGGAGGGGGTACCCAAAAAATAGTGTGAAGAAAGGATTATAATGATAAAAAATAGAAAAAACAAAGGGAAAACAATCCAAATCTACCGAAGAAAGGCTCACTTGGGAGACAGAAAGCAATGTCAAGGAAACAGGCTGGAGGTGCAGCTTGAGCAATTTTGCTGGTGAAGAGAAACGCCATCGTTGTAGTGAGGAATGAGTTAATAAGAAAAGGCTAGAGTCCCTTTCTCTTAGGAAAAGAGGGAGTGATTGATTGAGGCTTCCTGAAGGAACAGAAACAGCCTGAAGCCTGAAAGAAGATGCTCCTCTATAGCCTGTTTCCCGGTTTCAGTGCACGCCAGCCACTGCTGCTGCTTCCCCTGTTTTAGTTGATCGTTGGTGTTCTGGGCTTGTGGCTCAAGGTGAGTTAAGTCAGGAGCAAGACAAGTTTATAGGAATGAGAAATAAATACACAAGCACTAGAGATACCTTTCATTCTTAAGATTATGGGAAATAAAACCATTATGAAGAAAGAAAGAAAACCCCCCAACACCACAATGAAGTGAAAAATCAAGATGACTTTAGAAAAATATAAAAGGGTACAAGGAAATGGTTTTGTTCTTCAAACTTATTGCCCGTCACAATTGAAGAGCTCTGTGTTGCTGGGCTCAGTCTAACGTACGCACAGAAAGCCATGTGAGTGCCTTGATGCTCTGCTCCTCTTTGGGCCTAAAGGCTGTGGGGCGGCCTTTCTGGACAGGAGAGCAGAAGGCCGGCAAGGCTGAGACCTCTGGGAGAGAGAGAGGAGGAGGATACACCCACCACCTCCCAGGCATGCCTCACAGAGAATCTAAGAAGCCACCAGCCACAGGAGCATGTTGTTTAATAAACTATTGGAACTTCCTGGAATCCCATGATTTCTTTGTGTTCTGGTGGCATGTAGGGAATTGATTGTAAAATCAAAGCTATTTAAAAATGAAATAAAGCACTCCTGTGGGGTGTTTGATCTGTCACTCAAACCTTTACTGAGGAGCTTAGGCATCCTGGGAGGAGCTAAGGCCACTAACCCTGTGTGCTGGGGGAGGGGCAGGCACTCTGGAGGGGTGGACAGAAGGCAGGTTCTTACACGAGGTCAGAAAGAGTGGAATAAAATTATTATGTCATTTGAGCTGGAGCATCTGACTGGCCCGCCTTCTTGGAGTTACAGCAAGAGCTAAGAGTGTTGGCACCACCACTCTTGCGTCCAGGGGCGGAGGGGAGGCTGTTTCTGGTTTCAGTGGAAGGACACTCCCATCTGCTTTAGAACATGAGTTCTGGACTCAGCAGAGATGGGGCAGGTCCTTTGGAGCTTGAACTCCCAGGGACCTCCTCTGAAAAACAGGCATCCACTGCCACCCACGTTTGCTGGTAGGACAGTCAGTGAGACAACACAGCATGGTGTTGGGCTCAGGGATGCACACAGAGTAAGTGTTCATTACGTGGCAACTGTTATGAAGAACCTGGTTAAACTGGGCTGCACAGTTCGGCCCCTTTGCTTTGGAGTTTGCCTTAAACAGGTTCATTGCTGGTGTTCATTGGTCTCCTAAGGGCCCCGCTGAGTACCCAATACGTAAATGCTGGGAGACTGGCACTGCTGTCAGCCACTCATTCTTTCAGCAATTATTTACTGAATACTTACACATGTCAGACATAGCCTGGTTGCTGGGCATCTAGCAGTAAAACATCCCTGTGCTTGTGGAGCTTACGTTCACTACAGAAAACAAACAAGAAAATACATGGTCTGTCAGGGAGTGATGCATGCTACAGAAAAAATGACAGGGTAGGGAGGAAAGGGAGCATAGGGTTGGGGTGGGAGGTGGCTGGGGGGTTTTTTATTTTTTATTTTTTGAGATAAGGTCTCACTGTGTCACCCAGGCTGGAGTACAGTGGCGCGATCTCTGCTTACTGCAACCTCTGCCTCCCGGTTCAAGCGATTCTAGTGCCACAGCCTCCTGAGTAGCTGGGATTACAGGCACGCACCACCAGGCTTGGTTAATTTTTGTATTTTTAGTAGAGATTGGGTTTCACTAGGTTGGCCAGGCTGGTCTCAAACTCCTGGCCTCAAGTGACCCACCTGCCTCTGCCTCCCAAAATGCTGGGATTACAGGCGTGAGTGACTGCACCTGGCCAATGGCTGTTTTATATGGGATAGTCAAGGGTGGTCTTGACGTGAAGGTGACATTAAGTTGACCTGAAGGAAGCAAGAGAGATGTATTAATAATTAGAGGAAGAGCCAATTGTGATGGCTCACACTTATAATACTAGCACTTTGGGAGGCTGAGGTGGGAGGATCATTTAAGGCCAGGAGTTTGAGACCAGCCTGGGCAACATAGTGAGACCCTGTCTCTACAAACAATAAAAAAATTAGCCAGGCATGCTGGTGGCTAGGCTACTCAGGAGGCTGAGGCAGGAGGATCACTTGAGCCTAGGAGGTCCAGGCTGTAGTGAACTGTGATCACACCACTGCACTCCAACTTGGGCAAACAGAGGGAGACCTCGTCTCAAAAATAATAATCATAATCATAATTAAAGAAATATTATTCAAGATAGAGAAGTATGGCAGACTGAGTAATGGCTACCAGAGATGTCCATGTCCTAATCCCCAGAACCTGTGAATATGTCAGTTTACTTTGCAGACATGGTTAAATTAAGGTTCTCGAGATGCTGAGATTATCCTGGATTATCTGGCTGGTCTCAATGTAAACTCAAGGGTCCCTATAAGAGGGAGGTATGAGGGGCTGGGTGTGGTGGCTCACGCATGTAGGCCCAGCTACTTGGGAGGCTGAGATATGAGAATTGCTTGAACCCATGAGGTGGAGGTTGCAGTGAGCTGAGACAGCGCCACTACACTCCCAGCCTGGGCAACAGAGAGACTCCATCTCAAAAAAAAAGAAGGAGGTAAGAGGGTCAAAGTCAGAAAAAGTGATGACAGAATGAGAGATTGGAAAAGGCTACACTACTGGCTGTGCTGATGGAAGAAGCGGCCAGGAACCATGGAATGCAGCCTCTAATATGCTGGAAAAGGCAAGGAAACAGACTGTCCCCCAGAGCCTCCAGGGAAAACGCAGCCCTTCTCACACCTTGGCTTTAGGACCTCAGCTCTCCAGAACCATAAGATAACACATCCTGGATGTTTTAAGGCATCGAGTTTGTGGTCATGTGTTATAGTAGCCCCAGGAGGCTAAGACGGGTGCAGCAAGTTGAGCAGGCTGGGAGTGGAAGTGCTGAGCGGGGGTGGCCCTGGGATCAGCGAGGGGCTGGGCTGGTGGAGTGAAGCCGACTGAGTGGAGTGGCAGGGGATGAGCTCAGAGGGGGAGGGGACCAGGACAGGTGGGGCCCTGTCAGGCCTGGAAAGGATTCTGGCCTTTACTTAGATGGGAAACCCATGGAAAGAACCAGACATGCGATGTGGTCTGACCTTCATTTCAGTCCAGGTAAAAGATAAAGGCGACTGGAAATGTGGTGGAAGTGGAAGAAGACATGCAAATGTCAAACATTGAAAGTGTTTTCAAGGAGGAGTCAAGCATTTTGCTGATGCGGTGAATCTGGTGACAGCAAAGGATTACTGACTCCAAGGGGTTTGCCCTGAGAAATTAAAGGGACTGTGGGGCATGAGCTGTTCTGGGAGAGCCTGAGGGAGGAGCAGCCATACACTAAGTTCCGTTTTAGAGAGGGAAGTGTAAGACACGGATCAGACTTGTGGTTGAGATACAAGGCGTGGGACTGGATGCCCAAGCCTGGAGTGAGATGTTCTGGCCAGAGACATAAAGTTGGGAATCAGGAGCCTAAGGATGGCATTTGCAGACGTAAGACTGGATGGAATCACTGAGGACAGGTAGAGAAGGGGGATCAAAGGATAGAGCCTGGGGCACCCCAACATTTAGAGATCCAAGAAATGGGAGAAAACACAGATGAGACAGAAAAGGAGCCAGGGAGGAAAGAGGAGAACGAAGTGAGTGTGATGTCCTAGACACAATGGAGCAAGGGCTGCAAGAAGTGAAGAACAGGTTACGTCAAATGCTGTGATGGGTCCATTAAGAAGACAAGTCAGGGCCGGGCGCGGTGGCTCAAGCCTGTAATCCCAGCACTTTGGGAGGCCGAGACGGGCGGATCACGAGGTCAGGAGATCGAAACCATCCTGGCTAACACGGTGAAACCCCGTCTCTATTAAGAAATACAAAAAACTAGCCGGGCGAGGTGGCGGGCGCCTGTAGTCCCAGCTACTCGGGAGGCTGAGGCCGGAGAATGGCGTAAACCCGCGAGGCGGAGCTTGCAGTGAGCTGAGATCCGGCCACTGCACTCCAGCCTGGGTGACAGAGCGAGACTCCGTCTCAAAAAAAAAAAAAAAAAAAAAAAAAAAAGAAGACAAGTCAGGCCAGGTGAGGTGGCCCACGCCTGTAATCCCAACACTTTGGGAGGCCAAGAAGGGCGGATCGCCTGAGATCAGGAGTTTGAGACCAGTCTGGCCAACGTGGTGAAACCGTGTCTGTAGTAAAATACAAAAATGAGCCAGGTGTGGTGGCAGGCACCTGTAATCCCAGCTACTTGGGAGGCTGAGGCAGGAGAATCCCTTGAACCTGGGAGACGGAGGTTGCAGTGAGCCGAGATCACGCCATTGCACTCCAGTCTGGGCAACAAGAGCAAAACTCCATCTCAAAAAAAAAAAAAAAAAAAAAAAAGACAAGTCAGGCCAGGTGCAATGACTTATGCCTGTAATCCTAGCACTTTGGGAGGCCAAGGTAGGAGGATATTTGAGCTCAGAAGTTGAGACCAGCCTGGGGAACATACCAAGACACCATCTCTACAAAAATTACAGAAATTAGCCGGGCATGATAGCACACAGCCATGGTCCTAGCTACGTGGGAGGTTGAGGTGGGAGGATTGCTTGAGCTGGGGAGGTTGAGGCTACAGTGAGCTGTGATTGCACCACTACACTCCAGCCTGGGCAACAGAGTGAGACCACGTCTCAAAAAAATAAAAATAAAAAAAGACAAGCTTGAATAGATCAATAGACGTAGTAACTGCAGGTCATCCATGACCTTGGCAAGAGCAATTCCTTTTTTTTTTTTTTTTTTTTTGAGACTATGTCTTGCTCTGTTGCCCATGCTGGAGTGCAGTGACGCGATCTCAGTTCACTCCAAGCTCCGCCTCCCAGGTTCATGCCATTCTCCTGCCTCAGCCTCTGGAGTAGCTGGGACTACAGACGCCTGCCACTGCGCCCGGCTGATTTTTTGTGTTTTTAATAGAGATGGAGTTTCACTGTGTTAGCCAGGATGGTCTCGATCTCCTGACCTCGAGATCTGCCCGCCTCGGCCTCCCAAAGTGCTGGGATTACAGGCGTGAGCCACTGCGCCTGGCCGGCAAGAGCAATTTCAGTGGAGCAGGAGTGGAAGGTAAAAAGCCTGATTGGTGAGGGTTTAACAGAGACTGAAGGACAGACTCTTCAGAAGTTTGCTACAATAAGTAGCAGAGAAATGGACTCGTCGCTAGAGCAGAATGGAGAGTCAAGAGAGGTTCTGTGCTTATTTTTTTTAATTAAAGAAATCAGTATATTTATGTGTTAGTCAGATTATCCAAAAGAAGGAAAATTTGATGATGTAGGAGAGAGGGCAGAATTGCTGGCTGGAGTACAAGAGAAGCCGGCGACTTTAATGATATATCATTTCCTATTGCTGCTGTAACAGATTAGCACAAATTTAGTAAGTTAAAACAAACATAAATTTATTATTTTAAACTTATGATGGTCAGAAATTAAGGTGTCCAGATGACTGCACTTCCTCTGGAAGCTCTAGGGGGGAATCTATTTCCTTGCTTTTTCCATCCTCTAGAAGACACCTGCATTCCTTGGCTCCTGGCCATTTTCGAATTTCTGTCTTTGCTTCCACCTGCACTTGACCTTTTCTGACTTTGACCCTACCTTCCTCTAATGATGACTTTTATGATTACAATGGGCCCTCCCAGAAAGTCTGGGATAATCCCGCCATCTCAAGACCTTTACCTTAAATCGCATCTGCAAAAACCTTTCGTCATGTGAGCTAACATAGTCACAGGTTCTGGCCATTAGGACATAGGCATTATACCGCAAGCAGGGAGCATGGTGGTCATTCATGGACACAGAAGGGAAGAAAGAATATGTGGGTTTAGTTGTCATTGGATGAATAGATATGATACATGGATCGATTGAAATTCCCTTTAATATTCCTATTTCCTAAGTGAAATTAGAAGCAATGTCACCAATGGAAAATGAGGATGGAGATGGAGATGCTGGAGGTGGAGGACAGACAGTGAAAAAGTAGTCATGTAGGAAAATGAGAAAATGAATGGATGAGGGAACATGGTTGCATTTTCAGTAAGAACCAAGGACTCACTTTAATTTAAAATAAAACCAATCAGCATGCTTGTAATGTCTTTCTCTGTCCATGTTCCACTGTGGGGATGGATTGCTGAGATGGGGGGAGTCAGAGAGCTATGGAATAAACAGAGAGTTGGATTCAACCAGGGCTGCAATTCTGTGAGCACCACAAGGCGAGGGAGGGTTGAGGAGTTAATGTGCCTGTGAGGTTACAGATTTGATATGCAGTTACATTACAGTCACCATTCCAGTGACTAATGTGTAATGTGAGTCATTATAAGGGTGGTTGACCATGGAATTGATGTTGGGTAAGCGGGAAATGGGGAACATGAGAGTGATGAGAGACACTTAAAATGTGGTAGGATTGGTGATTTTAGGTCATGATCCAGTTGAGGAATAGTGGGAGTTGGAGTTCTGGAAGGAGTAAGCAGAGCTGAGAAGTTGGGAGATGAGTGAAGAAGTTATGAAGGTTTTGCAGTTCTTAGTAACAGGATGGTCTAGGGTCTAGGTGGGAGAAGGTACCAAGGAATGAGAGTACAGGATGTTAACGGACCATCTCCCATGGCTGTTGAAATCACCATGGATGCTAAAGAATTGCAGTTGGCACAGTTGAGAGGGTGACAGAGCAGCAGGGGTTCAGTGCAGAAACAAAGTGGGGTGATGCTAGGGTCAGTGAATGGCTGCTCCTTGATGTGGCCTGAGGACATGAGCTTCAACTTGGGGAGCCTAAGGTCAGTAAGTATCATTGGTGACCCTGATGGATACAGCCCAGGGGTCAGAAAGCCTACTGGTAACAGGCCAGAGCCACGCAGCTGCCCCCACAGCCTTCTGGGGCCCCAGATATGCACACACTCATTCCTTGTCCTGCCCTTTCTCAGTTATTCCTTCACCAGCACCTCCAGAATGCCCAGGGTGAGCCCCAGATGACGCAGGACACTGCAGGTCAGAGATGAAGACAGAGCCTTTGTCCTGGAGGAGCATTGAGCATCCCACGCCCACACCACATAGCTCCTCCCCGCCCTAACCACTGTCCCCTGCAAGGTGAGCTGCCAACCATCTCAAAGGTCAGGGGGAGGACCAGCAAAAGCAGCTGCTTCTCTCTCTCTCTCTCAATCTCTCTCGTAAAATGCATTCAAGCAATCTAATAGCAGCAGAAATCTATTTAGATTTTGTGCCTCAAATTATTCTGGCTTCCAGGAATATACAATTGCTCACACAATAAAGACTGACTGCCCCTCACACCGCTCCCCACACACGGCAGGGCTTTGATTATGTGAGTGTACCATGCTTTTCACTCAGACATCCAACAAAAGTGGCATTTGACTGAAAAACAAAAAACCTGTCACTGTGCTGACAAGTTACCATGAGTCAAACAGAGGAGGAGGCAGACTCACTCCCTTCTTTCCCTCACCTTCTGGCCGCTTTGCTGGGATCCTGAGAAACAATAGAGGCCGCCAGCCCAGCCTCAGGATGCAGCCAGTCCTGAGTAGCACAACACACTGAGTGTGAGAAGCACAGGCTAGCTCCCCTTGCCAGGGCCACGCTGATGGACGTCGTCTTTTCTGCACATTTTCTGCCTACCCAGAGACCATGGCTGGGAGCCTGTCATTCTGGCATGTTCCACTGCCACACACACACACACACTCACACACTCACACACTCACACCCTCTACTTTATAATCGGGGGTCAGTGGACCCAGACAGGGTGAGCAGGAAGGGAAAAGACTCCCCCTCAACCTCCCAGTTCTCCAAAGTGCAACCTCCATTCTAGAGACAGTAGAAATATTCAGTTTAACATGGCCGAAGACATATTTAAAAAATCTTTAGTGGACAATGTGTAGCGGCCTAAATACAGCCTTGGATATTGAGACTATAGAATTTTTGTGCTTTTTTTTTTCTTCTTCTTTTTTAACTAGAAGGTATCTGAAGCATTATTTGGCCAAACCCCTACCATTTGACAGCTCATGAACGGGACACTTACCAAAGTGAAATGACTTTCCCATCGTTGTACATGTCATAGAGGGCTGGCTAGGACCTGAACCCACATTGCACTGACTACTAACTCCCAAACGCATGTGCTCTTCCTCCCCAGCCCTGAGCCATCACCATCTACCCCCACCGGACCACAAGAACACAGACGCTCTTGCAATCTTTCTCTCTCTCCCTCTCTCTTCTCCCCCGACCCCCCCACACACTCCTCTCACTTCTCTTAGCTGACCTCAACGTTAAGTATCTTGGCCAGTTTGGGTGCAAATCTCACACTCTCCCCAAATGCAAAGCAGGGAGCTAAGCTACAGTTTGGCTCTGTGGCCCATAGAGGGTAGCAGGTCTCCCAGAGCAAAGAAGGCTCACTGTGTCAGACGTTCTGGGTTCTGTGGTCAGGCCCTCTCTGGGGTGGGCAGCCATGTGGTCTTCCCTGGTTCCAAAATTTCAGAAGAATTTCCCCTGAATTCTGACCTCAGATTTAGCCAGCATGATCTATGAGAAGAGACAATACTTGGTAGACAATACTTGGTTACAGAGTCAACAAGTCTGGTTACAGAGTCAACAGGCAACTTGCAGCAGCAGCACCTCATGCACAGTGGCCTCTACTGTGGGACGATGCCTCTGCTAAGACACTGGAGAAAGGCACAGTGTGATCAGAGACAGGTACCCAGAGATTCTGGCCACCGCCTGTCGTTGTAGTTCCCAACCATGAAAATAAAATTATTTTTCCATGATGAGTTTTGAAACAAAACAAGGCGCTAAGAATCCAAGTGATTTTTAAGACTTTTCTTACATAAATATATTGATTTCCGGAAAAAAAAATGTTTTCAATAATTTATTTGTTTATTCATCCATTTCACGATATTGAAGGCCTACTGTGTGCCCAATATTGGTTTAGTGACTGGGGATATATCAGAGAAGAAAATAGACTCTTTGCCTTTCTGCAGTTACATCCTAATAAAAAAGACAGACAGCAAAGGAAATTTAAAGTGTGCCAGATCATGCATTCTGTAGAGAAAAAATACTGCGTAGAATGGGGATTAGAAGGTGCAAAGGGTGGGGGTAGAGTTTCCATTTTATAAACAGTGGTAAAGGAAAGCTTCGCCCACATGGTGGCATTTGAGCAGAGAAGTGCAGAAAGTGAGGCTCCTGGCCACATGGGCATCAGGGGAAGGTTTAGCTGGCAGAGAAAAGGGCATGCAGAGGCCCCGAGGCAGGTCTCAGGAGCAGCAGGAGGTAGGGAAGCTGGAGCGAGGGAAAGAGGGGGAGAGGGCAGAGAAGAGGTCAGAGAAGGAGTGGAGGGTCTGGTTGGGGGGCCAGATTATGGAGGGCTGGGTGGGCCATCTTATGGTCTTTAGCTTTTAATCTGAGTGGGATGGGAAATCGCAGAAGTGTTGGGGTGCAGGAGTGGCATGATCTGGGTCCTATTCTAGAAGAGTCACTTTGGATATCCTGAGAAAAGTAGGCTGTAGGAAACAATGACCCAGTAAATAGGGGGAAGACCTTCCAAATGTCCCAGTGTGTGGCCCCTACCCTCAGCTTGCCAGCCCTCACCTGAGATCTTCCTCTCTCCTTACTACTTCCCTCTGGGTTCTCAATCTCTCAGACCCTGCTACTCCCCTCGCCCTTCCCCACTCCCCAGCTCTGAGGCCTGTGTCTTCTCCTCGACTTCCATCCTAGGCTGCTGGTTGCTCTTCCCTGGAGGGAGCTGGCAATTTCTTCAGACAGGCAGGTTGAGGAGAGGCAGAAGAGGAAGGGGCCCCTCATGGCCCAGCCTCACAGTTAAGCACTGCAAAGCAATCCAACCTTTCATGCTGCCCGGGATGCCCCCTTGCTGTAACTCCTGTGAGTAATTATGCTCCGAGTCACAGTCTCTTTCCTCCATCTCAATGTGTGCTCCCTGGCTTGCATCTTTGCCTTCACCTTGTAAGTGCCCAGCCTCCAAATGCACCATGCTCTGGAAAGGGTAAGGAGGTCCCTGACTGCTGCACTCGTATGCCCAAGACACAACTAGGACATTGGAACAAAGCTCTGCTTCAAGCCAGAGGAGGTAAAGATGGAGACATTCGGAGAAAACGGAAGGGAGGATGGAGGGACTAGAGTGAGGGTAAGAGCTGGTGCTCAGTAGATAGCTATGTGTCCAACCAGTGTTTACCAGCAAGCACTCTGTGCCAGGCACTGGGTGGTAGGCAGAGAGATGGGAAGGATCTGGGGAGAAATGTGGCTGTTGACTACCACGGTCATCCAGCTTCTGGGACAGACTGGAAAGTTGGATAATTTGCCTTGAACCTTCCCCTCTTCCCCTTTTGAGCTCCTTGTTTAACCTTCTCACCCATTGGCAGCACCAGTGTCTGGGCTTCCTCTCCCCTCTCAAAACATTTCACTCTTAAAAATCTCTGTTCCTGGAAAACAGTCTGCAATTCCTCAAAAGGTCAAAGGTAGAGTTACCACATGACCCAGCAATTCCACTCCTAGGTACTATATAGATCCAAGAGAATCGAAAACAGGTGTTCCAACAAAAACTGGTACATGGAAGTTCACAGCAGTTCTATTCCTAATAGCCAAAACGTGGAAACTACCCAAATGTCCACCAACTGATGAACGGATAAACAAAATGTGATATATCCAAACAATGGAATATTATTCAGCCATAAAAATGAAGTACTATACACGCTACAGCATGGATGAACTTTGAAAGCAAGATGCTAAGTCGAAGTGAGATGCAAAAGGACATATATTATAGGGTCTCATTTATACAAAATGGCCAGAATAAGCAAATCCATAGAGTCGGAAATCAGATTTGTGAGCTGGGCCCAGTGGCTCATGTCTGTAATCCCAGCCGAGGCAGGTGGATCACCTGAGGTTGGGAATTCGAGACCAGCCTGACCAACATGGAGAAACCCCGTCTCTACTAAAAATATAAAATCAGCCAGGCATGGTGGCGCATGCCTGTAATCCAAGCTACTTGGAAGGCTGAGGCAGGAGAATTGTTTGAACCTGGGAGGTGAAGGTTGCAGTGAGCTGAGATTGTGCCATTGCACACCAGCCTGAGCAACAAGAGTGAAACTCTGTCTCAAAAAAAAGAAAGAGAAGAAAGAAAGAAGAAGAAAGAGAGAAGGAAGGAAGGGAAGGAGGGAGGGAGGGAGGGAGGGAGGAGGGAGGGAGGGAGGGAAGGAAGGAAGGAAGGAAGGAAGGAAGGAAGGAAGGAAGGAAGGAAGGAAGGAAGGAAGGAAGGAAGGAAGAGAGGGAGGGAGGGAGGGAGGGAAGGAAAGGAAGGAAGGAAGGAGGGAGGGAGGGAAGGGAAGGAGGAAGAAGGGAGGGAGTGAGGGAGGGGAAGGAAGGAAGGAAAGCAAGGAAGGAAGGAAGGAAGGAAGGAAGGAAGGAAGGAAGGAAGGAAGGAAGGAAGGAAGGAAAATAAAGAAAGAAAGAGAAAGCAAGCAGCTAGATGTGTGGATGCCAGGAACTTTGGAGTGGGGGGTATAGATAGTTACTGCTTAATGGGTATAGGGTTTCTTTTTGGGGTGATGAAAATGTTCTGGAGTTAGAAGTGATGGTTGTGCAACACTGTCAATGTCCTGGAAGTCATTAAATTGTGCACTTTAAAATGGTTAAAATAAAACTCTCTTTTTTTCTGCCTCATCCAGACTCATCAGTCAAAGGGAAAGTGTTACCAGACTATGGAGTATTTGCGTTCATTAGGGAATTTTTGAAGACCAAAACACAATAAGTTCAGCAGCGCAAATCCTGAATGGAGCCATTTTAGGCACCTTGAGAAGGAGGAGAGAAGATGATCTGAGGACAAGAGGGTCTGTCCAGTGACCCTCATGTCACACCAGCACGACAGCAGCCCCTCATCCTCTGCGGGGAGTCAGCTCAGGTGGTGCCTCTCAGGCCACCTCATTTTGAATCCTGCCCAACTCCACCCTGCCTGCTTGTGAGGACTAAATGGCTGGTGCCCTGTGGGTTCCTCCTCCAGGGGTGGAGGTCCATATGAGATCCAAGCGGGGAACTGGAGGATTCTAGACTCCTTGGTAGCTCCAGTAAGCCTTGGCCTAAGGGCCAATGAGCAGGTGACGTCTACACAGCCAGGCTGAGCCATCTCACTGTCTGTGTAAACAGACTAACTCTTAGGTATCCCCAAGCTTTCAGTCACTTCTTGTTTAAACATACTTTTTGTGTGGTCAGTTTGGAAGGAGAGAGCCCAGTGGAAACTGATGCTGGGAGGAAGAGTCAGAGATTCGAGTGAAAATGCCCCCACCCTCTTTGTAGAAAATCTTCCATTGTAGCTAAACCTGGAAGGTCTGAGCTTTAGTTTTACTGAGGAAAGTAATGATTTTCTCCCAACTCTTGAGCCTAAGCTCTTCCAGTTAATATTTAGAGAAAAGAAAGAAAGAGAGAGAGAAAGAAAGAAAGAAAAAAAGAAAGAAAGAAAGAAGAAAGAAAGAAGAGAGAGAGAAAGAACAGAGAGAGAAAGAAAAGAAAGAGAAAGAAGGAAGGAAAAGAAAGAGAGAAAAAGAAAGAAAGGAAGGAAGGAAGAAAGAAAAGAAAGAAAGAAAGAAAGAAAGAAAGAAAGAAAGAAAGAAAGAAAGAAAGAAAGAAAGAAAGAAAGAAAGGATGGGAGGGGAGGAGAGGAGAGGAGAGGAGAAGAGAAGAGAAGAGAAAGGGCCTTCTTAGGAGAGAAGGGGAGGGGAGGGAGGAGAGGGGAGGGGAGAGGAGGGGAGGGGAGGGGAGGGGAGGGGAGAAGAGAGGAGAGGAGAGGAGAGGAGAGGAAAGGAGAGGAGAGGAACAGCCTTCTTAGGTATTTCCACAAACCAGTGCTTGCCTTCCTGTGATTCACAGCCAGGGGCTGCCGCTGTAAGGAATGGGGATGAGAAGGGGCAGGAGGGAAACGGAAGGATGATCTCAGCCATATCCCTGTCCATGCAGCTCTGCACCACCCGTGGCAACCAGCTTCCCTGGTGAGGTCTGGGGGATCCCAGTGTAGGATCCTCCATCAGGTCTGCTCGCACACTACCAAGGCTGCTCAGAATGAACAGCTGCCCGTGGGGATTGGGGAGCAGCAGAGCCAGGCCAAGGGCTATGGTGGGCAGTCTTTCTTGTCTATCAAGACAAGCATCCAGGGAGGATAGGTTGGGAGCCAAGAGCACAGAGCTGTGGCACGGGGACAGCGGAGGCAGATGGTCACTGTCTCCCTCACACCTGGCTTCTCTGTGAAGGACACTCTAGACACAAGTCTTGGTGTCCACCTCCAAGAGCCAAGTAGGGAAGGCAATGAAGAGCCCAGGGCCCCATATCAGGAAGCGTGGATTCTGCGGCAGACTGCAGGACCTGCGGAGCTCAGGGAAAGGAGCTCGGTGTGCCCTGAGAAGGCTTTGTGGAGGGCTGCTTTGAGGGAGGAGGGTTGCAGGAGGAAAGGACTTTGGCTGGGCCTGGAAAGAAGATAAATATATTAACAAGTGAAAAGAAGGGGGAGCTCAGAATGTGAGGACCACGAAGCTTAACTCTCAGGCAGCAAAAGTCACTGGATTTTGACAAGAGGGTGGGGAGAAAGCAGTAACGTGAGAGTTGGGGAGAAGGCAGTAACTGACGGCAGAATGTAAGGACGTAGACTGGCCTCTGTGTCAAGGACAGATGGGGGCACTGAAGGTGGGGACAGGGTGACAGACATTGCAGGGGTGTGTGCCGCAGGGTCAGGAAGGTGGCTGAAGCGAGATGTGTGACGGCAGCATATTTAAGGTGACAGGGCTGATGTGGGGGCCAGGAAGGGAAGAGTCGCTGACCCTGGTGGAATGAGGATCTCCTGATGTTCCCGGCACAAGACTGCCGTGTGGTGTGGCGAGAGCCAGCATGAGAAACGAATTCTCACCACAACAGGCCCGTCCGTGAGAACAGAGTCAGGTTTATGCTACTTAAGGATTGGCTTCCTTCTTTCTCCTCCAACACAGCCTGCCCTTCCTCCTCCATTTGGGACTTGGTGCCATCGCCCACACAGAAACTCAGGCCAGAAAGCTGGGAGTGGCTCTAGCCCGCCCAGCCCTCCCCATCCCATATCCCAGCCGTATCCAGGCCATACCCTCATCTCCACAGCCACGGGCCCTGCGCTGCTTCCACTCCCATACTCTCCCCTGTGCCTCCTTCTGGCCTCCCTCCCATTTGTCTGTCCTGTTGCCACCAGAGAGATCTTTCCATGATACAAACCGTGTCATGCCATTCTCAAGCTTAAGACCCCTCGGGTGGGCACCTGAATCAACCACGATCTGATGTCAGGCCTTTTTCCTCCTCTCTGCCCTCCCAGGAGCATGTCTGCCTCCTCTCCCCACTTGGAAACAGCCAGTTGTCCTCTACAGATACTGGCAGTATTTTGAGGGGAAAGGATCAGCAGGAAATCTAAACTGCACATTCACAGATCACACTCCCGGTGCAGCCTCGCAACTTAGGTGACTCACAGGCGCTTCAGACCTAACATGCCCAAAGCCAAGCCTTTCATTCCTCACCCCTACACCCTGTCCCAAGCCTGCCCCTCCTCTAGGTAAATGGCACCCCCACCCAGAAGTTCAAACAAGAACCCTGATTCCTCCTTTTCTGTCTTCACACCCCTACATCCAAACCATATTCCCATCTCACATTTCCCAATTCTCTCCATCCCCACTGTCCCCACCGTGCCTAAGCCACCACCGTCTCCAGCCTGGACACTGAGATAGCTTAGCGACTAGTCCCCTGGCTTCCATACGCACTTATTGTCCACAGTCAAGACTTCTTTATTCTTTAGCATCTTACATTTTATTTCCTTTTTGAGGTGATGACAAATTTACATGGAATAAAATTCAAATGATGATAAGGGCCTAGTATCCAGAGTATATAGAGAACTCTGACAGCTTACCAACAAAAAGACAAGGACGCCAACCAAAAAATGGGCAAAAGATCTGAGCAGACATTTCTCCAAAGACATACAAATGTACAATAAGCATAGGAAAAGACGCTCAAGGCCACTAATCATAAGGGAAATGCAACTCAGAACCATGAGATACCATCTCCTACCCATTAGGACATCCACTATCCAAAAACCAAACAAATAGCAAGTGTTGGTGAGGATGTGGAGAAATCAGAACCTTGATAGGAGTGTAAAACAATGCAGCCGCTTTGGAACATAGTTCAGCATTTCCTCCAAAAGTCAAGCATGAAATTACCATATGATCCAGCAACTCCACTTCTAGGTGTATAGCCAAAAACCAAATACACAGACATGCACATTCCTAGCAGTGCTAATCCACATAGCCATAAGGTGGAAATAGCTTAGATGTCCATCAATGAATTAATGGATGCACAAATTAGGGTGTATTCATACAGTGGAATATTATTCAGCCATAAAAAGAAATGAAGTACCAATATATGCCACAACATGAATGAACCTTGAAAGCATTATGCTAAGTGAAAGAGGCCAGATGAAACAGGTCAGGTATTGTATGATTCCATTTATATGAAATACCCAGAATAGGCAAATCCACAGAGACGAAAAGCAGACTGGTGGTTGCCAGCATTTGAGGGAGGGAGGGAGAAGAGGGAATGGGGAGTCACTGCTTAATGGGTATAGGGTTTCATTTTGGGGTGATGAAAATGTTTTGGAACAACAGAGGTGGTGGTGCATGACATTTTGAACGCACTAAATGCCACTCAATTAAATGTTGAAAAAAAATTCAAATAGTGGGAAGGAGGACATGGTGAAAAGTCTGCCTCCCACTTCTGGGGTCCGGCCACCCATTTCCTCTCTTCCGGAGTAGCCGGTATGCAGTGTTGTACCTTACATCCTTCCTGAGGTGCTCCATACATATACATCTGTGGCAGCCATGGAGTGGCGGCACACACCTGTCTTCAAGAAAGAACCTACAGTGAGGAGTGTCAGCTGACAGCCTCTGGCTGCTGCACTTAGAAACCCACCACAGTGGTCACACTGAGGCCACATTCTCCCCAGGTTGCTCCCAGCCAGTGACAGCCCAGCGGAAGGCCTTGAGCAGGGCCAGTTCTGCCTGACCAGGACTCCTTTAATGATACTCTTGGCTCTATGGCTGAGATATACTCTAGAGCTGCACTGCAGTCTGAGGCTCTTCCTACCCCATCCTCCTTCTTTCTCCCAATCCTTTTCCAGGCTTCAGACCAACCTTGGGATCTAAGAGCTCTTCCTGCCCTACTGCTTGCCCCCTCTCCCCTGTTTCCTGCATGGTCATTTCCCCCAATAAATCTTTTGCATTTCTAATTCCAACCTAGTATTTGCTTCCTAGAGGACCCAATGGGCACACAAGCAAACACACACACACACACATCCTCTACTTATACAAATAATATATACACTATACACATGGTTTTAAGAATTGACTATATGTATATGTCAGAGACTGACTAGTATCAGTACATAAAGAGCTCACTCAATCCGTACAGCTGCCCAGCAGCACGTTGTGTGGATAAACAATGTATGTTTATCCAAATCCTCACTGGTTGATATTGTTAGATTTAGTCCTTCATTGATATTTAGGTCTTTTCCAATCTTTTGTAGTTATACACAATGTTGCAATGAGTAACTTTCCATATATTGATTTCAAAACATACTGCATGCAGGAAAAATTCATGAAAGAAAAGTTGCTGGGTTGAAGGGTATGTGCATTTTTTATTCTGATAAATACTGCCACATTTCTCCCCTTAGGGTCTGCATCAGTTTATACTTCCACAGCAATAGACGAGTCTGTCTGTTTCCCACATCTCTGTGTGTTTCAAACTTTAATCTTTGCAATTCTGATGGGTGGGGAGACATTGTTTTCAAAACAGAAGTCAAATCATGTCACTCTCTTGCTTGAAATTTCTCAGGGGCTGTTCATCTATTGCATAACATCCTATTTCCCTGTCCATGCCCACACCTCACTCTCCAACTCACCCATTTCCTCCTCCATTGAATATCTGCTTTTTCCTTAAACACACCAAGTTCATCCCCAACTCAGGGCCGGCACACAAGTTGCCCTGCCACCTGGAATGCATCTCTAAGCCCTTCAGGTCTTAGCTTCAATGGTGCCTCATTACAGAGGGCTCCTGGAACACCTTTAAAACTTGATATCCATATTGTGCCTTATTATTGCAGACTGTCAGTTGCCTTTGCATCATTTATCACAATTAGAAATTGCTTGTATGGTTTTCTTTCCCGCTAGATTTTCACAGTGTCTGGCTCATCTTGAGTGCTCAATAAGAACTTCCTCAAAAAATGTATGAATAAATAAATGACTGAATACATCTCCCTAGACTTGCAATGACATCAAGCTTTTCCCATATTCTCTCGAATTCCATTGTCTGTCCACAAATACCTTGTGCTTCTGAAGCTGTAAGATGCATTATTCCCCCAGGTGGCTGCATTTTTCAGGAGTTTTTAGCCAGCTAATACACTTTCAGATCCTTCTGAAGGCAAAATATGACTCACAGAGAGGTCACAGCTGACACAGGTGTGTGCACTGAAGCAGATTAGAGGCCCGTCAAAGACTTTCTATAGTTGCCATAGCAGAGTTCAGGCTGCAACATGCCGTCTCAGGAAAAAAGAGACAGATTCCTGGTCTCACCTGGGCCAATAAAATCTTTTAGGTGGATCTACTGCTTTATACAGAGTTTTAAGCCAAGAGTCAAAGCAAGATGCAACTGGAAGATCTTCAAGGTTACACTTCCCATGGGAAACATACAGCACCTGAGTTTATCACATCAGTGTTTTGAGTTGAATTGTGTATCCCTCCCCATCTCCAAATTTATGTGTTGAAGTTCTAACCCCCAGTGCTTCAGAATAAGACTTTATTTAAAGAAAACAGTCAGCTGGGTGCGGTGGCTCATGTCTGTAATTCCAATACTTTGGGAGACTGAGGCGGGAGGATCGCTTAAGCCCAGAAGTTCGAGCCCAGCCTAAGCAACATAGGGACACCTCAACTCTACAAAAATAGAAAATGAAAACATTAGCTGGGTGTGGCGGTGTGTGCCTGTAGTCCCAGCTACTCAGGAAGATGATGTAGGAGGATTCCTTGAGCCCAGGAGGTTGAGGCTGCAATGAGTCATGATCATGCCACCGCACTTCAGCCTGGGTGACTGAGTGAGACCCTGAAGAAAAGGAAGGAAGGAAGAAAGAAAGAGAGAAAAGGAAGGAAGGAAGAAACAGAGAAAAGGAAGGAAGGAAGGAAGGAAGGAAGGAAGGAAGGAAGGAAGGAAGGAAGGAAGGAAGGAAGGAAGGAAGGAAGGAAAGGGAGGGAGGGAGGGAGGGAGGGAGGGAGGGAAAACAGTTTTTGCAGGTGCAATTAGTTTAGTTAAGACAAAGATGAAGTAATACTGAGGCAGGGTGGGCCCTAATCCAATAGGAGTGTTATCTCTATAAAAAGAGGACATTTGGACACAGAAAAACACAGGGAGGACGCCATGTGAAGATAAAGGCAGAGATCCACTAGCCAAGAAATGCCAAAGATTGCCAGCGAGGCACCAGAAGCTAGGGGAAAGCATGGACAGGTTCTTTCCCACAGTCCTCAGAAAGAACCAACCCTGCTGACACCTTGATCATGAACTCCTAGCCTCCAAAACTGAGAGACAATACATCTCTGTTGTTTAAGCCACTCAGCATGTGGTACATTGTTACGGCAGCCCTAGCAAACTCACACAACCGACAATCATGCTAGGCCAACATGGACAACTGTATTCTGTATGCCAAGGGTAAATGTGTCCATTTGCCACCTAAATAACCTCAATCACAGCTGTTTCCTTGTTGAAGTGGTGGAAAGAATGTGGGACTTGGATTGGGGGGTTCTGGCACATCCTCTCTCTGGCTCAGTGAAGTGAGGGGGTTAGACTAGATGATCTCCCAACCTCCTCCCACATCAACACCCTTTCCCCCCATGAGCATAGTTACAACAGTTTCCACCAGGCTTAGAGAGAGGAGAGCCAAAGAAGTTTCAACCAGCAATTTAGATCTCAGAGGGAGGGCAGAGGAGATGCCCTGCAGTCGAACTTTGGTAACTGTACCCCACATGCTTTTCCTTTCTATCCTTCTCTGCTAACAGAACCTCTCTGTTGGCCAGGCTCCATGGTTCATGCCTGTAATCCCAGCACATTGGGAGGCCAAGGTGGGAGGATCACTTGAGCCCAGGGATTTGCGATTAGCCTGGGCAACATGGTGAAAACCCATCTTTACAAAAAATACAAAAAAATTAGGTGAGGTGCCTGTAATCCCAACACTTTGGGAGTCTGAGGCAGGTGGATCACGAGGTCAGGAGATCAAGACCATCCTGGTTAACAAGGTGAAACCCCGTCTCTACTAAAACTACAAAAAATTAGCTGGGCATGGTGGCGGGCGCCTGTAGTCACAGCTACTCGGGAGGCTGAGGCAGAAGAATGGCGTGAACCCAGGAGGCAGAGCTTGCAGTGAGCCGAGATCGTGCCACAGCACTTCAGCCTGGGGGACAGAGTGAGACTTTATCTCAAAAAAAAAAAAAAAAAATACCGGCAGGGTGTGGTGCCTCACGCCTGTAATCTCAGCACTTTGGGAGGCCATGGTGGGTGGATCACTTGAGATAAGGAATTTGAGACCAGCTTTGCCAACATGGCAAAACCCTGTCTCTACTAAAAATACAAAGATTAGCTGGGCATGGTGGTGCACACCTGTAATCCCAGCTACGAGGGAGG
Source organism: Macaca fascicularis (assembly GCF_037993035.2). Lineage (NCBI taxonomy): Eukaryota > Metazoa > Chordata > Mammalia > Primates > Cercopithecidae > Macaca > Macaca fascicularis. The sequence continues at coordinate 110,707,636 of NC_088382.1, read as the reverse complement.
CTGAGTGAGGCAGGAGATTTGCTTGAACCCAGGAGGCAGAGGTTGCAGTGAGCCGAGATTGAGCCACTGCACTCCAGCCTGGGTGACAGAGCGAGACTCCATCTCAAAAAGTAAAAAAAAAAAGAACAAAATACATGTAGAAGTCCCTTGACTACCTTCCTACCCCGTCTTCCTTTTGTTCCTCAGAAGCAACATTCATAGATTTTTATATATATATTTACATTTATATTTTTAGATAGCAGGCAAATACTTCTCCCTCTTGATTCACTTATTTCCCACTATAGTAAGTGAATGTTTTGGATCACTTACTCCTCCCCTTCCTTCGGTTTCTATCCTTCCAATTGTTTATCAATTTTTTTGTTAAATCCACATGAAGCATTTTCATTATGATGAGAACGTAAACATTGTTTACTGCTGAGCCAAGTAGTGAAAGGATAGTACATTTCAACATTTTCTTCTTCCTGGAGTTGATAATTCCTCCATGTTTTGCTTTTGCTTTGTTTTCTCTAAACATCTGAGTCTTTCCATATTTCTGAGAAGCCTGCAAATCAACATTTTATACAATTTTTGACATCTCAAACCTGGCTACAATCATTCCATTGTTTCCCTGGAGAAATTCTTCCCAGAACCCTGCAATGCTCTGCTCTGACCTGGACTAGCTCGTTCTAGAGCCTGTCCATAGCTTCATCCTGGAACCTCCCTGTGCCTCTCCCCTTTGTTAGATTAGAAGCCTTCTGGCTGGGTGAGGTGGTTCAGGCCTGTAATCCCGACATTTTGGGAGGCCAAGATGGGCAGATCACATGAGGTCAGGAGTTCGAGACCAGACTGGCCAATATGGTGAAACCCTGTCTTTACTAAAAATACAAATAATCAGCCCAGCATGGTGGCGGGCACCTGTAGTCCCACCTACTCGGGAGGCTGAGGAAGGAGAATCCTTTGAACCAGGAAGGCAGAGGTTGTAGTGAGCCAAGATCACGCCACTATACTGCAGCCTGGTAACAGAGCTAGACTCTGTCTCAAAAAAAAAAAAAAAAGTTAGAAACCTTCTTTTTTCGTGGTACAGCATCTTCCAGTAGCTTCCCAATAAAGGATACACTGGATGTAATTTTTTTTGTATTTTGCAAATGTCTTTATGGATTGGCAGTGACTGATACTATCAATCATATTTGATTGATAGTGTGGCTGGAAATAGAATTTTAGGACAAAAATAAACATCCCTGGGGATATTGCAGGCATTTTTCTGATGTACTCTAGCTTCCCATGCTGCTATCGGGAAGTCCAGTGTCATTCCAATTCTTGATCCTTTCTGTGTAAGTGTTTTAGTTCTCTTTATGAAAACTCTTACTATCTTTTTTTCATCTCTAGGAGTCCTGCAATATCCCAACTGTGTATCTTGGTATGGGGCTGTCATCAGATATTACCTTGGGCATTTGGAGCATTTCAGTTGAAGATCTGTATTCTTCTACGGCTTTTTTTTTTTTTTTTTCTAAATAATTTTCTTACCACCATGTTCTCTGTTTTGTCTTTCTAAAACTACCTATTGGATATCGCACCTCCTGAATTGCTCTTATGATTTCTTATCTTTTTTTTTTTTTTCTCCTATTGCCCTTCTTTGCTTTACTTTCAGGGAAATTTCCTAAACTTTATCTTCCAACACTGTATGGAATTTTTGAAATTTTAGCTCTCGTATTTTTAACTTCCTGGAACTCCTTCTTGCCCTACTTGTTCCTTTTTCATCACATCATGTGGATGTAACATCTTCCCTTCTACCTCTAAAGATATTAATCATAATTTATCTTCAGCTTCCCCTGCTTTTTCATTATTTCTACTGACTTCATTAGATGCTTTTGTTTCCCTGTTCGATTATTTTATTCTCTGTGATGTTGGACACTTTATTCAGTGATGATCCCTGACTGCCCCTCAAATTTAAGGAGGCCCTGAAGAGCTGAGAGCTGATTGGAAGTTCTGCGTGCATGGACAGGATTTTATTCCAGGGTGATCAGATGGATAATGGGCTTTTTTGCTAGGAGCCTCCAAACGTCTCTTTCTGTATATACCTACTATGTGCCCACAATAAAACGTTTTCAAATGTCAATATATGTATGGGCAGCTCCTGCCGGGGATGGGCTTTTTTTTTTTTTTTTTTTTTTGTGAGTGGGTCCAGTTTTTGCAGAAAAGAAATCCTTCAATTTCCTGTCCCTGTTGTTCTGAGGCTAGGTCAGGGGAAGTGCTCACTCATTATGCAAACTCACCCCCTCCCTCTGAACCTGGTGTTATTAGCATAAAGTCTTTTTGGTCCAATTTCTCTAGAAAATAAACTTCCTCTCCTGCAGGAGAGGGTAGGGTTTGAGATCTGCAAGTCTATCTGCCTGTTGTAAATACTTGTAAACACGTCTAAACAATGTCTCTGTGTTCACCTTACTCCCTTCCACAGCAGCTAACGCTCCAGTCCTTGAGACCTACCGAGGTTCTATGGGCCATAGCAACTGGCCTCTCCGATGTAGGCCACCCCTGTTCCTAGGCACTCAGCTTGGACCTCCCTCTTCTCTGCTCATGCCTTCACCTTCCACCATCTTCCTATAGTGTGGTTATGGGTCACATAGTCTCCCAGCAGAGATGAGACTTTGGACGAGAGGGTGGAATTGCTGCACCCCACCACCTTGAAATTCACACTCCAAGGAGTCTTTCAATTGGTGTTGGGGAAAACTGCCTTTTGTGCCACCCTCAAATCAGCAAACACTGGTGGAGCATCTCAAAGGGCTCTGAACCCTGTAATAACAACAATAAGCATTTGGTAGCACCTGCTACGTGCCAAATATTTTTCATACATTATCTTTAATCCTCATCTCAATCTACCAAGGGGGGATTATCCCTCTTTTACAGATGAGGAGACTGAGGCCCAGCAAGGCAAAATTGTCTGTCCCAGTTTATCCCTTTGATAAGAGCCGCATTTGAATCCAGGTCTCTCTGGCCCCAAGTTGCCTATGGCAACCAAAGCCTTCCACGTCTACCTCCAGTCACTCAGTGGTGGCCTTCCACCAAATCTTGGTTCATCGGTCATGTCCAACACACCGGTATGTGCTTCCGTGCTTAGAAAGGGAAGCCAGGCAAGATAAGCCTCCCTGGTATGCCTGTGGTCCCGTTTCCTGGTTCTCATCCTGCCGTCTTTCAAGGTGAGCCTTCCAGGTAAGGGGCTGGGCCTGGTATCCGCAGCATGCAGCTGGGAGCTGATTTTCAAAGAACCCGGTGCAGCAGGAAGACCGAGGAGACAGCCGCCTCCCCTGCTCGACTCCTGCTGACTGTGGAACTGAGCTGGAGCCGCGTAGCCATGGTGACGGTGGCAGTCGGCTGACAGCCCGGGAGGGGGTCGGGGAGAGGGAAGAGGGAGCCAGAAGCCGGGCGGAGGCCTCCTGCCGGGGATGGGCAAACGGGTTTCTGGAAACCGCTCCTGGGGGAGGGGCACGTGGGGAGGGAGCGCTCCCCTCCCCGCGAAGCCGGGCACCCTGCCGCGCCGCCCACCTGCCTTCCCCGCCTCCTCCCCTGACTCACCACGCAGGTGGGTGACTCACAGCACCTGCGGTGTAAGCGGGGCCGAGGCGGGCAGGGAAGCCTCCTGCTGGGGCGCTTGGCCTCGGGAGTGGGGAGGGGAGAGAAGGTGATGCTGAGGGCGACTCTCCTGCCTTCTGTCCCTGTCCCTGCCCCCAGCACCGCCATCTCTTCGCCCACGTGCCCCCCTGAGACGCCCTTATCCGTGGACACTGCTTGACAAGGAGGGCGGAGGGGCCTCAGCCCATCACTTGCAAGGTACTGGGCGCCCCAAGACCGTCCAGTGTGCCCTGAAGGCCACTCCCGCTCCAGTCTCTCGCCGGCTTCCCCAGGCTCCCAGCATAAACACGAACTTGACTCCAGTCCTGTCTCCTGCCTGGTCACCTGACCTCTCTGCCCTGGGCCACCCTGGTGGTCTTCCCATTTCCTGGGCTCTCCCTCACAGCCATTGCCCGGGCCCTCTTCTCCACCTGGGATGCCCTCACTTCCATCCTGCGTTTGCCCCTTCAGGTATAAGCCCAAACATGGCTTTTCCAGGATAGCCTGTCCTATTCCCACCCCACCCAGGCGGGTCACCTCGGTCACTCCAGTCACTCCGCCCTGCAGGACCCAGGAACTCTTTGTAGCATTCCTCTCAGCTGCTATGTCTTGGCAGGAGGCCTCTCCTCCCCGCTGGACTGGAAGGGCCAGGAGGGCAGAGCCAGGCCTCCTCTCTGCACCTTGGATTCCCCAAATTTTGTACAATGTCTGGCAGAAGATCCTCACTCAAAAAATGTTGGAAGGGAGGAAAGAAAAGAGGGAAGGAGGAAGGAGGGAGGGAGAGAGGGAAAAAGGAAGAAAGGGAGAAAGGAGACATCATTTTGCCCTTCTGGGCAAGGAGCTGATGGAGTGTGCCGCCTTGCACCTGCCCCAGCTGGGAGGTAGAAACCAAAGTGGTGCTTCCCCTCCCCTGCTGCTCTTCCAGCTGACCAGGGGCTAAGGTGATGGTGAAAATACTATGAGTATTAAGGGCTGTGGGCTTCTCGAATTGAACAATCATTTGTTCTGCTTTCAAAAATGCATTTCATGAAGGTAGGAGCAGCTAGTACTGCTAGCATGAAAGGAAGCGTTCTTGAGTCCCCTGCCTTGCGTGGGGGACCTGCCATCTGGCTCACATTCAGAGCATTTGCTTTCTTTCCTGCAAGCACCGGCCCTGATTCTCATGTCCCCCCAGCTGTCTGGTTTCCTCAAAGTCATGTGCCCCCCTAAAGGCCATAGGAAAAGTGCTTGTGGAAAAGACACTGAGCCCCTACTGGGGCCAAATTCCCCAAAGGCAGGAGGTTGGGTTTCTAGCTGGAGGGTATGGAGCAGAGTGGAGTTTAGAAGGCCCTTCCCTGAAATTGATAGAGAAGCCGGTTCCTGCTCAGCCCTGCAGTCCCAGCCCAGTCCTTGCAAGGGGCTCCAGGGAGTGAGTGAAATCTGATAAAGCCAGCCAGGATAAGATAGAAGGAAGGTTGTTTATACACCGGCCCTTCAATACCAGGTGGGGCTGCTGTTTTGGAGGCCAAAGAACATCCATTGGAATAGGAGAAGTCCTGTTAGAAACCAGAGGAAGACAGAGTAACCCAACTGTCATTTTCTTGAATTTATGTTATTATTTTTAGTTTTGATTTTTCAAAATGGGTCTTGCTCTGTTGCCCAGGCTGGAGTGCAGTGGTGCAATCAAGGCTCACTGCAGCCTCGACCTCTCAGACTCATGTGATCTTCCTGCCTCAGCCCCCTGAGTAGCTGAGACCACAGGTACATGCCACAACACCCAGCTAATTTTATTTTATTTTATTTTTTGTAGATGGGGGTCTGACTATGTTGTCCAGGCTAGTCTCAAACTCCTGGACTCGAGCTATCTTCCTGCCTTGGCCTCTCAAAATGCTAGGATTACAGGCATGAGCTACCACACCCGGCCTTGAATTTATTTTAAATGGGCTTTGAGTCAGTCCTACCAGAGAAAGGTGTCTAAATGTATAATGCAAGTCAAATGCATTCTCTAGCCATGTGACTTAGTAAAGCATTTTTCTTCTCTGCTTCATAAACCACCCTGAAGCCAACTCAGATGATCCACTGAGACTCCTTTAATAAATATGTGGGGAGTGAATTAATGAAATAATGTCTTCTCTCATGAACTTGGGAATCAAAAAGCTGAGTTTTAAGTATTGATTCTAGCATTTTCTGACTTCCCGTCTCTATAAAATGGAGTCTACACATAGGATCGTCCCCAGCGTGGCACCTGATTCCTAGAAGGCGGGAGTTGGCTAAAGGTCGGTCACTGTGCCACCCCGTTCCCCACCTCCCAGTGGGCGTTAGGAGGGCTGCTGCAGGTGTTTAGAGACTGGTACATTGTATGTGCCTCTGAAAGAAAACTCCTGGCTTGTTGAGAATGATTCGGGAAGCCAGATGTTGCTCCTTTACCCAAAACTTTGTTCCTGGGCCTTGAGTGCTTCCGCCTCTGACTCACAGAGCACTTCTATGTGAAACCGTGGCTCAGATAAAGCAACACTGGTTCCAGAAGGGGCAGAGGGATCGGGGAGCCTGTGAGCAGAGGAGAGGATCAGAACAGAAAGGGGAGTACCCTGCTCATCGGCCAGCCCTAGAAACAATTATTAAACAAAGTCCCATAAAACCGCAACGTCAAGATTGCAAGGACCTTGGCGGTGACTTGCTCCAGGCTCCTGTTTAATATAAAAGGAAGCAGGTTCAGGGAGTGAGGTGAACCTCCCAGGAGTATCCAGACAGCAGGTGGTGGAGCTGGGACAAGTGCCCAGTTCTGCCACCAGGGAAAGCTTGCCTTGGGACCTTGATCCGCCCATTGTAAGCTCATTCTGTGCCATAGGGCACTGCTCATTCCCTCCAAGGGTTAACAGAGAACGGAGATGGAAGGATCAGTTCTAACTCTTCAGGTTCTGTTTAATTAGTATGTTTCTTTGTTTTTAATATTAGCCAGAGATAATCATTCATTTATAGACCTCTTGAGACTCAGCCAATGTGCCAAAGGTCTTGATGACATTGCCAATAGATATTGTGATCTGAAGGAATTCCATGGTCTCCCAGGACTGAGCACGTAGCATCCCACACATGTCCACCCCTGCCTCCCTGCAAAGGCCCAAGAGGGGATCTCTCACGTGACTGATCTCTCTCACTGAGGGGCAGCGGCAAGCTTAAGTCTCCCGGAAATACCCTGAAACAAACCACTATCCAGTGACACTGTGGAGGAAGCAGAGTAAGGCTGGGCAGACCAGGGAGAGATCCACAGGGTTAGGGTTCTCTGCCCGCTAGAGTGGGAGCAGGACCCTTTGGGTTCCCCCAGCCCCATGATTTAAATCCATGGAAAATTGGTATTTTGGGGGTCCTAAAAGAGATGATATGGCCTCCAAGGAAGTAACCTTCAGCCCAGGGTCACAGAAAGGGTACTGTTACCCTACCCGAGGGTTATACCACTATCCCAGGCTTCTAAGACCCCAGAAAGTGCCAAGGGTAAGGGGTGGCAGGTAGGCGAGGACAAGAGGCTGGGTTCCTAGGTGCCAGGCCACAGCTGTCCATGGAGGCACAGAGCTGGATTTAGGTGGCACAGCCTGGCTAAGGCAACTGAGCATGGAGAGTGAGACTCTGCTCAAAACACTCCCAGGGCTCCTTTCAGGCTCTGCTGAGACATGAGGGCTGGGTGGCTGGCGACTTCAGGGAAGGTGGGGCGGGGCAACACAGGGGGCAGCAGGAGTGGACCAAACTGTAACCACGGGCACTGCTTATAGAATGTAGACAGTCCATGTTCAGGGCATATACCCAGGAATAAGACTACCTAGGTTCATATCTCAGATCCTTCACTTTCTAGATAGTAATAGGATTTAGGCAGATGCCTAAACCTTAGTTTTCTCAATTGAAAAAAAAAAGGGATAGTAATACCCACCTAATATTGTTGATTAAATATCAGATCTATGAAGGACCTGTTGCAGTGTCTGGCACGTTATAGTTAAGTGCTTATGTTAGTTATCTATTGCTGCAAACATGTTACCCCCAAACTTAGTGATTTAAACAACAAGCAGTTGTCTCACATTATTCGTATGGGTCAGGAATCTGGACACAGCTCAGCTTCTGGTTCAAAGTCTCTCATGAGATTGTAGTCAAGCAACTGGTCAAGTGGTCCCATTTGAAGGCTTGGCTGGAACTGGGAAGGGGTGCATCTAAGCTCACCACATGGATGCTGGCAGGCCTCCGTCCTCACCATGTTGTCCTCCACACAGGGCTTCCTCACAACATGGCAGCTGGCTTTGTTTGGAGCACACAATTCAAGAGAGAGCAAGCGAAAATGCCAGGAAGGAAGTCACACTCTTTTTTTAAAATCTATTCTCAGAAGGAATATCCCATTACTTCTGATACATTGTATGCATTGAAAGTGAATCAGTAATTCCAGACCACACTCAAGGAGAGGGGTTACATAAGGCATGAAGAACAGGAGGCAGAGATCACCAGGAGCCATCTTACAGAATGACTCCCACAATGTTTAATCAACGCTATTTTTATTATTCCATTTGTGTATCTTATTCCCCAAATTATTCTCCATTAATGCTGCTACTAATTTCCACTTCTGTGTTTTGCTGGTGCTGTTCCTTCTGCCAGGAAAGCCTTCCTCTAAATATCTGTGGTTTCCAATCCTACACATCCTTTAAGGCCACACTCAAATGCCACTTCCATGAAGCTTTGCAAATTGCCCCCTTGCAGGAAGCACTTTCCTTCTCTGATGTCCAAAAGGGAAGAGTTTGATAAGGGAATAAGGGAAAGTGACAAATCCAGGCTATTGGATTTAGGCCCACTGGGTCCATGAAGGCACCGACTCTGTGAGATCATTCCCGAAACTTCTGTCATGGCTCTGCTTGTTCTGGGATGTCTGAGCACCTACCCATTTGCCAATCCTCAGAACTAGGCTTCTCTAATAAACTGATATGAATCCAAAAATTAGAGCTCTTCTGAATGTTGGACTCCAAAAGCTCCAATAACATATGCAGACAAAGAGCCATCTGCCCCACGTGGAGATAAAGCACTTGAGAGGGAAATCTAACTGTGGGTGGTGTGCTCTTCTATGAATTCTCTTGTGGGTTTGAGAACTTCATCTTTCAAAAAGGCTCCGTGGGGACTGAAGAGGGCTTTATTCCACCCCAGAATACCCTTCTCTAATGAGTCCAGTTGTCCCAAAAGGATAAACTACCTAAGGGTGCCCATGGGTGTGGCGGGCAACTAGGGAAGAGACAAAGCCAGGAATCCTGGATCCAAACTGAGTCAGTTCAGCCACGGTCTTCAGCAGGGGGGCATCAAGTCAACTTAGGAGGAGAAGAGGAAGAAGCTCCTGGGTATTATCCACTCAGTGTTTCAGACACCATACTGGGAACTGAACATGATGTCATTAAATCCTCAGAAAAGCCTGGTAAGGAAGGTGATATTTTTCACATTTTACAGGTAAGGAAACTAAGGCTCAGTGAGGTGAAATGGCCTGCCCCAGGTCACACTGCCAGTGGAACACAGACTGCTTGACTCAACGCCTGTATTAATTTCATGATCCTCTCTTACAAATGGTTGTGGGAGAACAAAGGGAAAGGGCAGGGTTAGGAGCCAAGCTAACTAAAGTAACTCCAAAAATAGCTATTACAGACCAAGCATAAAGTTACAGTTAGTTCTCCAAGATCCTAAGCCACATTTTAGCAAGGCTTGCCTTATTGTTTCTGAGTTGCATAATAGGCAAATCTTCCATAGGGACGACTTGGGGAAGAAACTGAGAAAAGATGTTTAGTATGATTAATAGCAAGACTTCCACAGTCCCCTGCCCCCCACCCCATTACCAACCCCACCTTTATCAGAAGATGCCTGTTAACAAGGATGACACACACACCCAGAAGGTTAACCGGATAACAAATCTAAATACCAGCTTCCATTCTTGCATGACTTGTCTCCTGCACTCCTCACTCTTTCTGTCCCGACTTTCTGTTCTTTTAAGATTTGGTCAGCTTTCCTGTTTCAGGAAAGGTGTTTCAAAGGTGTTTCCCAAAAGGAAGCAGAGGCTCAAGTCAGGAGAAGATGCGGGTATGGTTCAAGGCTAAGACAAGGCTAAAATTGCTGATACCAATCCCTTTCTGCTCATCGCTCCTTGACAACATGGACTAGGTTGAATTGCCATAGAGGCCAGGCATGGTGGCTCATGCCTATAATCCCAGTACTTAGAGAGGCTGAGGCAGGAAGATTGCTTGAGGCCAGGAGTTTGAGACCAGTGTGGCCAACATAGCAAGACCCCATCTCTCAAAAAATTTTAAAAATTAGCTGGGTGTGGTGGTGCACACCTGTAGTTCCAGCACTTCAGGAGGCTGAGGTGGGAAGATTGCTTGAGCCCAAGAGTTCAAGGTTGCTGTGAGCTATGATCATGCCACTACATTACAGCTTGGGTGACAGAGACCCTGTCTGTAAGAAAACAAACAAACAAACAAACAAAATTGCTGTTGAGCCTTTTGGGGGTATGGTATGGAGGGAGGGAGAGGTCTAGGAGTGCCCACTCAAGGCAATAGGGTAGCATTGGTCTTTTGATCTTCTCAACTAATGTTCTTTAGCACAAACTCCCTGCCAAGCACTGGGCTATAGGTACTCCAAAGGGAGAGAAACTCAGAATTTCAAATTCCACAGGGGAGATATAATATGCACACATATCTTAAAAATAAGACAGCATGTTATAAATGCCATTTAAAAATTAAATTACTATTCCTTGAAAAGGACAGAAATTTTGACACATGCTACAACATGGGTAAACCTTGAGGACATCATACTAAGTGCAATAAACCAGTCACAAAAAGACTACTATTGTATGACTTCACTTACCAGGTACCTAGAGTAGTCAAGAGACGGAAAATAACATGGTAGTTGCGGGGACTGGGGGATTGGGAAATAGAGAGTTGTTTTTAATGGATAAAATTTCAGTTTTGCAAGATGAGAAAGTTCTGGAGAGTGGTTGCACAACAATGTGGATACACTTAACACTGCTGAACTGTGCACGTAGAAACATTGAAGATGGTAACTTTTATCTTACGTGTATTTTACCACGATTAAAAATAAAAATTTTTGGCCAGGCATGGTGGCTCATGCCTGTAATCTCAGCACTTTGGGAGGCCAAGGCAGATGGATCACTTGAGGTCAGGAGTTCAAGACCAGCCTGGCCATCATGGTGAAATCCTGTCTCTACTAAAAATACAAAAATACAGTGGCACGTGCCTATAGTCCCAGCTACTCGGGAGGCTGAGGCGTGAGAATCACTTGAGCCTGGGAGGCGGAGGTTGCAGTGAGCCAAGATCACGCCACTGTACTCCAGCCTAGGTGACAGAGAGAGACTGTCTCAAAAAGTAAAACTAGGCCGGGTGCGGTGGCTCACGCCCATAATCCCAGAACTTTGGAAGGCCAAGGCAGGTGAATCACATGAGGTCAGGAGTTCGAGACCAGCCTGGCCAATATGGTGAAACCCCGTCCCTACAAAAAAAAAAAAAAAAATACAAAAATTAGTTGGGCGTGGTGGTGGGCACCTGTAATCCCAGCTACTTGGGAGGCTGAAGCAGGGACAATTCTTGAACCTGCCAGGCAGAGGTTGCAGTGAGCCAAGATCGCACCATTGCACTCCAGCCTGGATGAGGAGGGCAAAATTCTGTGTCAAAAATAAATAAATAAATAAAATAAAATAAAATAAAAATAAAAAATTTTTAAAGAAAAAGCTACTATTGACCTACAGAAGGTAAAATAATTATGTATCTCACTGGAGATATCAAAGAAGGCTTCACAGAGGAGGGGCCATTTGAACTGAGCCATTTAGAAAAGATGGGCTAAAGATGGGCAGAAAAGAGCATTCTAGGCGAACAGAGCAGCAGCAGCAAAAGCACATCTTAAAAAAAAAAATTGAGAGATTTCTCTCTTCCATTGCACCAACCTTAATAGAAAACATTGTTTCAGTGATCAAAGTGCCCAAGCCTGCATGCGTGACTCCCAGCACAGCGTGGCTCTCCTGCCTGCTCCCTCTCTTCCTCTCATCCCCTCTCTCTGTGCCTGCCTCTTCCTGCCTCTTGTTCTCTCTCTCTCTGGTGTCTTTTGAACCTTCTAAAATGAATCTTTGACAAAAGTTTGCTTTTAGCTCAGAAGCAGCCTTCCTTAAGGTCTCTTTAATAACAGCAAACACCCAAAGACTCTCACACCTTTATTAACAGAACTTGTTTTGCTGTTCTTTTTCTCTCCTTGGATACCAGAAGCTTAAGAAGAAATTACCTCATCACCACTACAGGCAGGTCCCGATTGTAAAAACAGTCCTTTTGACAGACACTTCATTGCCAGTTCTCCCTATGAATGGCAGCTTTGCAGAACAGCCTCTGGCATGGGAGGAGGGGGAGAGCCTTGATTTATATTAATACTTGATTTCTGAACAGAAGTCAAGAGAAGGGTGGGCTCGGCGGAGAATTTCTTCTTCCTTGGAGGTATGATTAAGCCAGAACTTATTATTCTCCATGTAAATCACCAGGACTTAGAGCAAGAATCCTGCTTTTTCTGATGAGAACGGTAACCAGGCAAGGGAAGGCATGCAAAGCTGCAGGGAGATAACGGTCTGAACCCTGGCCCTAGGCATACCCAAAATGCAGGCTTTCCCCAGCACCCAGTGCAGCCGGGGCAGCACGCAGAGGGCTCATGTCATCAGGGTAGCCAGCATGGAGCTCACTCTGGCAGGTTCCCAGAGTGCAGACACGCCTCGTGGGGATGCCAAAATCCGCTTGTTAGGGAGAACTGATGTGGCCTGAAGTGAAACTCGGCTTTCTTCTGCCGGGTGTGACTTAGAGAGGCTGCCAGATCTCCAATGAGAAAATAGTCTTGTGCTTGATTTCTGCCTTTTTGTCCTGTGCATAATTTTCTTTTCTTTTCTATCTTTTTTTTTTTTTTTTTTTTTTTTTTTTGAGATGGAATCTCGCTCTGTCCTCCAGGCTGGAGTGCAGTGGTGCAATCTCGGCTCACTGCATCCTCTGCCTCCCGGATTCAAGTGATTCTTCTGCCTCAGCCTCCCAAGTAGCTGGGATTACAGGCGCACACCACATGCCCGGCTAATTTTTGTATTTTTAATAGAGACGGGGTTTCACCATATTGACCAGGCTGATCTCGAACTCCTGACCTCGTGATCCGTCCGCCTTGGCCTCCCAAGGTGCTTAGAGGCGTGAGCCACCACACCCGGCCTGTGCTGTCCATAATTTTTAATCATTACCTTTAATTCTGAGTGAGGACCCCTAGCCCCCCCCCTTTTTTTTTTTTAGGCAGAGTCTCGCTCTGTCGCCCAGGCTGCAGTGCAGTGGCCGGATCTCGGCTCACTGCAAGCTCTGCCTCCCGGGTTCACGCCATTCTCCTGCCTCAGCCTCCGGAGTAGCTGAGACTACAGGCATCCGCCACCACGCCCGGCTAATTTTTTGTATTTTTAATAGAGACAGGGTTTCACCGTGTTAGCCAGGATGGTCTCAATCTCCTCATCTCGTGATCCACCTGCCTCAGCCTCCCAAAGTGCTGGGATTACAGGCGTGAGCCACTGTGCCCGGCCTCCGTAGCCTTTTTGAGGATGAATGCTGCCAAGCCCTGAAAATAGAGCGAGCAGCATCGACATAGGCCCTGCCTCCTCTCCACAAAGTCGGCCTCCACGCTGGAGAATTCATACTGCCCTTTTCTGAATTCCTTCAGCTCAATCTAGACAGCTCTCAGGTAATCAAACACTGGAGAGAAGGCAGAGCTCAGCGTGAGTTGGGGAGCCCGTCTGGCCTTGACTTCACTGGAATCGATCACTTGGGAGTTAAGGGGAAAAATCTAATTTAGGGACCACAGTCCTTCCTTCGTGTCTATTCAATTACGTTAAAAATTATAACAACAAAACCATGGAATCTCAGCATCGGCGAGAGCCCCTGGTGTCATCTTGGCCAAGCCTGGCAGGATGCAGGAATCCTCCAGGGCATCCCAGCTGCCTTTGCTGGCTCAGATAATCAGACATTTTCACTGAGAGAAGAGTGTAAGTGCACTCCCCTTTTGGGAGTGAAATGAACTGTTCGGAAACTCTGAGACTAAATGAAAATGAAAATCAGCTTCTTTAACAGCCTCCACCCGTAGATACTAATGCCTGGCACGTGTGCCTGAGATATGTCTGTTGACTGACTAATTGGTTGACTGATTGATTGAATGAATGAGTGAGTGAATGAACGGTTAAACAGAGTGAACTGACAAGGGGATCAAAGGGAAGGAGAGAGAGTCATTGCAGTGGTGAGAGGTAATGGACGAGTAGGAAAAAATGGGGAGACAGAACATTTTTCTCTAAAGATTTTTTTCTTGTTGTTTTTTGGGTAAAATGGGGAGGGAGCGCCTGATTATTCCAGCAAGCGTTTTCATTGTTCAATAATCCCTCAAACAAACCATCAACAAAACCAACAATCCAATTATACGTAATTATACTTATACATTTATTTGACAAATAAATACATTTGTAAAATAATTTAAATTACTTTGGATTAGGGCAATCATTGCTAAGGACAAGTATTGCCTATTTACTCCAAGTTGCTTTGTCATGACTTCTCTCTCTCCCTCTCTCTCCTCTCTCACACACACACACACACACACACACACACACAAAGAACTTACAAATCATCGCTTCCTGGCCCCCTCAGAGTGAGTGAGCTGGATGAACCAGCTAATAGCCCAAGTACCTTCTCACTCTGCTTCTCATCCCCAAACAGATGCTCCCCGTCCGGCCAGTGAGAGCAGCAAAGACCCTCCCCAGCATCCCCTCCCTGCCCCACTCCCACACACCCATACAGGGCTCCAGATTCTGGCAGAGTTGCTGGAGCGGGAGCCTCTCCCAGGCAGCAGACAGTCAGGCAGGCAAACACACATTGCCAGGCATCTTCCTTGATATGTGGGAGGGTTGAGGAGAATTCCCAGGGTGCAAGCTGCAAGCGCTCCCCTAAATCTCAAGTTAAGGAAGGCTCACGCTGCCTTTCGGGGGGCGGGCTTCACTTGGTGGTCCTGGGCTTGGGCTCAAACAATCAGATGTTTCCCTTTCCTCTCTCCTTCCCCCACCCCCTTGCACACCCTAGGAACAAGTTCTCAGCCACCAGGCTCCACAGCACACTCTCTCCTCCATAAATAGGAGAGCGGGCCTTGCCAATCTGTGTGATGTCTGCATCCTCCTACTGGAGCCCGTTCTCCAATCCTCCCTTCAGGAGGGCACTGGAATGCAGGAAGCACATCTGCAAAGACTGCAGAAGCCGGTACTGAAAATGCCACTGTGTTCTGGATCTTTCCTGGAGAGATAACCACCCCCACTATGTTCTCCCCATCTCAACACCTCCCCCAGCCCCCTAGTACCTGTGATTGGGATGCCACAGCCCCCAGCTCCAGTGAAATGGATAGCAGAAAACTGTGCAGTGTTTCCGGGCAGCAAGGACAGCCAACCCAGATCCTGCCAGGCAGATCCTCTCAGCATTTGGTAATTCAGCTACAAATAGGCCTTCGGCTTTTTAGCTTTCATTTTGCAGATAATTGTAGGCACAGCTCATCTAGCATCTACTCAGTTTTCTTTGCACACTGGTACTAGGACACAGAATTCTTAGAGTGGAAAGCACCCTAGATGGGAATCAATGTTTAGGGAACTCCTGCTACACATCTGACCTTCCGCTGGAAGACTTACATCCATTCATCAAACACACGATGCCTTTTTCCAATTCCATAAATCTGAATTGATCGTTTCTCCTTTGCCCTCCCTCAATTCTTTGTTAGATCAAATACTATAGGGCATTTTCCACGTTGCTCTGTTCTGCAGTTACTGGTTGTCCTGTCTGTCTCTCCACTCAGACTGGGAGCTCCACAAGGGCAGGTCATATTCCTCCTGAATCTCTCCCAGCTCCTCGCGCAGACTCTGATACACAGAAAGTGCTTCACAAAGACGTGTGTGGTGGAATTCTCACTTTCCTCTTTCCCTTCCACTGTACCAAGAAATAATACTTTATCTTCAGTGAAGGGAGTCTGTCCCGCCATTAAAATGTCTCCCACATGCAGGTGGGTTTTATTCACGAGTCTGATGAAACACAGAGAGGAGAATTAGAAAGCGCCTGGAGTCCTCTCCAGGTCTGTCGACTCCAAAGCTCTGTGTCTTCAGGTCAGTTTCGGTAGTACCGTGCTGGGCTAGAGCCAGTAGTGAGCTGCAGCTAGACTTTACTTGCAAAAGCCCATTGTTAATTTTCAGAAATTTTGCAAGCCGGTTGACATGATGTTGCTAGCTTCGAGTCAGCCGTGGTGAGTATTTATCCCACAGAAATTGGCAAACAATACAAAATCAGGGCTTCTCCCCCACCCCGAGAGCTGGTTGTTACACATTAAACATATATATTTTGGAAGTTCATTTCAAAGTTCACCTTTGGGCCTAAAGGGGACGTTCTCGGTACCACTCTTGGAGTGAATACATACCTAGCGCCCACCAGATAGCTGAGCCTGGCAAGAGATGTCCCCAGAAAGTCGCAGGCCTTGGTTAAATCCTCTTCAATCTGCATCTGAGGCCTCTGGGGTTCCATATCTCTGCATGGAGCTCCCAATAGCCAAGAACAAAGCCCATTCTGCTCTTGATCTTACATAGCTCAGCTCAGCTCAGGACGCACAGCAAGTGTGTGCTGTGTAACTCAGCAATGAAGCAGTTCCTCCCTCCAGGCCTGTCTCACCCAGGAGAGGGAAGAATAGTTTTACAGGAGGCTCAAACTTTGCCACCTTCCATTTGCTTGTGGAGTCCCCAACAAAGAAACGAGGATGGAAGTTTATTCCCAAGGGGTGCAGAGTGAGCCAGGGAGTCACGCCCATGAGTACCCCTTCTTCTGGGCCTGCTCCCATCACTCTTGGGCTGAGACCATCACAACCTGAAAACATTCAGTATTTCAGACACCAAATCTCCTCGTGTTAAAGTTGGCCATGACTATTGAAAATAAAAGGCAGTGGCACATTTCTAAGGAATAGACATTATTGTAGTCAAAGCAGCGTCTAAATGCAGAAATCTGACCCCACGTGTGTGTGTTTGGGTTTTGTTTGTTGTTTTTTTCCAGACTTTTGAAAGTCCTTCAGAAAAGCAAAGGTGAAAGACTTCTGTGGGCTCGAACTAGGAACCAGGACAAAAGCAGGTCAGAGGGGCACCGAGGTCTCCCGGCCCAAAGAGGAGCCTTGGGAAATGGGTTAACCTCTCCAGGCCATGCAGGTCCTTGCAGAAGGAGCAGTTTCCAAAGCTAACAACATTTCTCCAAGCACCTGCCTGACAGCATGGCCAAAGTTCAACTCAAAAATGCATCTGAAAATGTTAAGGCAACAACTTAGATCATTTTACTTCAAACTGAAAATAAGTGACCTTGGGCTAAAACATCTCCAGCCCAATGGAATGATTTAAGTGCACGTGCTATTGTTGGTATTCAATCTGCTACCATGCCCAAGAAAGTAAAACAATTCCTGCTTTCAACCTTCCTCGGCCTCCTGCCCTGACAGAACCTTCCAGAGCTGAGCAATTTGGACTTTAAAATGATAACTACTCTTGCTCATTGTCTCCCACTAAAGTGCTACTTTCCAGAGCCTGAGTCCCTGCCTCCTGCCCTCTCCCCTATCAGCTGGAGATCATGTCATTGTAGCAGGGACTGCATCAGCCCCCATGTTGTGAGAAATTAAAGTAAATCATCAGGCACCAACTCTGCCTTTGACTCAGCTAAAAGAACAGGAACCAGACACTATCTTTA
Source organism: Macaca fascicularis (assembly GCF_037993035.2). NCBI lineage: Eukaryota > Metazoa > Chordata > Mammalia > Primates > Cercopithecidae > Macaca > Macaca fascicularis. The sequence goes on along the minus strand of NC_088382.1, from coordinate 110,690,270 downwards.
ATTTCTAGGTGTACACAGGCTGCAAATGCCCCCGGGGACTCAGCTTCCTCAAGCTAGCATCAGGCCCCAGGTATGGGAAAGCCCCTTGAAAGGATGACACGCGGTGGCTCTCGGTGACATCCTGGCCCCGGCTCTCCAGCTCTGGGAGGGCATTTTCAAGACACACTTTCCCCTGATCTGTTCAAATATCTGACATGTTTGCCCAGTTTATCCTTTCAACACATGCTAGAATAATAAATCATCTCATCTTAAGGATGACTTCAATATCTGTGGCATTTCTCAACAATTTTTTTTTTTTTTGAGACTGAGTCTTGCTTGTCACCGGGGCTGGGGTGCAGTAGTGTGGTCACAGCTCACTGCAGCCTCCACCTCCTGGGCTCACTCAAGTGATCCTCCCACCTCAGCCTCCTGAGTAGCTGGGACTGTAGGCATGCACTACCACACCCAGCTTTGTAATTTTTGTAGAGATGGGGTTTCTCCATGTTGCCCAGGCTGGTCTTGAACTCAAGTGATCCACCCACCTCAGCCTCCCAAAGTACTGAGACTACAGGCATGAGCCACTGTGCCTGGCCTATCAACACTTTTATTCATATTAGTTTTAAGTTTTCAGAGGTGTTATTTGTCTTCCTCACAAATATAAACGCGAAGTTTACACCTTCCAAGCTAAATAATTGTTCTCTGCAACATTTACTCTCACATTTTTTGAGGAATGTTATTGAAAACTTTTGGACTTTTGAATCAGTTCTTTACCGAGATAACTTTTTATTAAAAAAAAAAAAATCATTGTTTCTCATTGTCAACTTGAATAAGTAACACTATATTTTTACTATAAATCTGTACTCTATTTTCAACACATGGGCTATTTTACTCACATGTATGTTTCTGCCTAATGTAAGCCTTTAAAAACTTAAATTAAATTTTGCTGTCTACAATGTGGTCAGACTATGTACTAGAAGGGAAATCAAAGAAAATATAAACTGCATTATTTGGGTTAAAGGAATGTGAAATCTTTTTTTGTTTGTTTGGTTTTCTGAAACAGAGTCTTGCTGTGTCACCCAGGCTGGAGTACAGTGGCACGATCTCGGCTCACTGTAACCTCTGCCTCCCATGTTCAAGCAATTCCTGTGCCTCAGCCTCCCAAGTAGCTGGGACTACAGGCATGCTCCAGCATGCCCAGCCAAGTTTTGTATTTTTTAGTAGAGATGAGGTTTCACCATGTTGTCAGGCTGGTCTTGAACTCCTGGCCTCAAGTGATCTGTCTACCTCAGCCTCCCAAAGTGCTGGGATTATAGGCATGAACACCACACTTGGCCTGGAATGTAAAATCTTGAAAGAATTTTACCAAATAGTATCAAACACACTCCTAGTTCAGTGGAGTACATCAACCATCAACCCCAGAACCAATGTATAACCCTGACATGTCCAGAATAGCAGGGTTTCCACCACAGAACTGGCCTGCCATGGAGGATGGGTGGTCGCCAGACTCTTAACCAGCAACTATTTCAGAAACAGAACTGGAATGACCTCCAGCAGAACAATTAAAAACTTTCTTTAAAGAACTTCCTTTAAAAAACTTTTTTTAAAGAACCTTATGGGCCGGGCATGGTGGCTCATGTCTATAATCCCAGCACTTTGAGAGGCTGAGGCAGGTGGATCATGAGGTCAAGAGATTGAGACCATGCTGGCCAACATGGTGAAACCTGTTGGTCTCTACTAAAAATACAAAAATTAGCTGGGCATAGTGGTGCGTGCCTTTAGTCCCAGCTACTCAGGAGGCTGAGGCAGGAGAATCACTTAAACCCAGGAGGTGGAGGTTGCAGTGAGCCAAGATTGCACCGCTGTACTCCAGCTTGGCAAGACTCGGTCTCAAAAAAAAAAAAAAAAAAAAAAAAAAAAAAACTTTATGGAAAACATTAGCTGATCCTTTTACCAGACCCTATTTTGAGAGGCCCCTGCATTTCCAGGGCAAGATAGGGAAGAGAGCAAATATCTGGCTGACAGAAAATGCAGAGGCTTCACTCATCTTGTGGCGTATCCCAGTCCATGGCAAGGAGGCCCTGCACATCTCTCCCCCGGCCAAAGGGGTTCATCTGACCAAAGTTTACATAAAGCATAAGAGGGTATCACCCTCTCATTCTCATCTCAGTACGAACCAGTCCAAATTCCCTGAGAGTTGACATGCAGGTTATCAGGGAGAAAGGGCAGATTAAGCTTTGCCCCTTGTTCAACCTTGGAGGTCACCCTCCCAAGAGGTCTTGGCATCTTTTGAGCCCAGCACAATCTTCCCCGGAGATGGGAAGGTGGATTCGAGTCTTCCCCTGCAATCAGATTCAGTCAATCAAGTGAATCACAAATTACATAAATCCAGTTATGTGCAATCTAGGAAAAAAGAAAAAGCAAAACGTTTAATGATGAGGAAAAGTTATTACCCTATTTAAGAGATGATAAAATTTAGGGTCTGATACTGGGGGAAAAAGGAAAACATTCACCAAAATGATTTTGACTCCATACCCTGTCTGCTGAGTGAGGAGTCCAGAGTAAGTATCCTGTGTTCATTCAAAGCCAGTCTGTACTCATGAACTTAAGCATTGTCTTGACCAACTGCTTCCTCGAGGTTCTGGTAGCTCTGCCTATAAGCTGGGTGGTGTTGGCCAAATTCCCTAACCTCTTTGGTATTGTTTTCCTGACCCTTCAGATGAAGCTGTGATCTTTACGTTCTCTTTAGCCATCCAAATCTAAAATTCTCTGACTATGCTGCACAGATAGTTTTGCCCTCAATTAAGTATTCTTTATTTAGGGAACAATTTCTGGAGGCATTAACCTTCAGCATCCCAAGAAATGCACAAAGCCACAGCTATAGGCTGAGACAATCTTTCTCCAGGAAACCCGAAAGGAGCCTTCTGGAATGGCCGGGCTGGTCTGCTCACACTAGCCTTTTCAGTCACACCTGACCCAGAAATAGCCACACCGTCTGCAGGGATAAGTTGCTCTGAAAAAGTAGGGCGATTGAAACCACAGGACTATTAGACACAGCTGGATGGGATTTCAAGAAGCAAAGGCCCGGATGACAAGCTGACACTAGCCTGCCGTTATGTCAGCATCTTACTCCTGCAGCAATTCGATACCTGGACACAAGTTATTCTCCAAACCTACACTTGCCCCTGCCCTGAAGATTTTGAAAATGTGGTTGGCAGAAGAGTCAGAGTGAGAGAAGGGCGAGGCACATCAGTGTGGAGTCACAGCTACCTCTGCGCTTCCCTGAGCCCCTGAATGAGGCATTGTTTGTGCAACTGGGAATCAGAGCTTCTCCTGTGTGTCATGTGCAGTTTGGGCTGCACCCGCCCTGCCTGCTGGGCCTGTAGGGTGTGTAGGTTATGTCGAAACAAGACTGCACCCAGACACTACCCTAGGCCTCAGGCACCCTGGGAGTTCTGCTGTGTCAGGGACCCGTCGCTGCAATCTTTTTGTCTTCCAAATGAGACCTGGTAAGCAGGTTGGGCTGCCCAGAGGGGACGGCATAGCTCAAGACTGGGACATGCTAGGTGGTAGGTACCTTTTGCTTGTATCCCTCAGGGGTGAGAGCAGAGGATGCGGGCAGCCCTGGGAACTCTGGCTTAGTGACCTGGCATCATGGGAGTGTTGATAACTTGCTCTGTGAACATTCTCTAACCCAGAATGCAAAGGGGAACTGCCTTCCTTTGGCAGACAGGAGTAAGCACTGCTCACCTTGGGTGTGGAGAGATCATCCTGTTTTAGCGCTTCAAGGACAGTAGCACCTAGGGGATCCCCCCACTACCCCCCCACACACACATCCATAAGTGCCTCCTCTCCAGCCACCTCCTGCTGTGACTGTTGAGCCCCACACACCCTGCATGACAAAGTATTCTGCCTTCTGCCAGTGGAGACATTGGGTGTAGCCAGATGGACGAAGTACTGAAGAAAATGTCCTCGTGTGGCATTTAAGTTGCTGCAGGGAACTCAGCCTCTGGTAGATCCCCTGTGCCATAGCACAAAATCAACTCCTGGATCTCATTCCACTAGGGTCTCTGGGCATACATTTCTGGTAGCTCCACACCACCTCCAACATTCCTGAGCAGGAATGAGCCTCATGCCTGTCCATGGGCTGCAGTCACCCTGCAGGTGAAGGCACCACGGGTGGGGCGCCCTCCCAGGAGGATGGCCAAAGAACACCTGTTCTGAGAAATGGTGCCGATGACTCAGCAAATGGCACTCTTCCTCAGACGCAGCCCTGACTCTGTGCCTGGCCTGCTGGTAGGGGTTTGGAGCAATCTAGGAGGTGGCTCTTGGGTGAGTCAGAAACCAAGAGGCTGACTTTTTATACTCCCAGGGACCCAAGACTTTCTCAGAAAAAAAGCAGGTGGAATGAACTTCTATTCACTCTTTCTCCTTTTGGCCTCTGTTCACCTGTGGTGATCATGGGAAGTGCTTATATGCTTTTTCACTGCTTCTAAAACTGTTGCTGAAAGTTTTTGGGCCTTGTGAAATAAGAAGAGTTAATTAAGAAGGTTCCATAGTATATCAATATGGATGATCAAATTATAACGCTAATGACTATATCTATACCATTCTATATGATAACCACTAGCCACGCATGACCATTTCAATAAAATTAATTAAAATTTAAAATTTGGTTCTCCAGCCATATCAGCTACATTTCAAGAGCTAGTAGCTGCCTGCAGCACAGCTATAGAACGTCTCTGTCATCACAGACATTTCCACTGGACAGAGGTGATCTAAGTACATAGTGTTAGAGAATCACTCAACTTCTCATTCATTCATTTACTCAAGTATTTACAGAGGGTCGGCTGTGTTTTAGTGACTGTGGGTGAACAAAGATGGCAAACAGGTGGTCCCTGCACACTCTAAGAGTTTATAACTGGTTGGGAATTCAAATGTGTAACCAAAGATACAGAATCTGTTCATTCTGGGACTGAAAAAAGTGATATACAAATGAACAGAATGCTTCTGAAAAAAGGTCAGCGTTCAAAAAGAAGAGCAGGGAAATGAGTCGGCCTGGTGGACTTAAGCTTATTAATCTTTAATTCAGCATCTGCTTAAGGAATTGTGGGTAGTAAGTTAGCTTAGATAGCTTAGACCTGAGTGACTGATGTGACAGACACAGGGTAATTAGGCCAAAAGGAGGAAAGTTCAGACCCAAAGCTCTCCTGGGAAATTTCTGACTGTGCGTCCTAAGGAGGGCAATTGCATGAACACCACTGGTAGAGGAGAGGGCCGTTGTCTCAGGCAGTCATATCCCAGGGCTGCGAAGGTTAACATTGCCATTCACCTCCTGGAACTCTGGGACACGGTGCTTTCCACCGGACTTCTGAGAAAGTAGCGAGCAACTGGCTGGCTCTTTCTCCAGTTCAGCTGCTCCTTGTTTGCAAGATTTTCACATAGTGATTTCAAAGGTTTTTATAAGGTGTTCAAATTGGGCAAGCACATTGGATACCCACCGAGTACAAGGTCTCGAAAAGGGATCCCAAAGCCCAAAGAGGGTGAGAACTTCTCACAGAACTTCTCAGCTAGGCCATCTTAGGGCAGAGATGCTCAGGGAAGAAAGATACCAAAATAAAGGGCATGGAGACACCACGTGAAACTGATGGATTGTGTGGGAGAGAAGCAGGTAGAGAAACGCAGACACTTAACTCAAAGCCCCCAGGGAGACCAGGGGATCATCTTCAACCTGGGAGGAGTTGTAGTGGCTCACAGATGGGTGACCCCTGGCAGCTGCTCGCTAAAGGTGTCCAGGAATTTGTTTGGGGGAAATATTTTTTAACACTTGAGATCACTGGAGATGGTTTGTGAGTCATAAAGCTGGATGCTGGGCTCCCCGGGCAGTTGAGCTACAGAAGAGCTATTCTGAAAAAAAGACTGTGGGAACAAGCAATTTATTTTTTATGTGAGGTTTTGAATAGGATACATAGTTGCATGATTCAAATCTGAGGAAATGTGTATTAAAAGGTTCACAGTGAACAGTGCCTCGCTCCTGCTCCCTATGTGCCTGGTTCTCACACTTCTCCCACCTGCACTTGGGCAACCACTATTAGGTTCTTTTGCACCCATCCTGAGTTCTTTTTAAAACTTTTATTTATTTATTTATTTATTTGAGACAGGGTCTTGCTCTATCATCCAGGCTGTAGTGCGGTGGCATGATCTCAGTTCACTGCAGCCTCGATCTCCCCGGCTCAAGCAATCCTCCCACCTTGGCCTCCTGAGTACCTGAGACTACAGGTATGTGTGACCATGCCCAGGTGAGATATATTATTTATATATATATACAGGTCACTCAGGTCTACGCTATCTAAGCGGTGGAAGCTGGGAAGTTGAGGGAGGAGGTCAGCGGGAGACCCTCGGTGTGAGGCGGAGCTGATGGCAGCCCGGGTGAGGATGCGGCTGAATGAGGAATCTTCTGCAGGGCAGGCGCTGTGGAGGATGGGTTTGGGGGCTGAGCCTCAATGGGACACGAGGCCTGGGCACATGCATTTTTTTTTTTTTTTTTTTTTTTTTTTTTTGGAGAGGCCAAGCACGGTGGCTCACACCTGTAATCCCAGCACTTTGGGAAACCAAAGTCAGTGAATCACTTCAGGTCAGGAGTTCGAGAACAGCCTGGCCAACATGGTGAAACCCTGTCTCTACTAAAAATATAAAAATTAGCCAACGCGCACGACTTTAATCCCAGTACTCAGGAGGCTGAGGCAGGAGAATCACTTGAACTTGGGAAGCAGAGGTTGCAGTGAGCCAAGATCACAGCACTGCACTCCAGCCTGAGTGATAGAGGGAGATTCTGTCTCAAAAAAATATATTTTTGTAGAGACGGTGTCTTGCTCTGTTGCCCAGGCTGGTCTTGAACTCCTGGGCTCAAGCGATCCTTCTAAAGTGCTGGGATTACAGGGGTGAGCAACCACACTCAGACTCTGTGAACTTCTAATCATATCTTTTACTCATTCTATGGGTCTTTGGCTACTTTTAACAATCAGTTTCTTCTTATTTTTTTCTCATCAATGTTTTTATTGATTTCAAGACTAGCCCTTTGTCTGTGAACGGAGGAATACAATACAAACACAGAGCTAATCAATAACAGTCTTACTCAAAGATATTTTGATGATTCTCTGTAAAATTATTTTCAAGGCAAGGATTTCAGCCCTGTCCCCCAAGCTCCCACCACCCCATGTCATACCAGGTTGCTGGCCTTTTTGTTTGTTTGTTTTGTTTTGTTTTGTTTTCGTTTTTGTTTTTCACTTATTTTTCTTCCTTGGGCCTTTGCATTGGCTGTTTCCTCTTCCTGGAATGAGGTTTTCCCTTTGTCCTGGTAAATCCCTGCTCACTTTCTCAAGGCCTATGGCACCTTCTCATTAGAAAGAGCAAGTGAGGACAGAGGTGAGTGACTATTGGAAACCTCAAGTCCTTTCCCCAAATCACAGTGCACGGAGGGGAGACCCAGGCTCGGCAAACAACTTTGGAGCGGTGGAATTTGGGAAGTTGAGGGAGGAGGTCAGCGGGAGACCCTCGGTGGGAGGCGGAGCTGATGACAGTCCCGGTGAGGATGCGGATGAATGAGGACTTTTCTGCAGGGCAGGCGCTGTGAAGGATGGGTTTGGGGGGTGAGCCTCAATGGGACACGAGGCCTGGGCACATGCATTCAGTGAACAGAGCTTCCAGAGAGGACAAGAGGATGGAGAACAGAGCACGGGAAGGACACAAAGTATGAATACAGGGCACTCAAGACCAGACCTACAGAATCTTCCAAGGGGCTACAAGAAGAGGAATTTCAACTGGACACCGAGGGACCTTGACTCCAAAATGCCCTCATCTTCCAAAAACCCACAAAGAAGAGAAAGAGTGAGAGATGTCCCAGCCTTTGACAAGGAAAATAAGGTAAAATATGGCTGGGTGCGGTGGCTCACACCTGTAATCCCAACAGTTTGGAAGGCCAAGGAGGGCGAATCACTTGAGACCAAGAGTTTGGGACTAGCTTGGACAACATAGTGAGACCCCATCTCTACAAAAATAAAAAATTAGCTGGGCATGGTGGTGTGTGCTTGTGGTCCCAGCTACATGGGAGTCTGAGGCAAGAGAATTGCCTGAGCCCGGGAGATTGAGGCTGCAGTGAGACATGATCACACCACTGCACTCCAGCCTGGGTGACAGAATGAGACCCTGTCTCAAAATAAACAAACAAAAAGGTAAAATGTGAAGAAAGACATTAAACCTCAAGAATCTGGGCTTAGAGCAACCAGAGATGGCGAGAGAATTTGAAAAGCCTGTGAAGAGACTCATGAAATGAGGCTTTAACCCTAAACCACAGGGTAGAATTCACACCTGACTATGTGCCCACCACTTGCTCCAAAAAGGTTTGCACTCAGACTCACCACACCATAGGAAAAGAGTTTCATGTCTCATAAGGTAGCCTACTGGATGCGCTACACTTGAGGGCAGGCAAGTTGGGGGATTGGTATTCTGATCTCCTGGGTGGTACCAGTGATTACCTAGAGAAGCCACAACAAGAACCCAGGAAGCTTCTGGCTGGAGGGCCGCCCTGGGAGCTTCCCTCATACACTTCTAGTGTATTCATTCAGTACATGTTTGTTGAGCACTGCTGTGTATCAGGCACTGTGCTAGGGGCTGGGGATGTACTGGTGAGTGAAGCACTGAGCCTGCCCCAGCTGCTGTAGTGCAGTGGGAGAGACGGACATGCACACAAGCCAGTGTTACGCGTGCTCTGGTGAAAGAGCATCGGGGCCTGTGGGGCTGCAGACAGAGGGGCCTGGTTCAGATTTGGGGTGCCATGAAATGCTTCCCAGCAAACATGACTCCTAAATCAACAGGGGTCCTTTGGAGAGTAGCCTACTCGTGAAAGACCCCTGAGAGCATCTGCCCCAGCAGTGGGGAGAGAACTCTCCGGCAACAAGGGTAGAAAGCCAGTGTGAGGTCAGGAGCCTCAAGTTAATATACTGGACTTCCAAATAAAGGAAGAAAGTTTAGAAAACCAAACCAAGAGATAAATGCTTTTCTCCTTCTCATTGTTCTGACCCAGACAGTCAAATTCTTGCACGACTTATACCTTAAAAGCAATGCGTGTGCAAATTCCAAGCCGAAAATAGAAGCCATGCCTGATAGGATCCATTCTCATTCCTTTGTTGCTGACTTTTGTATTAGCTCTTAGCTGAGGGTCAGCATTTTCTGATACCATCTTCTGCACTGGACTCCTCCTCCTCTCCAAACTCTTTTAAGGATTCCAAGCAGCCTTATTCAATATTTATGTGATCTGGACACAGCAAGACTTCTTTGATCTGCAGTGAGCAAGAACTGAAGATCACTGGAGCTTGGCCTTCAGCAGCTGCTGTTTCCCAAATTTGTCCCTCCCCCAGGGGGTCCCCAGGAGCCCTGCGGGGTGAAGGCATCACCTCTTTGTGCAGAGACTTTGCTTCCACTGGGCACTGGACTTGCCAGTCCCCCATGGGGCAGAAGAAAGAGATCTGCTGCATACTTTAGCTAAGTACTTTTTAAAACACAGAGATTCTGCTTTGATTTTTTTCTTGTGAACAGTTAGCAGAAGCAAAAGTCAACAAACCCCCAATGGACAGACCACCCCAACAGGGCCAGCACATGCAACAGGAAAGTGGATAAGACTTGGGACTGCTCTTTTTTCCATTGCAACTTAGAATTCCCAAGGCTAGGCTGCCTGTTTCCTTTCATCAGAGGAAGTAATGAGATGCAGGACCTGTGTGCTTCATTCTCTCACACAGACGCACACCTCAATCAGGATGCTAAATAATGAAAATACCCTGGGACTTGCTGCCAAGACCTTCAATAAGAAATGAAGCCCAGTTCAGGCATCTGTATTGGTTTGTCTCTGGCACAGAGGGTCTGCAGGAGTGCTAACTCCATTGCTGTTATCTTCTCAGCCTAGCCACAAGAAGAACACCTCCATCATTGCTGCCTCCAGACAGAGTCTGTCTAGGTCAGTTAGCTGTTTGGACACCATAAGGTAACCGGGCAGGCGGGCATGGTGACTCACGCCTATAATCCCAACACTTTGGGAGGACAAGGCAGGATGATCACTTGAGCCCAGGAGTTTGAGACCAGCCTGAGCAACATAGCAAGACCCCCTCTCTACAAAAAAATTTAGAAGTTACTGGCCAGGTGCAGTGGCTCATGCCTGTAATCCCAACACTTTGGGAGGTTGAGGCAGGTGGATCACTTGAGGTCACGAGTTCAAGACCAGCCTGACCAAATGGTGAAATCCCATCTCTACTAAAAATGCAAAAATTAGCTGGATGTGGTGGCTCATGCCTGTAATCCCAGCTACTCAGGAGGCTGAGGCATGAGAATCACTTGAACCCAGGAGGCGGAGATTGCAGTAAGCTGAGATGGTGCTACTGCACTCTAGCCTAGGCAACAGAGCAAGACTCCATCTCAAAAAAAAAAAAAAAAGTCATGTGCAGTGGTGTGCACCTGTAGTGCTAGCTACTTGGGAGGCTGAGCTGGGAGGATTGCTTGAGCCCAGGAAGTCGAGGCTACAGTGAACTATGTCACACCACTGGTTTCCAGCACAAGTGACAAAGTGGGACCCTGTCTCAAAAAAAAGAAAAAAGAAAAAGAAAAAGAAACTGGGCATCCCAGAAGCACAAGGAGGCTTTTTGCCATAGAAGGGCTTGTTTTACCAACATCTTGGAGAAGTAATATGGCAGCATCAAAGGCATGAGTCAGGGTTGGTAAATACAGCATAGCTATATTTACTCTCTTGCTCTGTCTGTCTATCTCTTGTGCAGACATAACTAATCAATCATAACCCATTTTTCCTTTGGAATATACGTACCATCCTGGGAGCCATAGTTACTGAAGATCCTTGGGCTGTAAAGAAAGTAGAAAGGAGCACTGATCTCCATTACCAGGGAGGTTAAGCCTTACGGTTAGCAGTTTAAAAGAGTCTTTCCCTAACACTTTTATACTTAACAATCCAAGTGAATTCATTCTTCTCATGGGGAGAAAAAGCGATGAGCTGCTGGTTCACTGGGTGAATGATGGCAAACAAGAGCTCAGATATCCCATAAGGAGACACTCACACAACCCAGAAGAGCCTATGAGGCTGTATTGAGCAATATCCGAGATGGGAATGCAGGACACCTTGCTCCTGGGGCTGAAATCAATCCGCATCTCACCCAACATCGGAGACCAAAGGAACAGGGCTAAAGCCCAACCCTGAAGCCTCCTTGGTAACTCCTGGCACTCAGAAAGGATGGAGAAGAGAACAATCACTTATCTACCTTCCTACGTAAGTTGTTTCATTTATTCGTTTATTTACTCACTAGATGACCAATATTTCTCATGGATCTAGCTTTGGCTAGGCCCTAGGACTTTTACCGGGGGCGGGCAAGGGTGGCTGCATATTAACTGAGATTCCTGCTTGTGAATTTCGTAGCTCTCTGCCACCATCTCCCCCTCAGTTCTCAGGCATTGATTGCTTCAAGCAGGAAGTAACACTGCAGAACGGCAGACAAAGCACTCTTGCGATTCAAGGCTAGGCTTTCCATTGTCTAGAGCCTAGTATATGTATGTCAAATATCAAGATCCTAGTAGCGACTTTTTGGGGTAACAAATCTGTTCTATATCTTACTTGTGGTGGTAATTACATATTTGGACATATGTATCAAAACATATAGAAGTGTATACTACACTAAAAAGAGTAAAATTAGCTATAAGTAAATTATTACCTTAAAATGAGGAAAATAAACATAATGTGGAGTAGGAAAAAAGTGACAAATACATATAATAAGAAAACGTTTTAGATGTATATAATAGAACATATTATTTTTAAATGCATAAACAAATAATAACCGAACAAAAATCTACAAGAGACAAAAGAATGCCAGTTTCAGCATAGTCGATACTTCCAGGAAGCAGAGGAGAGTGGAGGTACTTGGCTCTATCTGCAGTGATTTATTTTATTTTTAAGAAAAGAGTGATCTAAAACAAACATGACAACATTTTAACATCTGTTTACTTTTGGTAGTAGATACAAAAGTGTCATATTATTTGCTGATCTTTCTATACATTAAAAAAAATTTTTTTTGAGACAGCGTCTGGCTCTGTTACCCAGGCTAGAGTGCAGTGGCATGATCTCGGCTCATTGCAACCTCTGCCTCCCAGGCTCAAGCCATCCTCCCACCTCAGCCTCCTAAGTAGCTGTGACTACAGGCGCCCACCACCATACCCGGCTCATTTTTGTATTTTTAGTGGAGACAGGGTTTCGCCATGTTGGCCAGGCTGGTCTCGAACTCCTGAGCTCAAGTGATCTGCCCACCTTGGCCTCCCAAAGTGCTGGGATTACAGGTGTGAGCCACCATGCCTGGCCTGTATATTAAAATTTTTTTATAATTTGTTCAAAAGTTTAAAAATCATACACACACACATACACACACACACACACACACACACACACACACACACACACACACGGCCCTGAATGTCCCTGGTCCTAAACAATAGATTTGGAAGTCAGAGGCAAGTAACTAAGAGTAAAGGTGAAAGCAAGAGAATTAGCCATTGTGGTGAGTCCTAAGGTTGCAGTGGGGGTGGGATTTTAGCCTCCTGTCCAGAGAAGAGGCCTGGAAGTGGCAGACCTTATAGAGTCCCAGCAGATCTGAGAACCCCTAGCAGAATTTCCCCATCCTGCGGGGTACAGAGGCAGCCAGGTGCTTCCCATGGCTCAAAAGGGTATGGAAGGAATGAGCAAAATCAGATCTGAGAGGTAAAGGGCCCCAGAATTGGCTGTTTCTGCCACTCAGAGCAGATACTCAAAATAGATATTCAAAAGTAATAGAAAAATAAATAATTTTACATTACCTGCACATTTAGGTTTGTTAGAACTTGGCTACATCAAAGATGAGTAAGTCACAATCCCTGCTCTCAGGAGCCCATGGGTTATCTGGGAGACAGAGAAGTAAACAAGCCATTAGGATGTGATGTTCTCATGGGAAAGGGGGGTTAAATCACATGAAAGCTCCTTGCACAGAGAAGTATTTGGTGAGACTTCTCCCATCCCTCTCTCTAGTCCTACCTTTTGAGCATGTATTAGTATCTATTGCTGTGTAACAACATTACCTCATAATTTGGGAGCTTAAAACAGTTAACATTTATTATCTCACAAAGTTGGGATTTGGGAAGTGGCTTAGCTGGCAGGCTCTGGTGCAGGATCCCTCACTAGGCTGTGCTCAAAATGTTGACTGGGGGCCGGGCACAGTGGCTCATGCCTGTAATCTCAGCACTTTGGGAGGCCAAGGAGAGTGGATCACTTGAGGTCAGGAGTTTGACCTGGCCAACGTGGTGAAACCCCATCTCTACTAAAAATGCAAAAATTAGCCAGGCATGGTGATATGTGCCTGTAACCCCAGCTACTCGGGAGGCTGAAACAGGAGAATTGCTTGAACCTGGGAGGCAGAGGTTGCAGTGAGACAAGATCATGCCACTGCACTACTCCAACCTGGGCAACAGAGCAAGGCTCCATCTAAAAAAAAAAAAAAAAAAGTTGACTGAGCTGTAGTCATCTTAAGGCTGGACTGGGACAGGAGTTCCCACTCCCAGGTGACTTTCTCGTATGACTGTCCATTGCTGGTTGCTGGCAGGAGGCCTTAGTTCCTCGCCATAAGGACCTCTCCCTAGGGCTATTCGAATGTCCTCAGAGTATGGTAGCTGGCTTCCCCCAGAATGTTTGATCCAAGAGAAAGAGCAAGAAAGAAGCCACATTCTGTTTAAAAGAAGCAACTTCTTAAGTCTAGCCTATACTGTAGAGGAGAATTCAGCTTCATCTCTTGAAGGGAGGAGTATCAAACAATGCATGGACTTATTTTAAAGCTGCCACAGGGCACAAAGGAAGCCAGAGTTCCTAAACTTTCTCCATTGTCCTGACCACCCCAAGTGTGATGGATGACTATGGATCCAGTTATTGGCAAGACTAAAATTAGGATTCAGACATTATCATCAGGAAAGATTTGGAATCTAAACACAAAAGAGCGCAGGCAAAACTGTGTCACTTCTGGGATGGAGGCCTTGAGTGGGTCCAGACGTTTCCTCCAACCTCAGGGAACCAGCATGAAAGGGAAAGAAGCCAGACATACGCCCTGTTAGCTAGGGTCTGAGGAGTTTCCTTAAGCTGGATGATAGAATCAAGGAGGCATGGGCAGGCCCCAAGAGGCAGGCAGCATCAGGGAGGCCCAGCCACAGGGGATGGCAGGAGCAGGAAAGCAGTCTTGGGGTCTGGGGCCCTTGGGTGTAGAGCTAGATGACTCAATAGGTAGCTGAAATATGGATTTAGAGACCCAGCTCAGCAGGCATCTCCCACAAAACTGAAAAATGCTTGGCTTCAGCGAGAACTGAACTAAAATTTTACAATCTAAATATCTCAAGTGAAATCATTTTAATCTCAGCATCTGTATCAGTTTTGTCTTTTAAGAGTCAGGATCATTTTTATTTTGAATTACATAATGGCAGGGCAGAGGGAGGATGGCAGAAGGGTCTGTAAAGCCAAACTTACCAAATGGTGTGTCCCAGCAACCTGGTAGCCTGTTCACAGGCAGGGCTCTCACCTGCAGCCATGTAGCCAGTGCTCTGCACAAAGCAGCTAGCAGGAGGGGCATGTGGGAGCTGAAAGCAGTCTGTGTCCTGACCACCAAGCCTGGCACCCAGCTTGTAAAAATACAGCACATTTTTATTATTCCTATTTTCTGCTAGCTGCTAGCTCTGCTAATGGGTTATAGATGAGCTGAAATGTGGAGCTCTCTAGCTCTTGGGAGGCCAGGCAGGTGAGAGAAGCTGGAGCACCCAAGCCAGATTCCTCCTGCTGGGAGAAGCTTTGCCCAGAGTCCAATTCAAAGAAAAAAAAAATAGATGGAGGCCCGAACCCAGCCATAAGCAGGCAGCTCACCACTCAACAAACATCAATACCCTACCTTGTGCAGGGTTGGGCAGGGCTGTACGTCCCATCAAGGACTCCTTACAGGTCCTCGGCTTATTGACCCCAGGACTGGGTAGGATGGGCTCCCAGGCTAACCAAGGGGGCATAGAAGCAGGGCTAGAGGGGAGCAAGGAGATGGGCAGCCTACACCCAGAGTCTGCCCTCCCAGAGGGGTGTGCTAGGAAAGCTGGCTCAGCCAATCCCTCCAGAGTTCTAGCAGCTCCACTCTCCCCAACCTGCTGGCCCAGCCCCACAAAGGGGCTATCCCTGGAACCCTACTCTGAAATGCCCCTCCCTTCAAAGAGTTCCATCCGACTGGAGGGGCTGTGAGCTGGAGCAGAGCAGCATAAAGATGAAGGATATGAGGCCAGACCCCACCCCCCATAAATACGGCCTGAATCTGATAGTCACAAGTTGTGCTGGACGGCTTTATTTGCCCACAGGATTGGAAGTTAGAGGCCCATGGACTGGATTAGGCTAAAGGAAGTGACATATGCAAATGAGTCACATGCCAGGCTGCTGCGACCAGACTGACAGCTTTATCATGCAGTACCCCGTATCTCTCAGGGCCTGTTTATAGAAAGGTCTGGAGTCTTCTCTTGTCTTTTGGCAACGATCCAGCTTGCTCAGGCATGACTTCGCACGGAAATTGGGTTTGACTTTAAAAATGCTCCTTGTGACGGTAACTCAGCAGCCAAGACCGGCTCTGCGCTGAATTATTGAACGGTGAGGATGTTTGCCTTCCCCCGCCACAGTCCTTCTTCTCTGTAGCTCCTTTTCCTGACAAGTAATTTTAAATATGCAGCAGTGCAAGGCTCTGTGCTCACTTGGCCTAATGCTGAGCCAGATTCCAGTCGTGCTTGAACAACTGCCAAGACACCCAGGGCAGCAGGCCTTCCTCCAGGGGCCTGGGGACTACAGATTTGGGCAAGTGGATATCTTGATGAGCTCCAAGCTATTGTTCTGAAGGAATCACATCTTAAGGTATCTAAAACCAAAATCATTCATTAATACCCAGCCGGCTTCTTCACCTGTTTTCTCTATTTTCACCACTGGTGTCACAATCTATTCAGCTGCCCAAGCCCCTGCCTTGGCCTCACCTTTAACCCTGCAGTATGTGCACAGTCTCCAAGTCCTCCCTATCCTCACTATCCCTGACTTGTTGAAGCTGATATCATCTCCTCTAGACTCCTAACAAGCTCTTCCAATCAAGCTCCCCTTTTCCAATCCTTTGGTCACAATGATCTAATCATATTCATATTATTGTCCAGTTTTCACTGGTTTTATTAACTTGAGGATCAAGTCTAAACTCTTCAGCATGTTAGTCACAGACAGGTATCAAATGAGCAAAACTACAATATCCTTGCTCTTAAAGCAAGGATGAGGGAGAGAATCAGGCAAGCAAACAATCATTGCCCCATATTTTGAATATAAGTTTTATCACTTGCAATTCCATGACCTTGGCCAAGTCACTTAACCTATAAACTGAGCTTATTAACAGGAATAAGGATTAATATTAGACACAATATAATTTATTCTATATATTCTAAATAATCTAATTTCTTATAAAATACTTCTATTTCATACCGTATTTTAAAACTGGAAAAATTATTTCACTTTCAAAATATTCAACCATGGAAACTGCAAAGCAATTATATGAGTTCATTAGTGTCTAATATCTTTATTCTTAAAAAAGAAAACTGTCATTTTTAATTAGAACAAAAATTAAAGTTTAATTCCCATTTTTAGAAGAGCAAAATATTTTTAATTGCAACTAATTTCAAGGATCTTTATGTGTTGTACAATCAAAGTTACTTACTCTTACAGATTTTCACATTTGACATGCAAAATGAAAAACATAAATTACATTATTTACCTATAAAATAACAATAATGGGATTAAATGAGATAACATATATAAGTAACATAGTTTCAGTATCAGGTGTCCAGAAAGTACCAGAAATGCTCACCTCTGTAACTGTTGCTGCTTTTCGAACCCTGGCTTCCCTCCCTTCCATTGTCATCTCTTGACTATCTGGAATATCCTAGGCAACCACACTCATTCCCAAATCACGTCCTACCACCACATATGTTTGTGTCTTTGCATAGCTATTCCCCTACCTGAAATTGCCTTTATCTCCTTGTCTAGCTAGTAAATTGCTACTCATTCCTAAAGGGCCATCTCAAATGTTGCCTTCCCTAGAATGTCTCTAGTGCTCCCATCTTCCCATTTTCATAGCTTTTGCACGTAACTCTATTGTAACTTTTGCCTTGAAATATTTATTCTCGGGGCCGGGCGCGGTGGCTCACGCCTGTAATCCCAGCACCTTGGGAGGCTGAGGCAGGCAGATCACGAGGTCAGGAGATCGAGACCATCCTGGCTAACACGGTGAAACCCCGTCTCTACTAAAAAATACAAAAAAATTAGCTGGGCGTGGTGGTGGGCACCTGTAGTCCCAGTTGCTTGGGAGACTGAGGCAGGAGACTGGCGTGCACCTGGGAGGCAGAGCTTGCAGTGAGCCGAGATTGCGCCACTGCATTCCAGCCTGGGTGACACAGCGAGACTCCATCTCAAAAAAAAAAAAAAAAGAAAAGAAAAGAAATATTTATTATTTATTCTCATATGGGCTTCCCTTATCATACAGTGAGAAGCCCAAGAACAGAAAAATGTATCCATTCAAGCATTCATTCAACAAACAGGCATGTGGCATGTATTATGGATCAGGTATTGTGCTGGGAGTTGCAAATGCAAAGATCCATTAGACATCATCTATGGGTGCTTAGTTGCAGACAATGGCATTCATTCTAACTAGTTTAGGCAGAAAGAATTTCAATATTTTAAAAAATTGGGTAGCTGACAGAATCTTAAGAAAGACCAGGGCCAGGCATGGTGTCTATGCAGGCAGAAGCAATGCAAGCTGGGACTAAGGAAGATGACCAAATACACCAAGGAGATGTTCCAGTGGAAGCATCGTCACCATAGCCACCCATGCTAGGGGCTGGACCCTAGAAACCCAACTGTACCTGGTCCAGAAGAACCAGATATCCTGGCACCAAGCTTACCAGAAGATTCCATCTTCATTGCTCGCTTCTAATTGAAGTCTCCTGCAGGTACATCTGCGCGATGGATCCTACATCACGTTTCTACATCCCAGCTGCAAGGGAGTTTTGTAAATGCAATTTTTATCTGTTAACTCAGATAGGACATCAGGCTATGGAAAGGGTGTCGAATGAGCCAAACTGCAATATCCTTGTTTTTAAAGAGAACACCAATCTAGGGAGAGAATCAAGCAAGTTAACAATCATCACTGTATTATCAGCATAGTACTGGTGGGCTGTGAAAGCCAGAGAAGCAGCCCCCAAGCCAGATGAGGTGGCTTTGTACGAAAGATAAAAAAATATTTTGTGGCCAAGCGCGGTGGCTCATGCCTGTAATCCCAGCACTTTGGGAGGCCAAGGCGGGTGGATCACGATGTCAGGAGTTCGAGACCAGCATGGCCAACATGGTGAAACCATGTCTCTACTAAAAATACAAAAATTAGCCAGGCATGGTGGCATGTGCCTGTAGCCCCAGCTGAGCCAGAAGAATCTCTTGAACCTGGAAGGTGGAGGTGGCAGTGAGCCAAGATTATGCCACTGCACTCCAGCCTAGGTGACAGAGCGAAACTGTGTCTCAAAAAAAAAAAAAAAAGAAGAAATATTTTGATTTTTTTAAAAAGGGGTTGTTACATTTTAATTTTATTGTTCTAAATTTAAAATGACGATTTTCTTTTTTTAAAAATAAAGATATTATTTATTAAGATGTTAGACACAGTGAACTCATATAATTGCTTTGCAATTTCCATGGCTGAATATTTTGAAAGTGAAATGACTTTTCCAGTTTTTAAATACGGTATAGAATGAAAGTGCTTTGTAAGAAATTACATTATTATAACATATAGAGTAAACTATTGTATCTAATATTAATTCATGGGTAACATGGCTAGACCCTGTCTCTACAAAAAATGCAAACAAAAAATCTGGGTGCAGTGCATGTGCCTGTAATCTCAGCAGCTCGGCAGGCTGAGGGGAGGATGGCTTGAGCCCGGGAGGCAGAGATTGCTGTGAGCTGAGATTGCGCCACTGCACTCCAGCCTGGGCGACACAGCCAGGCCCTGTCTCAAAAAAGAGAGACCGGGCGTGGTGGCTCACAACTGTAATCCCAGTACTTCGAGGGCCAAGGTGGGCGGATCACCTGAGGTCAGGAGTTCAAGACCAGCCTGGCCAACATGGCAAAACCCTATCTCTACTGAAAATACAAAAATTAGCCAGGAGTAGTGGCACATGCCTGTAATCCTAGCTACTCAGGAGGCTGAGGCAGGAGAATTGCTTCAACCCAGGAGGTGGAGGTTGTAGTGAGCTGAGATAGTGCCATTGCACTCTAGCCTGGGCAACAGAGCAAGACTCCAAAAGAAAAAAAAAGAAAGAAAAAGAAAGGAGAGAAAGAGAGAAAGAGAGAGAAAGAAAGAAAAGAGAGAGAAGGAAGGGAGGGAGCGGGAGGGAGGATGGAAGGAAGGAAAGAAAGAAAGGAAGGGCTTTGTACGCCAAGTTTTAAAAGCTTGCATTTTATCCTGAAGGCACTGGGTGTAGTCACTGAGTGGTTTAAAACAGGTGAGTGGACATGGTCCTATTTAAGTTACAGAAAGATCCACATGGACTGGAAAGGGGTAAAGTTAAAGAGAAGAAAGCTGGTTAGGAGGCCACTGCAGCCATCTGGGAAGAAATGGTGACGATCTGCACCAAGGAGGTGGCAGTAAGGCTAGAGAAGAACAGAGGCAAGAAATGTTTCAGGCCTGATGACAGACTGACCATGGGAGAGAGGAGGTTTGAGGCCTATCAGTCAATGAGCAGGTCCTGGCTTGGGCAGTTGGGAGGATAGCTGTATGCTTCACCAAGATGAGCTACACAAGGGAAGACATAACATTTGCAGGGAAAGATGAGTCAGATTTCAATATGGTAACCTGGAGATGTGTGTGGAGCATCCAGGTGGAGACACCGAGTAAGCAACTGCAAGATCAAGGTCTGGTCCTCATAAGGGAGGTTCGGGCTGGGCAGCAGCCAGCTGCTGGGTTTTTGTGTTTGGTTGACCATCCTACCTGTCTTGTTATCTTGTTTCTGAAAGAGCTACCCTTTCAGAAAACCATGTAGTTGTGAGAAAATAACCCCCTTAACCTCTCAGAGTAGACACTTCACCCAAACATATCCAAGCAGAGCCCACCAGCCGCTAGCCACAGAGACAGGGTCAGCTATGGTCATGTGACCCAAACTGGGCCAACCCATAAAAATCACACCCAAGCTTTTGCTGGACCCATTAGAGAGCAGGCAGTCTATTTCCATGGGGTTGACAGGCCAATAGATGAAAGCCTAGAGTTTCCAGGGGCCACTTTTTCATCAAGTATCTCTGATAGACTATCAAGTTGCAGGGTGTTACCAGGCAGCTGATTGGCTAAGGAAGAGCAGGAGAGAGTGACCCGGAAGGATATAAGTTTGTGTCTTCTGCACCAACAGCAGTACCTGCATACAGCAGACATTCAACAGCTGCTTAGCGAATCAGTGAATGAAGGCTTTAAAATGTGTATTTAGGCCAGGCACAGTGGCTCACACCTGTAATCCCAGCACTTTGGGATGCCAAGGCGGGCAGATCATCTGAAGTCAGAAGTTTGAGACCAGCCTGACCAACATGGTGAAACTCCCTCTCTACTAAAAATACAAAAATTATCCAGGGATGGTGGTAGGCACCTGTAATCCCAGCTACTTGGGAGGCTGAGGCAGGAGAATGACTTGAACCAGGAGGTGGAGGTTGCAGTGAGCCAAGATTGCACCACTGCACTCCAGCACTCCAGCCTGGGCAACAAGAGCGATACTTGGTACCAAAAAAAAAGGGGGAGTATTTACAAATATGATATAGTACTACAACTACATATCTCATCACTTAAAAAGTCATACTCTGAGATTTAGAAAACATCACATTGAATCTATGTATACAGAAATTTCAAAACTGGCAGATTCCAGGTGTTCTTGGGGCAGGAGGTGTTGGGAGGATTACACTGGGCATAACTGTACGGTTTTGCACAGCCATTTCCCTTCAATGTCTGAAGACATCCATGAATAATAATAAACACATCTCAGTACTAAACACTGTACCCAACTGAATGACCAACTTCCTTTCCTTTAATGGTTGATGCCATAGAAATAACTGCAGTATAACAGCAGGACTCGCTTCCAAAGTCTTAGAAGCTTATTTTCTAGGGGCTGATGCAGTGAGACAGCGGGTTTGATTAAATTGCAAAAACAAGGCCGGGCGCGGTGGCTCACGCCTGTAATTCCAGCACTTTGGGAGGCCGAGGCGGGCGGATCACGAGGTCAGGAGATGGAGACTATCCTGGCTAACACGATGAAACCCCATCTCTACCAAAAATACAAAAAATTAGCCGGGCGTGGTGGCGGGTGCCTGTAGTCCCAGCTGCTCGGGAGGCTGAGGCAGGAGAATGGCGTGAACCCGGGAGGCGGAGCTTGTGGTGAGCAGAGATCCGGCCACTGGACTCCAGCCTGGGCGACAGAGCGAGACTCGTCTCAAAAAAAAAAAAAAAAAAAAATTGCAAAACAACAAAGGCAGCATAAATTAAATTGCCATTTTAATCAAGTAGGAATCTAGCATGTAAAAAGATACGTCAAACGTTTTGCTTAACATTGCGCACCACAATGAATCCAGAACTTTTGCATGTCTGCTACTGAGCAGAACTGACAGTCTAGCCACCATTCTCCATTTCACTCCTTTCTTTGGTGAATAAAGGATAAGATAAATCAGGAGAGCTTACAGATCTGGCCATCAGTAATTAACTCACTCGACCTCTCTCCTTTTTTTTCCCCCCCCCGTGTCTTCACCTATACCAGGAACCAACATATGTCCTGAGCTTTAATTAAACGAATTACCCAGAGGGTATTAGCAATTCTCTTCTCACATGCTGAAAATATAAGGGCGTTGTTGGTAGCTGGAATTTGTCTTGGGCTGTTGGGGAATTGAGGCAGGAGAATGCTGGAGAGAAAGGAAAAGAGGGGGAAGAATTGAGAAGGCCTGGTTTCTGCCATAACAGAACAGCTTGCACATTCCTCCTTCCTAAGCTGTAATAACAAACAAGCCAGGCAGGAAGGCACCCACTCCCCTCTCCCTCAGATTTGTCTTTTCCTTTGCCTGGTACGTCCCAGGACCCCTTGGGCCTCTGGCTGTGCTTTTTGTGGCAGTGCCACATCTCTCCAGAGTCCCCTGAGCCTGACCAAGGGACAATTTGTGCAAAGGAAACCTAAGGGTAGTAGGTCTAAGGGAAGCATCTCTTATACCAGAGGACGGAGAAAGGTTGCAACACGCACGCACATGCACACATGCAATGTGCAATTTTCTAACCCCTTAAGAAATTCTGGCCAGAGTTATTCAGCTAGACTTCCATCACCTTTGCCTTCATGGCAGAGCTACCATGGGGGGGATTTCCGCAGCACAGGCTTAGGGAGAGGAGGGTGCCCATGGCAGCCGGCAAGTTTTCTAAACAGGTGCCACTCTCTTTATTCTCCCATCTCCTTTCTGAACCTGTAAGTCTTCCGCCTCTCAGATACCCTCTTTGTTCACACTGTCCTCCAGCTGTTCCCTATACTCCTTCCTCTTCTTAGGAAGGAAATAGTGTTTTATAGTGATCTTCCTAAGATAGCAGGCAGAAAGGAGGTAGGAATGTGTGTATAAAGAGGTACTGGAATAGCAGCCAATCACATAACAGGTGCCCAGTTGACATCTGTTGAATGACTGACACAGAAAAGTCTCTGGATAACTCACATAGACCCAAAACAGCTTTAAATGCAATATAGAAAAAAAAAAAGATTGTTCTTTCCCCACTCTCCTATCCCATTCTACTCACCCTGTGGCTTCTCTAGACACTGTCCCCCCAAGAATTGTGGATCTAAAAATACTGCTTTAACTTGGCTAAGCCTCCAAATGATTAAATAAACCACATGGCTAGTTGAGTAGAGGGCTCACTATTACAGGAGAGAACCTCAGATCACTGCCAAGTTGAGATCTGGAAAGCTCTCTGAGGCCTGATGTCCCATAAGCCACATCTTCTAAGATTGCAAAAATCCCCAAATTGCCTAATCTTTTTTGGCCAGTTTTAGACTGGAGGCAGCTATTAGTACTAAATGAATAATAATTCTGTCATCCTTGAACACCTTTCTTGTATTAGCTACTTACAAAAATGATCTCATTGACTTGTACAGTAACTCTAGTTTTATCACCATACTCCATCGTTGGGTACACCGATGTTCAGGGAGTTTAGAGACCTGTCCTAATAACACATAGAAAACTGGCAGTCAGGATTTGAACGCAGATCTGCCTAGTTCCCAACAGTACACTAGGGTACCTCACCTGAATAGGAGAGTGGCTTCATTCTCATTTGCTTTCAGCGAAGGGTGCAAATGATTCAACTACTGCATTTTAGAATCTGAGCCTGATCATTTTTCCTGCAGGCCAGCTTTTCTCTTAGGAAAGTCCCATTTTGCCTGTTACAGAGACAGCTGTCCCCACAGAAAACCCTGGTGACCCATTAAAATGTTCTCATGAAAACTGCCTCTGGCCAGACCAATAGGAACAAAGTTGAGGATGCAAACTGCAGCCCCTGGTGATTTAAGGAGCTGTTGGCTTTACAGCCTAGTGGGGCTGGTGCAGGTACAAATGTTATTAGGCAAAGCCACAGAAATAACAAACCAAATTAAGCTTTAATCTCCAAACCATTGTAAGGATAATGAGTGCACTTTATAATAATTGCCGGAAATGAGAGCAGGGAAGAAAATACTAGAAAAGGCCGCAGCTCCAGTTTCTTCATTTGCAAACCAAGGACTATAATGCCAAAAGCCCCTGAGCCCACAGAGGGTTAGAATAAAATGCTTTACAATTCATGCTCTGGGTTCAGATTTAAAAACAAATCTGCTTTACCAGTGGGTCGGCCAGCCTCGGGCTTATTCCAGGCAGTGACCAGGATGACCACAAGAACCATGCCTCCCACCCCTAGGAAGGTTCTCATACACATTTTTTGCCTCAGGCTGGAAATCCAGCTGGCTTATATAACAAGCTTCCCTGTAGCATTCATCTCTGAGCTGGAGGGACCCTGGACAAGTCTCACTTCCATGGCCGCCATAGCAGGCACTCCCAGCCTTCTGAATTCAGTAAATCACCTGACGGTGTCTCCCAGGCCCCTCCTTTCTTGGGTATGTTTGCCTCATGTCAGTACCCCTAAGTGGACAGCATTCAGCCATCCCTGGGACTGTCATGCTCAGGAAGGAGAACCCTGACAGGGGTAACTGGGTGCCACTCCTGTCCACACCCTCATTTTGGCTTTTGCGTTTCCAGCTCAGAGGAAGAAAGATTTACCTGTAGAAGCATGAAGAAGCAGGCAAAGTGCCTAGGGAAAACCAGGACAAACTTAACGGTTACAGCCACTGTGAACATCCGTGTACAAGTATCTGCTTGAATACCTGTTTTCCATTATTTGGAGTATAACCTAGGGGTGGAATTGCTGAGTCATAGGATATGATTCTATTTACATAAAATATCCAGAATAAATGCATAAAGACAGAAAGCAGATTGGTGGTTCCCAGGAAAGGGCATACTGGGGAGCGACTGCTTAATGGGTACGAGGTTTTCTTTTAAGATGATGAAAATGCTTTGGAACTTGATTGAAGGGGTAGCTGCTCAGTATTGTGTAGGCACTGTCACTGAATGGTACAGATTTTTAAGGCCTCGGTCACCTGAGACCTGCCTTTCAAGGGAGATGCAATGTGAAGTCAAAGCAACCGACAGTTTAAGGAGCCCAGGCACCTTGATGCTGAATGCAAGTACAGTGCAGTCATCTTTAGGGGGACAAGGAGGCAGTCGGTAGTTTCAGAATTATGGAAGTCAAAAATCTTTTTTCTTTTTTTTTTTTTGAGATGGAGTCTCACTCTATTGCCCAGCCTGGAGTGCAGTGGCTCACTGCAAAATCCGCCTCCTAGGTTCATGCCATTCTCCTGCCTCAGCCTCTCTAGTAGCTGGGACTACAGGCACCTGCCACAACGCCTGGCTAATTTTTTTGTATTTTTAGTACAGACAGGGTTTCACCGTGTTAGCCAGGATGGTCTCGATCTCCTGACCTCGTGATCCACCCGCCTCAGCCTCCCAAAGTGCTGAAATTACAGGCGTGAGCCACTGTGCCCGGCCAAAAATCTTTATACTGTCAACATTACCATCGCCCTTTCTTAAAATACAGTAAGTCTTTCAAATCTTTTTCATAAATAATATTCCCAGCCCTAAGTATAAAATTCTATATAGTACTTCTGATGTATCTCAGAGTTCAGCTAGGCCTAAAGAAGGGGAAAGGCAAGTTTATATGCACATGTTTGGCCTTTTCAATATTCTCCCTTTAAGATAAGGAAGGGGAGGACATTTTGAACATATTTCTATTTGTTTTCAAGGTTTAGTCTCATTCTTTGCACCTATAAACCTCAATTATATGATCTTAATACATGTTAATGTACAGTGTTTGTTGTGGAGGAAATTAAACGAGACAAAGCAGTCTCCTTTAGGGAGTGTGTTGAGAATGATCAGCCTCTGTTAAGGGATAACTTTAAAAAAAGAAAAAGGCTAGGTGTGGTGGCTCACACCTGCAATCCCACCACTTTGGGAGGCCGAGGTGGGCGGATCACTTGAGGTCAGGAGTTCAAGATCAGCCTGGCCAACACGGTGAAACCTCGTCTCAAAAAAAAAAAAAAAATTAGTCAGGCATGGTGGCACGCCTGTAATCCTAGCTAGTTGGGAGGCTGGGGCAGGAGAATCGCTTGAATCCCAGAGGCAGAGGTTGCAGTGAGCCAAGATCGTGCCACTGCACTCCAGCTTGGATGACAGAGTGAGACTCCGTCTCAAAAATAAATAAATAAATAAATAAATAAATAAATAAATAAATAAATAAAAAGTTAAGCCAGGTGTGGTGGCACACACTTGTAATCCCACCTACTTGGGAGGCTGAAGCAGGAGGATCCCTGGAGCGAACGGTTACACTGAGCTACGATTGCATCACTGCACTGCAGCCTGGGTGACACAGCAAGATCCCATCTCAAAAATAAATAAATAAATAAAAATTATTAGCTGAAAGAATCTTAGTTTTAAAAAGTATATGTAATAAAAAGGTAAAATCATTACTTTCATGCAGATATGAAATGATCACATGTCAAAGATTTTTTATTTAACTCATTAATTAGCAAGGGAACCCAGCATTTAAAGCAGGTAATGCTGTAGTTATTACAAAAGAGAGTTCAAAAGAGAACTCAAAATTCCTCACATTTATAGTCAGATGAGGAATGCTGAAGTGCACTGACAAATGGCTGAAAAACTGGCAAAACTGTTCACTGTCCACAGGGTGATCATCAGCTGCATTCCACTGGACACAATTTACATTCCTACGGACAGGGATTATGACCATTAGTTTCCTACAGGCAAATATCTGTCTCTACCGAGTTGTAAAACAGCCTTGTTAAAGATAAAGGCAGAGGGTGGAGCTAGCCAGGACACCCAGTAAATTTCAAAACCAGCCACAATTTTTTCCTAGATTTCGAAAGTCTGGGTATGCTTTAAATGCACAGCATGAGGCTCTGCTGTGCTGCCTAGAGCGCCTCTGTCTAGCCTGCAGGGTGCCGCTGTGTCCCTCCAGGGTTATAGAAAAGATAACTTCATCCTGCAGGTGAGAAAGACGATTTCTGCATTTCCCTGTGCCGGACTGTCAAAGGGCTTTTCTCCCAGCACTGACGACAAGGTTTCCTACCGCCACGTGGTGATTTCCCTTTAAGTGAGTGGCAAAAACAGGGCTAAAAGGCAGCTGAAACAATTCCCCTTGTCAGTAAAATTTGTCAGTCCTGTCTCTTCACACCCCCTGGTTCATGACCTCTTTCTGGTTCCTGCCAGGCGGGTCTTTATCCACTGACCCTGACGTTCCTGGGCTCTGCTCCGCCCAGGCCTCAGTGCCTTGCTTGCTGGGAGACCTGATGAGCTGTCGCCCACAGCTGCATCTCTGTATTCACTTGCATTGGTGCCACCATCCTGGCTGACTCAGCCTGGCTGACCCCTCTGCTCCCCCAGCTGGGCTGGTACCATTATTCTCTTCCCCTGACATTCCCCATCATGCAAATGTGTCCCCTTCATGAATCCCATTGAGCCAGTGGGTGGGATGGCTCCTGGCTGGGGTAAAATTGTAATCAGCTGTTTGAAACAAAGAGAAGTATACTAGAGACCCCAAATGAGTTTCTTATCTATGTTAAAAGTCAATTTTCTGAACTTGAAGCTGGGGTCTGGATAGAGATCAGAGGCAGAGGTAAGGTGCATAAGGTGAGTACAGAGCCCAGAAGAGAGGCTGTTCTCGCTCTTGCGAAGGCTGCTGCCTAGACTGGGCAGGTGGAAACGATCTGTATTAGTCAGAGTTCCCCAGAGAAACAGGGCCAATAGGACACGTAAAGAGAGAGAGAGAGAGAGAGAGAAAGATATTTAATTTAGGGAATTGACTTAGAGATTATGGGGGCTGGCAAACCCAAAATGGTGGGACTGGCCAGCAGGCTGGAGATCCAGGAGGGAGATGTTGTGATGTTGCGGTTCAAGTCAGATTTCTCTTCTTGCTGGTGGCAGGAGGGAAGGTCAGCCTTCTGTTCTATTCAGGCCTTCAACCCATTGGATGAGGCTCACACACATTACAGAGGGTGATCTGCTTTTCTCAAAGTCCATTGATTTTAATGTGAAACTCATCCCCCCAAACGTCCAGCACCATGTTTGATCTGGGCACCTTGGCCCAGCCAAGTTAACACATAAAATTAACCATCACACGTTCCCGGGACTATAGCCTGGGTCTTAGAAGCCAGCGAGTTGGGGGTCCAGAGTCTTCAGCTGGAAAACAAGGCTGGTACTGGGAGAAGGTGAAGGAAAACATGACTTCAGAGTGGCCACACAGAAGGGCGGCTAGGGAAATCCAAGCTGAGCCTTATTACTATTACTCCCCTATCCTGCTCCTCTAATGACCCTCTCTGCTCCCTAGGGAGCCTTGCCACCTGTGCTGCCTCCAGGCTGCTCGAGGAATTTTTATTGCATTCCTAAAAACTGCCAAGATAGCTCACCATGACCTTGCCTAGCTGAACTACCCTTATGGGGACCTAGCCATCAGCCCAGGGTCTCTGGACTTTCTTCTCTTCACTCCTGTCTGTCACTCTTCTTCATAGGTTTACAAAGTGGTTACAGGGGAGAGTTCTGGGGCAGGCAGCCCACTCTGCAACAACCATGAGAGGACAGCACTGAATGCAGAGGAAGTTCAGCCCTCCTGGAACTGGTGGCTCCTCTGTCTGGGGCTTCAGGGCCTGTGTAGTAGGTTTAATGGTGACCCCCCAAAAGGTATGCTCATACCCTAACCCCCATAACCTGCAAGTGTTACATTATTTAGCCAAAGAGTCTTTACAAATGTAATTAAGGATCTCAAAGTGAGATAATCCTGACATCTAGGCAGACCCTAAATCCAGTGAAGAGCCCCCTTGTAAGGGAAAGGCAGAGGGACACTTGAGGCAGAGAAGATGACCTTGTGAAGATAGAGATAGAGATTGGAGGTATGCCATCACAAACCAAGGAATGCTTGGAGCCACCAGAAGCTGGAAGGGGCAAGGAATTCCCTAGAGCCTTGGACACCTTTGATTTCAGACTTCTGGCCTCCAGAACTGAAAGAGAATGAACTTCTGTGAAGCCACTAAGTGTGTGTTAATTTGTTACAGCAACCTCAGGAAACTAATACACACTATTGATGGCCCTTTAAAGTTGTCTGAGACATTAATGGATCCAGGTCTTGAGAGTAGTAACGTGAAAGCTATCAAGCGGCCAGAGGCAAAGCAAATGCAGTGTCCTCACTGTATAGAAGCTGCACAGAGAGAGAAGCTATATGCAAATAGAAGCTATATAAAGCGACAATGACATATAGAAGCTGCATGTGTTAATTTATCCCTTCAACAGGACTTTATTGAGCACCCACCATGTGCCACAGCCTCGTATTAGTTGCTTATTATACTACGACGATCAGAACATCCTAGGGAGGATGCAGCTTCAAAGCTGATTGTACCCAGCAACCCTTGGTCCAGGTCAATCCTTATCAACGAACGAACCATCTGGTGAGCTGTGCTGTGCACAGTGCTCTGTGCTGGAGCCAGTCAGATCCAGGGCCGCTCTTTCCCCCGATGGGCCCAGCCTGGCCTTCTGCTCCAGTTTGCTGCTGCACCACCTTCCTCTCTTGGCTCACTGGATCTTCTCCAGCATCACCCATCTGGTCCCCAGAATCCACTCCCAGCCAGAGCCCTTGCTTCCCAGGCCCAGCTCACAGTAGATCCTTGTGGGAGTTGAGACTGAGTGTCCCAGCAGGGAGTCACACTGCCTGAGTTTGATCCCTGGCCTCACCATTTACTAGCTCAGTAAACTTAGAGAAGTATGTATTATTTCTTAGCCTTGATTTCCTCATCTATAAAATGGGAATAACAGTGTCTGCTTCATAGGGTAGTTCAATTAAATAAGGTAGTATCTAGCTTTCAGTCAGTGCTTCCTAAATAATAGCTATGGTTTTTTTAGGAAAAGTGGTCCATTTCTTAGTTGTCCTCTGTCTCCCATCAGAAGGCCTGGGGTCTCTTCTGCTCTAACCTGAGAAATTGTGTTTTTCCAATATGAACCAGGAAGGCACCTTTCAGGATGTGTGAAGTGGCCAGGTGTAGCGGCTCACATCTATAATTCTAGCACTTTGGGAGGTCAAGGCAGGAGGATTGCTTAAAGCCAGGAGATCAGCTCTTGGCCTACAAAGCGAGACCCTGCCTCTATTTTTTAAAAAAATTTAAATTAAAAATAACATTCAAAAAAATTAAAAACAAAAATAAAATTTAAAAAGAATGTGTAAGGACAATTGACCTTGAGCCAAACGCAAAGAAGAGCAATGAAAAAACAACCTGATAGACAGGGCATCACAGATAACGGAGGTGTGGCCGCTGGCCTGAGTCAACAGTGGGCCAGCCTAAACTCTCAAAGAAAGGAAGTCACAGCAGCTAGGAGGGAGCCAGGGTCCATGACTCTGCCACCCTCATGCTCAGATCACTTTGTTCCACATCTGCAGGAATGGTGAGAGCTGGACCCATGCAATATTCTTCTACAGGTTGAAAAAGGATAAGAACTGGGATTTTTTAGATGCTCCTAATTCTCCCCTGTGGGAGTCCCAAGTTTTTAATTCATTAGAAACGACACTTGGAGCCAGGTGCGGTGGCTCACGCCTGTAATCCCAGCACTTTGGAAGGCCGAGGCAGGAGGATCACCTGAGGTCAGGAGTTCGAGACCAGCCTGGCCAACATGGTGAAGCCCCGTCTTTACTAAAAATACAAAAAATTTTTAGTATTTTTGGTGGGGGGCACCTATAATCCCAGCTACTTGGGAGGCTGAGGCAGGAGAATCTCTTGAACCCAGGAGGCAGAGGCTGCGGTGAGCTGAGATTGCACCACTGTACTCTAGCCTGGGTGACAAGAGCGAAACTCCATCTCAAAAAGAAAAAAAAAAAAAAAGAAATGACACTTAGTACCAAAATACTTGTACATATTTATAGCAGCACTTCTCATAATAGCCAAAAGGTGGACACAACCCAAATGTCCATGAACAGACTAATGGACAAGCAAAAGGCGGTATGTACACTCAACGGAATATTATCCAGCCATGAAATGGAATGAAGTACTGATACATGCTACAACTTGGATGAACCTTCAAAACATGACACTAAGTGAAAGAAGGCACACACCAAAGGTCCCGTATTGTATGATTCCATTTATATAAAATATCCAAAGTAAGTAAATCCACAGACATGGAAAGCAGATTGGTGATTGCCAGGGACTGGGGGAGGGGAGAATAATGAGTAACTGCTTAATGGGTACAGGGTTTTCTTTTGGGGTTATGACACTGTTTTATAGAGGTGAGGTGGTGGTTACACAACATAGTGAATGGATGATATGCCACTAAATTGTTCACTTTAAAATGGCTGATTTTATGTTATGTAAATTTCACTCAATTTTCAAAAAAAAAAAAAAAAAAGACACAAACCTCCAGCGTGAAAGAACCCAGAGCCTGAAAACCATTAATTCTGTCCTCTCCTCCACATGTCTGATTCTAGGATCCTTTGCTTATTGCCAAGGGAAAAGAAAGAGGTTGCAAATTTGGAACCCATGCAATGACTCATCCTTTAATGGGGATTATTGTGAAAAGAGCCAACCAAAAACCCAGGTCAGGTCATCTGCAAAAGATGTATTTGATTTCAAAAGCAATTTGTTCTAAGTTATGGTGTCTTTCTTGCATTCAATTAAAGCTTCCATTCCAGAAATATTAGTGTTTTTAATACCTCCCCCACACCAAATGTAATATCTCATAGCAGCTTTCTGGGTTTGCAGCGAGTCCTTGATTCTTTCAGAACATGGTTGGCCAAAGTCTTGAGTGTCTGTCACTGCCCGACATATGGAAAGAAAATCACTCTTCCCACTGCTGTACCCATTCTCTAAAAGGTCTTTCCAAAAGATATTCCTAGTAGCAATTATGCAAATGTGTAGATAAGGTAAGGTTACATTTGGAGAAACTAGCTCTATGTCAGATGGCACAAATGCCACAATCTCCAATTCAGTGCTGTGGATGCCTGACAGCAAATGACTCCCCCATGCTCTCAGATCAAATCCTCCCTCTCACTTATCTCTCAGTATGGTTAGTCCAGAGCTGGTAGGGCAGTTTGTCAATGTCAGAGATCTAGGCTTCTTCCAGATGGTTTGTCTGCTCACCCTATGCCTTACCCACATAGTCCAAGATGGCTAACACCACTTCCACACTCTGACCAGCAGAAAAGGGGAAAGAGAAACCATGAGGGACAGCTCCATTTCATTTTAAGAACACGACCTGGGAATTTCACACTTCACTACTGCCGATACCGCATGAGCCAGAATCGAGCTCCACTGTCACATCCAGCTGCAAGGGAAGCTGGTCGTGTACCCAGCTTTAACGTCTATCATTGTAGAAAACAGGGAGAATGGATATTGGGAAAGACATAGGATTCAGACCCACAGCCAAATCAGTGTTCCTTTTCTCACCAATCTCCCAGTCTCTTTGCTGTCATTCAAAATGATGTGTTAATGTCCCACCTCTGAGCCTTTATTCAAGCTCTTCATAACATAGAATGTTCTATCAACTTCTCTATACCCATCCTGCCTTCATCATTCCCTCAGATCTCACCTGTTCTTCAAAACCTTCCCTGACAACCCCAGCTCACAATGACCTTTTCCATAACATTCCTTGGCTTTGAAGTTTTGCTTATACACATGCTGTTCTATGTAGTTAAGTCTTCATTTCAGACCTAAGCAGCAAGTTTCTGGAGAACAGGGTCCTCATTATATTGTTTCTTGTATGCTCTATGGTTTCTAGCCCAGTGCTGAGCATAACTGTAGTGTTTAACAATTATACTCTGAAATAAGTTGAATTTGATTAAAATAGTAAGCTGAATAATATAGGACAATATTCTTATTTAATTATGGTATTTTCTGCATATTTAATCTTTCCTATTATGCACACTCACACACACATTTCACAATTCAAGAAATCAGTTTTCTCATTCAATGGTTTACTGGGCAAATTTCCATCAATGTTACTTGCACTGTTTTAAAAATTAAATAGGATAAGCATAATCTAAGCACTTAGCATAAGATCTGGCAGTGTAAATAAATGTTAAGAGGGAAAAAAAGTCAAGGATGAAGTATAAACGTAAACTGAGTTAAAGTGTTTAAAACTTGCTGCAATGGGAAGAGCAAAGATTCTGGTATTCGACTTTCTGGTTTGAACTTTGGCTCTTCTTACTAGTGACAGTGTTGTAGAGTATTAAATAAATGGACTGTGTGCTTGCCACTGTCTATTCTCTCTCAGTT
This sequence comes from Macaca fascicularis, assembly GCF_037993035.2. Taxonomy (NCBI): domain Eukaryota; kingdom Metazoa; phylum Chordata; class Mammalia; order Primates; family Cercopithecidae; genus Macaca; species Macaca fascicularis. The sequence goes on along the minus strand of NC_088382.1, from coordinate 110,657,249 downwards.
CTGTGCATGCCTTTCTATATTCCAATTTGGAATGCTGGGGACTTGGAGTCTGAAAATTATATTTTCCAGATTCCCTTGCTGGCCTCTTTCCAGTTAGGGTCTGCAATTGGGAGGCACAGCTGGGAGATTAGAAGGCAGGAGGAGAGAAGAAAGGACTCTTCCTCCTTCCACCTTCTTTTAGATGGCTATACTCTAGTATCTTTTGACACAGCTAGCATCAGGGTTAAGCCACTCTCCCATCACCAGCCACACAGTGCCCCCTTGGCAGTGCCAGTACCAGATACCCAATGGCTCTGCAGCAGCCCAGCTCCTAAAATGTTGACCCTACCTCTGTATTCCTAGGTTCTAATTGTACCTCTTTCGTGTTGCTCCTCCAGCTCTAAGGTTGCTGCCTGTACTTAGTAATCCCCCTTCTCCTTTTTGGTTTTTCCAACACCTGTGAAATCCATTTACTGTATTAAATATCCTCTGGTTCACGCCTGTAATCCCAGCACTTTGGGAGGCCAAGATGGGCGGATCACAAGGTAAGGAGATCAAGACCATCCTGGCTAACACGGTGAAACCCCGTGTCTACTAAAATACAAAAAAATTAGCCGGGCGTAGTGGCAGGCACCTATAGTCCCAGCTACTCAGGAGGCTGAGGCAGAAGAATGGCGTGAACCCAGGAGGCAGAGATTGCAGTGAGGCGAGATCCAGCCACTGCACTCCAGCCTGGGCAACTGAGCAAGACTACGTCTTAAAAAAAAAAAAAAAAAAAAAAATTAAAGATAAATAAATAAATAAATAAATAAATAAATAAATATCCTCTGGTTGAAGTACCTGGCATGATTTCCATTTTTTCCTGACTGGATTTTGACTGATACAGTATGCAATGCATTAAATGCATTTCAAATGCTCAACAAATATTGATTCTCCCTTAGGTGAAAAAAAGAATACATAATGGGAGTAAAGATGTATTAATTTTATTTTTTAAATTATCATTTCTTTTCAGAGTTCTTGAGTTTTCTCCATAGGCTCCCAGTACTCCACAAAGACCACTGGCTCTCAGACTTAGGTATGAATCAGAAGCAACTGTGGAACCCTCAAGACACTCAGGCTCACCAAGGGCCTGAATATTTTTTTGAGATAGGGTCTCATTCTGTTGCCCAAGCTGGAGTGCAGTGGCATAATCACAGCTCACCACAGCCTCGACCTCTTGGGCTCAGGTGATCCTCTCATCTCAGCCTCCCCAGTAGCTGGGGAGAGACGTGGATTTTGGAAAAATCTATGAGCAAATCTGTTTCTCAACTACTGATTTTCTCTGTAATCCTGAATGAGTTGCTTAAACTCACTAAACATTGGTTTTCTTATCTGTGTAATGAGCAAAACAATACTACCCCAATGGAGCAATTGAAAAAATTAAAGAAATAATATGTGCAAGTGCCTAATGCAGGACCTGGGCCCAAAGTTGACATTCAATAAAGGCTACTAGTACTAATGTAAACATGACTCTTATCAATGTGTGGATGTGGTGTCCAAGGACACCCTGCTTTATCATTCCTCCAAGATAGAGATTCAGATATGTCTATTTATATGAACTAGACAGCTGAACCTGCAGCAGCCCATAATAAGTTTTAATCAGAGCAGAGAAGAGTCAATGGTAGCTGTATTAGACTGTTCTCGGGCTGCTCTGAAGAAACACCTGAGACTGGGTAATTTATAAAGAAAAGAGGTTTAATTGACTCACAGTTCCACATGGCTGGGGAGGCCTCAGGAAACTTACAATCATGGTGGAAGGCACCTCTTCACAGGGCGGCAGGAGAGAGAATGAGTGCCAAGCAAATGGGGAAAAGCCCCTTATAAAACCAGTAGATCTCGTGAGAACTCACTCACTATCAGGAGAATAGCATGGGGGAACTGCCCCCAGGACTCAGTTCTCTCCACCTGGTTCCCCCTTGACACGTGGGGATTATTGTAATTCAAGATGAGGTTTTGTGAGGGGACACAGCCAAACCATGTTAATAGCACACTGGAAGTTCCTCTTTTCTTAGTCCACCTATGCAAAATGGGAAAAGTTGCATCATCTCAAAGTATACCAGTATGTTAGAATGTTAGAATATCTCAGTTACCCACCAGCACTGGGGATTATGGTTTGGCATACATAACCGAAGTTTTCCCTTGAGAACCAATACTTTTCCCAAAATTGTAATTATTTCTGGGGGCGGGAGGTAATCACTCTAAAACACAGCACTTATCTCTCTACATTGTAAAGCAGATAACATGATTTAACTTTTTTGTTATAACCCAGGATCATCATTATGAACATTTGTTGCAGCAAGGAGGGGTGGCTCAGGGCTGGGCCTACTTTTTGGTTTTTCTGCCTTTTCCTTCTTTGATGGCAGGCATTGTCTGTATATCACAGTCTTGAGATTTAACATGTTCACCAACCTTGGACACAGGCAGCCAGTCAGAAACCACCAATGTTCATGACCGTGATCACATTCTAGTTAAAGACATGAGTTATTTGGTAGGTGGACCTAGAATGAGACCCTACTTCAGCCATTTACCCTTGAGCAAATGACTGTACTGAACCTCAGCTTCCTCATCTATTTGATGAGGATAAAACAGTGCCTACCTCATAGGGGAGTCACAAGTCTCAAATAAGAAAATAGATGGTAAATGCTTAGCAGCCACTGGCAGAAAGCAAATGCTCAATAAATATTTACTACTACTATTATTATTATTACTAGCAGGCAAGGCCTCCAGGAAATTCAGATTTCCCTACCACAGCCCTCCTAAACACCCACCGTTTCTGGGTCTCTCTTCTTCCATCTGTCAAATAAAGCTGATGGAAGGAACTGCCCGAGGAGAAAGTGACTAAAGCCCCTCCATTTCCCCCCATAATCTGGTGAGTTCCAGAGATGAGAATTTGAGCCAAAGGAGAACCCAAACATCCTGTCAAAAGCAAAGCCAACACTTTGGGAGGCCAAGGTGGGAGGATCGCTTGAGCACAGGAGTTTGAGACCAGACAGGGCAACATAGTGATATCCCATCTCTACAAAAACAAAACAAACAAAACAAAACAAGTTAGCCAAGCAGACCAGATGTGGTGGCTCAGGCCTGTAATCCCAGCACTTTGGGAGGCTGAGGTGGGTGGCCAGCTTGAGCTCAGGAGTTCGAAACCAACCTGGGCTACCTGGAAAAACCCCATCTCCACAAAACATTTAAAAAATAATAATCATAAAAAATAGCTGGGCATGGTGGTATGTGCTTGTAGTCCCAGCCACTTGGGAGGCCGAGGTGGGGAGGACAGCTTGAATCCAGGAGGCAGAGGTCGCAGTGAGTTGACATAGCACCACTGCCCTCCAGCCTGGGTGACAGACCAAGACCCTGTCTCAAAAAAAAAAAAAAAAAAAAAAAAAAAAAAAAAAAACTAGCCAAGTGTTGGGGGTCAGGTACACATATATTGTCCCAGCTACTAGGAAGGCTGAGGCAGGAGGATTGCTTGAGCCTGGAAGGTCAAGGCTGCAGTGAGTCATGATGGTACCACTGCACTCCAGCCTGGGTGACAGAGCAAGATCCTGTCTTAAAAAAAAAAAAAAAAGCCAAGCCAATTATTCTCTCATAAGGGTCAAATTTCTTTACATTGCCTTAATGGCCGTTCAGACTGGCCATATCTGCACCTGTGTGAGGTGTGCAGGCAGAGACGTCAGTGTAGGAGTGCGTTGTAGGGACCAAACATCTCTGCCAGATCAGGTAACCAGGCCTTGGCTGGCGATCTTTGGTGGCAGAAGGGCAGGAGATCCCCAGAGCCTCTTGTCTGGCACCATTTGTAGCACTAAATAGAAATGTGCTACAGAGCCATGGCGGCTGCGTGGAGCTGATGAGGATTCAGGAAGTTGTGCAGCTCTCCAAGTGGTGATTTTCTAGCTTGTGCATTCTGTAGGGGGCTAATTAACCTCCTCAAGTATACTATTCTGGCTGTTTCATCACTAGGGGATATAATTTATGGTCACTCTGAAGCGAAGTGAAGACAGCAACAACAGCTGCAGCCTTTGTTACGTCGAGTTTAGGAGCTGCTGCGCAGACCCCAGCCCCACACTGCATCATGTGCAAGCGTTATTAATAAACCAACAATGGGCGCTTGAGTTGGTGGACAAGTGTCTTCACTGAGCACGCACCACTGGGTTAGGGAGCACCCCTGTATCATCTTCACCACTAACAAAGGCTTCTCCCAGGGACTCACTGCCTCCCACGTAACATTCCCAAGATAAACGCCAGATTTGGGGACCATGATAATCTTTTTATTTTTTATAGCCCCAAACCCAGATCTCTTTCCACCAAACCTACACAACCTCTATTTCCATATCGGCAGCTGTAGTTCACTTTCCACAGTGCTTTGCTATAAAGCTGGGCACGTATTAAGTTTTTGTAAAGCAAGTCATATTTCAAATGCACTAGGTGACTTTGAAATTCTATTTGTTCTCTATTGCTGTGTAACAAATTAACCCCAAAACGTAGTAGATTAACACAATCTTAAATATTTATTATCCTCACAATGTCTGTGGGTCAGGAATTCAGGAATGCCTTGGCTGGATGGTCCTGGCTTGGGGACTCTGATGAGGTTACAGTCAAGATGTCAGCCAAGGCTGCAGTCACCTGGAGGCACTACTTCCAAAATGGCTCACTCACATGGCCTCACTGTCTCCCCGCCAGGGCCTCTGAAGGCTCTTAAGTGTCCTCACAAGGCTGCTGCCATCCTCCACGTGAGCAGCCCATGGAGAGCAAGACAGGCCAACACTGTCCTTTTTATGACCCAGCCTCAGAAGTCACTCAGGATGGCTTCTGCCACATTCTTTTCACTGGGAGAGAGTCAGTCACTCGAGTCAGTTCACATTCAGGGAGAGGGAATTAGCTCCACTTTTAAAAGGAGCTAATTTTGGGCCGGGCGCGGTGGCTCACGCCTGTAATTTCAGCACTTTGGGAGGCCGAGGCGGGCGGATCACAAGGTCAGGAGATCGAGACCATCCTGGCTAACACGGTGAAACCCTGTCTCTACTAAAAATACAAAAAATTAGCCGGGCGTGGTGGTGCGCGCCTGTAGTCCCAGCTACTCGGAGGCTGAGGCAGGAGAATGGCATGAACCTGGGAGGTGGAGTTTGCAGTGGGTGACAAAGCAAGACTCCGTCTCAAAAAAAAAAAAAAAAAAAAAAAAAAAAAAAAAAAAAAGGGAGCTAATTTTGAACATGTTTTTAAACCAGCAGACACTGGTGGATCCTTCATTTGGGATCCACCAGTGCCTGGTGGCTTTAAAGGATATGGGTGAATCCTTCATTCATTCAACAAATATTTACTGAACACCTACTACACAACCACACTGCTCTAGACACTTGGAATACATCCTGGACAAAACTGACAAAAGTCTCGGCCTGCCCTTGTGGAGTTATATTCTAGTGGAGAGATAGAAAATAAATAATAAGCATGAAAAGTACATTTTATACTGTGTTGCAGGTTCAAGTGTGCTGGAGGATGGAAAGACCAGGGGGAGAATCCTAGAGTCAGGTTGTAATTTAAATCGGGCCATCAGACTTGTCCTCTGAGAATAAGAGAGAGTAGCAGAAGGCCATCTGGAGCAGTCACGGGCCATGTTGTGTATGGCCTCTGCTCAGGCAAGGAATGACCACAGGGCCCAGCTGTTCCCTCTGAACGTTGGTCATCATTCCCATGCCCCTGCTGGCTGCAGATGGGGAGAGAGATTTCTCTGCTGTCCACTGGAGAGCTGCCGGCATTCCCCACCCCAGATCACCTGGAGGATAAAGCACTCCTGTGGTTGTCCTCAGCTGCATGACCCGCGTGACTGCTTAGAGGCAGCTGCTGTGCACACCAAGGCTGCTGCAGGGGGCCTGGGCCCCGGACACCGTGCTTCCAAGGGAGAAAGACACACAACTCTCTCAGCTTTAAAGAGGTCACATATGGAGGAGCAGCACTTTTGCCACGCTGAGTGTGTAATTTAGTATTTAAATCAATCATGGTGTTTCTATGACTGGAGGCCAGCTGCCGGGCCACACCCCAACAGGAGCTGCCCAGCCCAGGGAACAACAGAATTTCAAAGATCCCTGAGTCGTGAAAGGGAGGGAATTGGAAGAAGACATTCCAGACTTGGGTGTGGCCAGGGGAGTCAGCACACTGCTGGACTTGGAGAGTCTTTCAGGAAACACTTGCTGACGCTGACGGGCAGGGATGCCGGTGAGCTGGGGAGCAAGGGATGAAGCAGTGTGGGGTGGGTTCTGGGATGAGGAGTAGGGGCAGCACCCAGTTCTGATTCAGCCATCCAGACACAGCCAGAGCGGTCTCAGGGCAGGTGGAAAGAGGGTCCGTTTACACATGAGCTGCGTAAACCCTCTCTAATGGGGCGGTTAGTGACCTGAAGAATGTGGTGACTAAGACAGCTGGGACAAGGGCCACCCCTCGATTTCCCATGTATTGTACCTGATGGAGAGAGAGTACAGATGCACTGGCTGACCGAGGCATTGGCTGCAGGGTCAAGGAGGTCTGTGCATGTAGCAAGCGTTGGTGCCCTGGTGTGGTTGTCCAGCCCAGCCCAGGGAACCTTTGCCCAAAGATGGCTGTGGTGAGAGAATGAATGAGAATGCTTTATCCTTGGAACTGTTGTAGGCAGCAGGTGCCTAGCATGAGAGCAGGTGCCACTCACAAGGATGACTGATGGGGATGTGAAGGAGCCCTGGATAGCAGAGCTACATCTGTAGCTGTGTTTTAAGCCCATGGAGCCCGAAGGTCAGCAGCACGGCGTGCAGACGCTGAATTGTACCATGGAGTACACTCAGCCCCACTCAGAAGGCGATGCTGCCTAATGGTTACAGCGCAGAGGCTGGGTTGGACACAACCAGATTTGTATCCTGGTTATGCCATTGACTAGCTGTGTCTCAGAGAAGTTTCTTATCCTCTCTTCAGTGGCAGCGTCCTCACCTGTCGCGGGGAGAACAACTCCCACCCCACAGAACTGCTAAGAAAGTAAAGGAGGTAAAATACTTCACATAGATCCTGGCCTCTGGGAAGTAGTCAGCAAATAGTTGCTATTTTTATTGTTGCTATTTTTACAAATGTTGTGGAGGGACAGCCGCTGTGGGACTTTGTTTGGTTTTGTTGCCCAGCATCTCTTCCTTTGCAGAAGCAGTTCCTTCACGCCCCCTCCCACAGATACATGGTTCTGGTGTCTGGCTAACCCCAGGACTTGGACCCCTGCTGACAGGGGACAGGCAAGTGACCAAGCTGGCCAGTGAAAATCTCTCTCCCAGGGACTGGAACCCTAAACGCAGACACACAGGAAGCTAGCTGGCACTGAGTCATGCCAGGACAGGGAATTCCACGCAGTTCCCGGAGCTGCTCCTCTTCATCCCTCATAGGGTCTGGTGTCCAACTCGCTTTCCCAGAGTCGGAGCTTGGCCAGTATTCCCCCAGTGAGCCTCTCGTTAGCATCCATCAGTCAGAGTCAGTTTTTACTGTTTACAGCCAAGTGTCCCTGACTAACAAAACAGCCATGGGGGAGACGCCTCTACAAAGACGGGCCATCAGAGTGGGAGCCGGGGACTCAGAGGCTGCGGGAGGGCGCGACCTTCCCACTTCCTCTCCGCCCTCTTCACAGGCTATCCTGAAGGCTTATCTGGCACTTTTTTTTTGAGACAGTGTCTCGCTCTGTCGGCCAGGCTGGAGTGCAGTGGCACGATCTTGGCTCACTGCAACCTCCGTCTCCCGGACTCAAGTAATTCTCCCGCCTCAGCCTCCCGAGTAGCTGGGATCACAGGCATGCGCCACCACGCCCAGCTAATTTTTGTATTTTTAGTAGAGACAGGGTTTCACCATGCTGGCCAGACTGGTCTCAAACTCCAACCTCAGGTAATCTGCCTGCCTCAGCCTCCCAAACTGCTGGGATTACAGGTGTGAGCCACCGTGCCCATCCTCCGGCACTCTTTTTTAAACGTATTTAATTTTGTTTTATCATGGTAATATATGTACTTAATTGTGAGATTCAAATAGTAATAAAGAAAGTTGGAGACTGGGCACGGTGGCTCATGCCTGTAATCCCAGCACTTTGGAAGGCCAAGGTGAGAGGATGACTTAAGTCCAGGAGTTCAAGACCAGCCTGGGCAATGTACGGAGGCCTCATTTCTACGAACAAATTTTTTTAATTAGCCTGGTGTAGTCCTAGCTACTTGGGAGGCCGAGGTGGGAGGATTACCTGAGCACAGGAGGTGGAGGCTACAGTGAGCCATGGTCACGAGACTGTACTCCAGCCCGGGCAACAAAGTAAGACCCTGTCTCAAAAAAAAAAAAAAAAAAAAAGAAGAAGAAGAAGAATAAAGGAAGAAAGTTGGAATAGCTGGGTAGACATCTGGAAAAGATGATGCTAGACCAAAATATGAGGATAAATTCCAAATTGATCAAATATTTAAATGTAGAAAATGAAAACTTAAAGTCACTATAAGAAAACACAGATGAATGACTTTATAACTTTTTTTTTCTTTTTCTTTTTCTTTTTTGAGACGGAGTCTCACTCTGTCACCCAGGCTGGAGTGCAGTGGTGTGATCTCGGCACGCTGCAAGCTGTGCCTCCCGGGTTCATGCCATTCTCTTGCCTCAGTCTCCCGAGTAGCTGGGACTACAGGCACCTGCTGCCACACCCAGCTAATTTTTTGTATTTTTAGTAGAGATGAGGTTTCACTGAGTTAGCCAGGATGGTCTCGATCTCCTGATCTCCCAATCTTCCTGCCTCGGCCTCCCAAAGTGCTGTGATTACAGGTGTGAGCCACCGCACCCAGCCCAACTTCGTAACTTTTGAGTGGAGAGGGTCTTTCTAATTATGATTCAAAATCCAGAATCTATAAATTATTTGTAAATATGACTACATATGAATTGAAAACTTAGCAGAAAGCAGTAGCAAAGACAAATGAAAAACTAAAAAAAAAAAAAAAAAAATTGCAACACAAAGGGTTAATTTTTCTAAAATATAAACAGCTCATAGAAATCAACAAGGAAAAAGCCAAAAACCCAGTAGGAATGTGGGCAAAGGACATAATAAAAGAGTTCAGAGAAAAGGAAATGTAAATGGCTGTTAAACATTTAAATGATTCTTTACCTCTGCCGGCATGGTGGCTCATGTCTGTAATCCCAGCACTTTGGGAGGCCGAGGCGGGTGGATTGCCTGAGCTCAGGAGTTTGAGACCAGCCTGGGCAACACGGTGAAACCCTGTCTCTATTAAAATACAAAAAATTAGCCAGGCATGGTGGCGTGTGCCTGTAGCCCCAGCTACTTGGGAGGCTGAGGCAGGAGAATTGCTTGAACCCAGGAGGCGGAGGTTGCAGTGAACCGAGATCGTGCCAATGCACTCCAGCCTGGGCGACAGAGTGAAACTTCGTCTCCAAAAAAAAAAAAAAAAAAGACTCTTAACCTCACTCATAATACAGAAAGAGATTTTTCCCCATTCATCAGATTGGCAAAAACCCAAAAGTTTGACAACACATTCTTCTGATGAGGCTATGGGAAAATATTCTCATACAATTTTAGTGGGAGAATAAGACGGTATGACCCCTATAGAAAGCAATTAGGCAACATCTATCGAAAGTACACATGTGTTTGCCCTTTCGCCTTTGGAAATTAATCTTACAGCTATATTTGCACACAAACAAAATAACGTATGTATAAGGTTATTCATTTCAGCACTACTGGTACTAAGAAAAGCCTGAAAACACACCAAAACGCTAATAAAAAAAAAAAAGCCAGACTTGTTTAAATTTTTTAAAACTCCATCCCCTACTACATCTCATCCTTATCTCCATTTCTCGATTTTCAATTTAACCATTGTCTGCTGATTTTTTTTTTTTAATATGGAAGAGAAGTGTTTAGGGATATTATATATCCCCCTCACTCCTACTGCACACACACAGAGCTATACTCACTGTCTTCGTTTTTCCAAAATGATTACATTGTATTTTTTGTTGTTGTTGTTAAGTTAGTATTCAGTACTTGAATATCACAACTATTCGAATATTGTTTACAATTGAAACACATAGTATGGCATGATTAACATTCCTTTTTTTTTTTTTTTTTGAGACAGAGTCTCACTCTGTCGCCCAGGCTAGAGTGCAGTGGCGTGATCTCAGCTCACCTCAATTGCAAGCTCTGCCTCCTGGGTTCATGCCATTCTCCTGCCTCAGCCTCCCGAGTAGCTGAGACTACAGGTGCCTGCCACCACACCCAGTTAATTTTTTGTATTTTTTAGCAGAGACGGGGTTTCACCGTAGCCAGGATGGTCTCGATCTCCTGACCTTGTGATCTGCCCACCTCAGCCTCCCAAAGTGCTAAGATTACAAGCATGAGCCACTGTGCCCGGCCTTAACATTCCTTTCTTAAAACATTTTTTTGGTCCAGAGTTAATAGTTACCTTGTTTTCTGTTTACCATTTTGAATGTATTTATTAATAATGAGTCCTTCAAATACTTTATATATCATACATTTTGGATCACCTATCAGTTCTATTTTCCACTAGAGATACTACCATGATTACCCTTCAAGTTATTGATCTACTATGCACTGATGCCTTAGTCCATTTTCTGTTGTTGTAACAGAATACCACCAACTGGGCAATTTATAAAGAAAGGAATTTTATTTAACTCATGATTCCAGAGGCTGGGAAGTCCAAGAGCATGCCACTGGCATTTCGTGAGGGCCTTCTTGCTGTGTCATAACATGGCAGAGGGTATCACATGGTAAGAGGGCAAGAGTGTGCCAGCTCAGGACTTCCTTCCTCTTCTCTGAAAGCCACCAGTCCCATCATGGGGGCCTCTGATGACCTTATCTAATCCTAATTACCTCCCAAAAGTCCCACCTCCAAATGCCATCAACATATGCATTTTGGGGTTAAGTTTCCAACACATGAAATTTGAGAGTCACATTCAAACCATATCAACTAGTTGCCTTCTAAGCATACTGCATAGCTGCCACCTTAAAAATCTATCTTTACTTTCATCCTGAGAACTTCCTTTGCTCACTCCATCTCACATACTAAATCCACTGTGGGGTCTGGATCCCAGGTCTCCTTGATTTATTCATTCATTTTGGTAAAATACATCCTCTAGTAGCTTCTTAAGAAAGGGTACCCAGAAAAGTTTCTTTTGTGTGTGTGTGTGTGGGGGGGGATTTGTTGTTTTTTTGTTTTGTTTTGTTTTTGAGACAGGGTCAGCCTTCCAAATAGCTGGGACTACAGGCACATGCCACCATGCTCAGCTAATTTTTGTTGTTGTTGTTGTTGTTGTTGTTTTGAGACAGGGTCTTACTGTGTCACCTAGGCTGGAGTGCAGTGGCAAAATCTCAGCTCACTGCAACCTCTGCCTCCCAGGCTCAAGTGATCCTCCCACCTCAGCCTCCCAAGTAGCTGGAACCACAGGCATGCACCACCACACCCAGCTATTTTTTAAATATTTTTTGTAGAGACAGGGTTTCACCAGTGCCCAGGCTGCTCTCAAACTCCTGGGCTCAAGCAGTCCATCTGCCTCAGCCTCCCAAAGTGCTGAGATGACAGGAGTGAGCCACTGCACCCAGCCCAGAAAAAAAATTGAGGTCTTGCATGTCTGAAAATGCCTTTGTTATACCGTCACACTTGGTTGTTACTTTGGCTATGTATACCAGCTAGGCAATGTTTTTTTCCAAATGCTCCATTTCCTCCCAGCATCCATGTGGTTGTGGAGGAGTCTGATGCCATTCTATTTCTGTCTATTTGTTGTGGCCTGTTTCATCTCTCAGGAAATCTCTAGGAATCTTCTCTTGATTCCTGATGTTCTCAAATTTCATGATAATGTGCTTGGTATGAGGTTTTATTTTACTCTTATTAATTATGTTGTTCGGGAACTTCATGGGATATTTTCATTATGACTTTCATGTCCTTCAGTTCTGAAAATATTTTTCATAGTATTTCTTTGATAATTTTCTCCCCTCCAGTTTTCTCTGTTCTTTCTGAATATGCTATCAGTTGAATGTGGAACTCCTAATTCAACCTTCTCAATTCCATATTATTTTTCTCCTACTTTCTGAATCTGTGTCTTTTATTTACACTGTGAGATTTTATCAACTTTTTTTTTTTTTTTTTTTTTTGAGATGGAGTCTTGCTCTGTCACCAGGCTAGAGTGCAGTGGCTCGATCTCAGCTCACTGCAACCTCTGCCTCATGGGTTCTAGCAATTCTCCTGCCTCAGTCTCCCAAGTAGCTGGGACTACAGGTGTGCACCACCTCGCCCAGCTAATTTTTGTATTTTTAGTAGAGACGGGGTCTCACCATGGTGGCCAGGATGGTCTTGATCTCTTGACCTCATGATCTGCCCACCTCAGCCTCCCAAAGTGCTGGGATTACAGGCGTGAGCCACTGTGCCCGGCCGAGACTTTATCAACTTTATCTCCTAAACTTTCCCTTTTTTTCTCTCTATCTATCACCCAGGCTGGAGTTCAGTGGCATGATCTCTGCTCACTGCAACCTCCACCTCCCAGGTTCAAGCAATTCACCTGCCTTAGCCTCCCATGTAGCTGGGATTACAGGCACACACCAACACACCCAGCTAATTTTTGCATTTTTAGTAGAGACGGGGTTTCACCATGTTGGCCAGGCTGATCTCGAACTCCTGAACTCAAGGGATCTGCCTGCCTTGGCCTCCCAAAGTGCTAGGATTAGATGCGTGAACCACTGTGCCCGGCCTAAACTTTCTTTTGAATGTTATTATACTTTTAGTTTCTAAGAGCTCCTTCTTATTCTCTGATTTTTGTAGGATCTTGTTCTTTCATAAATTGATAGTCCTTTTGATACATATATATTTTTTTGCTCCTTGACTTTTTGCTGCTTCCTCCAAGTTTCTTTTTCTTTTTTCTTTTTGTTTCTGTCTTTCGTGCAATCAATCTACCATGTTAAATGTAATTCTCCAACCATTCTTAAATGTTGGAGTCTTCTAAGTCCAGTCTCTCTTGCATTTTTCAGACTGTCAGTTTTTAAAAATAACTCCCTAAATAATATACAAGTGTATTCTCATCGCCAAAGATTCAAACAATAGAAAAGCATACTGAGAAAAATGTAAATGTTCCCACTCACTCCCACTCCTGTTCCCAAAAGTAACCACCAACAACAGTTTGGTGTGCCATGACAACTTTCTACCACACAGAATAATGTCTTCTGAGTTAATGCAGAAGTAATAAATTGACTTTCGTGTGTGTGTGTGTGTGTGTGTGTGTGTGTGTTTAATTTGTCCATTTAACTTATGAGAGTTATTTTATATTTGAATGAATTACCCAATATTAGGAGATCACATTCAAACCCAGATTCCCAAGTTATCATTAAAAAATTGGGAAGTCGAGAAATAGGAATGCTTTTACACTGTTGGTGGAAGTGTAAATTAGTTCAACCACAGTGTGGCGATTCCTCAAGGATCTAGAACCAGAAATACCATTTGACCCAGCAATCCCGTTACTGGGTATATACCTAAAGGATTATAAATCATTCTACTATAATGACACATGTACATGTATGCTTATTGCAGCACTATTTACAGTAACAAAGACTTGGAACCAACCCAAATGCCCATCAATGGTAGACTAGATTAAGAAAATGTGGCACATGGCCGGGCGCGGTGGTTCACACCTGTAATTCCAGCACTTTGGGAGGCTGAGGCGGGTGGATCATGAGGTCAGGAGATCAAGACCATCCTGGCTAACATGGTGAAACCCCGTCTCTACTAAAAATACAAAAAATTAGCCGGGCGTGGTGGTGGGCACCTGTAGTCCCAGCTACTCGGGAGGCTGAGGCAGGAGAATGGCATGAACCCAGGAGGCGGAGCTTGCAGTGAGCCGAGATCACACCACTGCACTCCAGCCTGGACAACAGAGCGAGACTCTGTCTCAAAAAAAAAAAAAAAAAGAAAAGAAAAAGAAAATGTGGCACATATACACCATGGAATACCATGCAGCCATAAAAAGGAATGAGTTCATGTCCTTTGCAGGGACATGGATGAAGCTGGGAGCCTTCATTCTCAGCAAACCAACACTGGAACAGAAAACCAAACACCACATGTTCTCATTTATAAATGGGAGTTGAACAGTGAGAACACATGGACACAGGGAGGGGACCATCACACACCAGGGCCTGTCGGGGGCGGGGGGCAAGGCGAGAGAGAGCATTAGGATAAATACCTAATGCATGCAGGGCTTAAAACCTAAATGACGGGTTGACAGGTGCAGCAAACCACCATGGCACATGTATACCTATGTAACAAACCTGCACATTCTGCACATGTATCCCAGAATTTAAAGTATAATCATAAAAAAAAATATTGGGAAGTCTGGCAACACTGGCCCCATATACCTGAATTATGAAGGGGGCATATTTTTTACAGTTCTCCTGGTTCCCACCTGGCCTGTGCTCACTTGTATTACTTGCCTGGTTCCCATAAGCATTGCAGCTGGTGACCCCTACGTTAAAGTGTTGGTAGGTGCTCTGGAAGTTGTTAACACATTCATCACTAACTATTAACAGATTAGTCCACCAGATCATAGGAAGGTCTGTTGGGCAGGAGCACATAAAGGGGGAAGGATTCCTTTCAGAAGGACATGAAAAAGGGTGAACTGGAGTGGGCTGGACTCTGGGTCAGTGAGACTGTTGGACCTAGAAGATAAGATGTCTGCACTGGCTGCAGATTGAAGAGTGATCCCTGATGTCCGAGAAGTCTTTTTTCCACTGATCTTCCCCAGTTGAGATTTCATGGCAGCACAGCACAGTTCTCACGTCTGAATAGATGACTTGGTACAAGCTGAAGGGTAGATGAGTCAGTAAGCAGCAGAGATGCTGAGTTTCTATTGGGAGAGGACGCTCAGTGTGAGCTGCCTGTCACCTCGGCCATGGCATCCTCAGTGGCTGCCACTCACCCTCACACAGCTGATAGCCAAGGCCTATTCCTCACCACTTTTACCAGAGTCAGGGAGGGGACCCATTGTGGCCATTTGTTCCTGAGCAATGTCTCTTGTGCATCAAAGGCAAGCTCTGATCTCTTTATACAATTCTTCGATCTTATTTAACCTGGTAAACAGCTACACACCCACTCATCCAAGACACATCATAATTTAATCCAAGATGAATGATAATGAGTACAGACTGGCCGGGCACAGTGGCTCATGCCTGTAATCCCAGCATTTTGGGAGGCCAAGGTGGGCAGATCACCTGAGGTCAGGAGTTCAAGACCAGCCTGGCCAACATGGTGAGATCCTCTCTCCACTAAAAATACAAAAATTAGCCAGGTGTGGTGGGTGCCTATAATCCCAGCATCTCGGGAGGCTGAGGCAGGAGAATTGCTTGAACCTGGGAGGCGGAGGTTGCAGCAAGCCGAGATCGAGCCACTGCTATGAGCTTCAATATTGAAAAGGGCCAAGGAACATCTGGTAATGTCATTTATGTGGACAGGTACTTAGTTGTAACAATATATTATGTACTTATCAGAGCAAGCGAACAGCTCTGGGCTATTTTAATTCACAGCTATACAGATAAATTTTAGTGTTCCTTATTTTAAATCTTCCCTTTAGTGGATAGAATAGTTTGGGGACAAAGAGACTGGCCAGACCTCACCAGTTGTTTAAGCATCCGAATAACACAGAGCAAAAAGCCTTGACTACTGCCAGTCTGCAGTCTAATAAAGCTCTCATGGAACACATTCCACAGAACGGCATGACCCCTGTTCTGGCTACTGTCTTCTCCTTAATCCACCTCCAACCTTTCTCCCCATTTCCTGCCTGCCTCACTCCCAAGGGTTCTGTAACTAGTCCCCAGTTGGCCATCAGCTCTGAAACCTGCACAGAGATCCTAGCAACAATATTACAACCACTGTTAATGTTTATTTTGTTCTCAATGAGATACCAGCCTTTCCTCCACTAAATTGCTTCACTAAATTGTACCTGGGAAATGATAGGGTTGTTTTTGGTCAAACTTTCACCCAGAGCAGAAATAAAGGAGTACTTAATGGGGAATATAGGTGGAAGGACCCAGGCTCCCTTCACAAACAGTATTTTAGGATGCAGCCAAGGTGAAAAGCGAGTGGGGGAGGTGAGGAGACAAACTGTATGCTGGTTCTCTTTCTTCTATCCCAAATTAAATGCATTCCTGCCTTTACTTTTATCTAATACTGCTACCACAGTTTCTCTTGGTTGCTTCCCATTATTACATAGAAAAATGAAATTCTGCACCATGATTGAATCTAAATATTACAATCATTTAAGATACATGACTCCTGGGACACACAGCAAAATGTAATAAGTTTCTCTGAATGTGACCTAATTATAACTGTCCTTTTAAGTTTTATTTCCCACTAGGATCAAATGTCTGCAGTTAAAAATAATTCTTGAAACAGGTCCATGTTGCCACAAAACTTTTCAGAGTCACTTAAATGGTATCCATATTCCCAATTTAATTATGTCTTCTGTTCCTGTGTAATAAAGGCCAGACGGCCAGGAGAGACAGGAAGCCAGGCCATACTTCAGGCAGGACCATACTGGGCCAGAATTCCTCAGGCCAGGGCAACATCTGTCCATCTGACTAGACCAGGGTCAGGCCACCACTTTCCTTGTTCTCCAGCACCCCATGCACCAGAGACCCGTTTCTTCCCTGCTTTCAGTCCCCTGTTAATCCTTGGATGCTCAGCGGTCAAAACACTTTGCTCTGGGCAGGCTTGATGGCATGCCTATGATCTTAGCATTTGGGGAGGCTGAAGCAGGAGGATCGCTTGAGTACAGGAGTTCAAGACCAGCCTGGGAAATAGAGCCAGAGACCCCATCTACAAACACACACACACACGGAAATAGAGCCAGAGACCCCTCTACAAACACACACACACACCAGACACAGACACACACACAAACACACACACACACACACACTTTGCTCTGCTCTCTCCATACCCCCATGAAAACCACTATTGAATGGTTTGAGCTGATCCCTGTCTTCTGAGTAGTCTTTTTTCCACTGATCTTCCCCAACAGAGATTTCATGACAGCAAAGCACAATTCTGCCTCCTGAGTGAATGACTTGGTTCAAGCCGAAGGGCAGGTGAGGCAGGAACCAGCAGAGATGCCGAGTTGCTATGGGAGAGGGCACTCATAAAAGCTTTGATGCTGCCCCAGATGGTGTGAGATGCTTGGGTCTTACTCCCCATCCATTTCCACAGTCCAAAGTGTTCACACTCTCCTTCTAATGTCCCTTTCAACAAATCTCCTTTTAAAAACAACCTTGTTTTCCTGAACAGAAAAAACCCACCCTGTGCCTTGGCCAGCATCCCTTGCTTTATTTGTACTGACTTGGATAGACCTGGCTCCTAATAGTGAGGTTCCCTAAGGACACTTTCAGAAGCTGTGGTTGCCTTTTCAACATGGAGTTACTTCTCCATGTAACTGTTTTAAAAAGCAGAAGATGAGGGGGTCTGGTGATCCAAGGCCATGTGCCCTGAAGGTTGTGTTCAGAATGCCCATACGAGTTCTGAAGCCAAACAGACCTGGGCTTGAATCCTAGCTAAACTACCTGTGTGGCTCCAGCATGCACTTAAGACTTCCCAAGCCTCAGTCTCCCCATCTGTAAAATGGAGATGATAAAGGAGCAACTTCAGAAGGTTGTTATGAAGATTAAAATGGAGATAAAGAATGCCAAGCACTTAGCACAGGAGCCTGGCGTGTGGTAAGCACTCGATAGATGTGAGCTATAATTATTAGAGCATTTGAATAAATCATGTCTTCCAGCTAAGATAATGCCATTAGTACAGACAGATGATGCTATTTCTGCTTATCAGAGGATGCCAAAAGGATTCAAGCCAAAGATGGCTAGAAACTAAACTACCTTAGTCCTCTGAATCCTCTTCCCTCCCAGTTCCAGCTCATAAGAGAAGTAAATAGCTAAGAAAAAAGGAGGCTACCGCCAGGATCATACCCAGGAGGCCCTAATGGAAACCCACAAGTGAAGACATGCCATTTCCAGGACTTTCTCCAACCCGAAAAAGAAAAGCTGAGTTTTAAAACAAGCAGATACATTTTAATGTTTAATTTCAGATGTGTACATTTATTCTGTGCTAAAGGGTACTCCTGAGCCCTCATTAAGCGTAGGGGTGAAGGCACCAGTTGACAGTGTTCAAAGCTGTACATGAAATGCCAAGTCTGATGTTGGGAGTTTTGAAAAATGATGTAGACAGTCTCAGAGAGCTCCCCACCCAGCCATGCCAAAAAGCACTGCAGGAATCTACCCAGAGAGACTAGAAGAAAAGAGACAAGAAAAGAACATTGCTGGCTGGGAGGAGCAAAGAACAGACGAGCAAGAAACGAAAGCTGCAGGAGCACTGCTTGGAAATGATTGTGATGGAGACCAGGGGCTGGGAGGAGAGACCAGGAAGGAGAGGGATAAGCCTAACAGCATGGCCTTATTATGCACCTGCTGTTTTCTTACACTGTGCTGGGTGCTGTGAGGTGCCAGAGTTGTTGGAGATCCAGTCTCCACACAGAGCATCTGGCAGCATTTCTAGCTTATACTACAAGGCAGGTTGATTTAATGCATGATTATAGAGCTTTTACGTGTAAGACAAATATAAGGGGAACATGTGAACATTCCATTCAATATTAATAAACAGGAAGTTATCAAATATATTCTAAAACAACCCTGAAAAAAAATCATATTCCAATTATAATATCCCAAAGAAAGTGGATTAATATTCCCATGCTGTGCAGAAAGGAGTCACCTGTCACATATTTTCCAGGGGTGGATATATGAACTGATCAGGTCTTGGAGTTGGACATTCTAACCGGAGTCCACCAGTCTAATTTGTTTTGGGTGTCAAAGTATGTTACTCTCTATCTACTGAACCTCATTTTTCTTCCCATATCTATGCCTGTAGGGCGTTCAGCTAATCAATGAGCAGCCAAAGGGTAGGGGCAGAGGAGCCCTTGGTCTACTCCAAAATCCTACACACAATACCTTAGGAGCACGCTCTGCAGACCAGGAGTATATTGAACGTTGAGCTCACAGGAGTGACCCTCAACCAGCAAGAATGGAGCTGGTGGATAGCCCGGCCTTCTCACTCCTCCCTCGGTCTCTCAGAAGCTCCCCAGGGCAGCGATGCACCCCTGAGCATCCCCTTTATTGGCTTGTGTCCCACTGCATCTCAATTCCCCACTCCCTGCCTCTGCTTCCTGGAATCACTTGCTGTATTCCTCTCCTAAGACTGCCTTAACAAACGACCCCAAACTTGGTGGCTTAAGACAACAGAAATTAATTTCCTTGCAGTTCTAGGGGTCAAAAGCTCACAATCCAGCTGGCAGCAGGGCTGCACTCACTCTGACGGCTCTAGGGAGAATCCTTCTTTGCCTCTTCTGGCTTCTGGGGTCTCCAGGCTTCCTTGGCTGGTGGCTGCATCACTGTAATCTCTGCCTCCGTCTTCACATGGCCTTCTCCTCCTCGATGTCCATGCCTTCTCCTCTTCTGTCTCTTCTAAGGACATTTGTCATGGGATTTAGGGCCCACCTGGGTAATCTAGGATAATCTCAAGAGCCTTAAATTAATTACATCGACAAAAAAACCATTTTTCTAAATAATGTAATATTCACAGGTTGTGGGAGTTAGGACATGCACACATCTTTTGAGGGGCCACCATTCAACCCACTACACCTGCCAAATAAACAGCTTACACTCAAACTCTGATCCCAAGGTTTGCTTTGGGGAGAACCCAAACAAAGTGGCAGCAAAAGAAAAATGGGTTAGCCAGTCCAAATCTCTCTACCACCCGGCAGGTCTCATAGAAAAAATACAAAACAGGCCAACCGCGATGTCTCATGCCTGTAATCCCAACACTTTGGGAGGCCCAGGCCGGTGGATCACCTGAGGTAAGGAGTTCAAGACCAGCTTGGCCAACATGGTGAAACCCCATCTCTACTAAAAATGCAAAAAATGAGCCGGGCATGGTGGTGGGTGCCTGTAATTCTAGCTACTCCAGAGGCTGAGGCTGGAGAATCGCTTGAACCCTGGAGGCGGAAGTTGCAGTGAGCTGAGGTTGTGCCATTGCACTGTAGCTTGGGCAATAAGAACGAAACTCCATCTCAAAAAAAGAAAAAAAAAAAAAAAAAAAAACGCCAGGCGCGGTGGTTCATGCCTGTAATCCCAGCACTTTAGGAGGCTGAGGTGGCCACATGGATCACCTGAGGTCAGGAGTTCCATACCAGCCTGGCCAACATGGTTGGCCATTCTACCAAAAATACAAAAATTAGCCAGGCGTGGTGGCGGGCGCCTGTAGTCCCAGCTACTCAGGAGGCTGAGGCAGGAGAAAGGTGTGAACCTGGGAGGTGGAGCTTGCAGTGAACCGAGATTGCACCACTGCACTCCAGCCTGGGTGACAGAGCAAGACTCCGTCTCAAAACAAAAACAAAAACAAACAAACAAACAAAAAAGAGTTGCAGACATCATGACATATTATCCCTAAATATTTCATCTCCGAAGAATAAACTGACCAGGCGTGGTGGCTCACCCCTATAATCCCAACACTTTAGGAGGCTGAGGCGGGAGGTTCACTTGTGTCCAGGAGTTCAAGGAGCCTGGGCAACAAGGCGAGACCCCATCTCTACAAAAAATCTTAAAATTAGCTGAGCGTGGTGGCACTTGCCTGTACACCCAGCTACTCAGGAAGCTGAGAAGCTGAGGCGGGAGGATCACTTGAGTCTGGGAGGTGAAGGCTTCAGTGAACCATGATTGTGCCATCGCATTCCAGCTTGGGTGACATAGCAAGACTCTGTCTCAAAAACAAAACGAAACAAAACAAAAAAGAATAAGGCCATTCTCCCACATAACTGCAATGTCATTATCATGACACAGTATTTTAGCAACTTTATTTTGAAATTTTTCAAAACATTTTACCAAAAATATGAAAATAATAATACAATGAAGTGAACCTGGACTTTGTTGTAATTTCTCATATTTCTGCTTTGACCCTTTTGACCCTGCTTTTGACCCTCAAATCCGCTCACTGCCACTCCTCCTAAATATTTGTGCAGTGCCGTTCTTGGTGCACAGCCATGAAATATTCCTGACTTGTCACGCCCTTACTTCTCCACTGTTTATTCCTGGAGTTTTCAGTGTTGCTTTCACAAGACTCCAAGGTGCCTCTAGTGTCTTGTCCTGGGGGATATTACAAAATTCTCAAAACTTCCCGCACCTTCATCGGGGCTTGGCTCAAATAACAGCTTCTCAATGACTTACGCTCCCCGTGCTATTGAACATTTCATCCATCTACCTCCTCCCCTCACCCGCACTTCCTACCCCACTTACTCTGACATATTCTCTTTTCCTGAAGCACTTATCACCTTCTAACAGAAGGTATAATTCACACATTTGTTATATTTATGAATTGCCTCTCCGCATTAGAACATAAGCTCTATGAGGGCAGAGATGGTTGTCTTTTGGGTTCAGTATTGTACCCCCAGGTCTGAGAACTGCACCTGCCACATTGAGTGCTCAGTAAACATGAGCAGAGGGAGTGAGCAGATGCTGCCCGTGGGGAGATGTGTGGAGTGCCTCCTGCAGCCTCCAGGAGGAGCAGGGATGGCCTGGCCCTGACCTCATCACCCCCTAGGAGGTGTGGGAAAGGATCAGGGGTTTAGTTGTAATTAACATGCCAAACCCCAAGTGAAGGTTTTGGAAAACCACCAAATCTTTAAAAACTGAAAAATGGGCCAGGTGCTGTGGCTCATGGGTAATCCCAGCAGTTTGGGAGGCCAAGGAGGGAGCATCACTCGAGCCCAGGAGTTTGAGACCAGCCTGGGCAATAAGGTGAGATGCCATCTCTACAAAAACTACAAAATAATTAGTCAGGTGTGGTGATGCACACCTGTGGTCCCAGCTACTCAGGAGGATTGCTTGAGCCTGGGAGATCGAGGCTGCAGTGAGCTGTGATTGCACCACTGCACTCCAGCCTGGACAACAAGGCAAGATCCTGCCTCAAAAAAAGAAAAAACAAAAACAAAACTGAAAAATTACTCCCCCACCCCTACCCCCTTTAGTAGTACAGACTAGAAATTTCCAAATAGGAAGTCTCCCAATACTTTTCTGAAGATTTTTTTTTTCCCTAAGACAGAGCCACCAAGATTAACTAACTCTCCAAGGACTACAGAGCTTGGAGCTCAGCCAGCCGTGGATTTCACAGAGGAGGCAAATACCACACCCACCATATCTTTAAAAGGCCCTTCCCAGGAGGCAGCACCTGCTCTCCTGGCAGCAAGGTTGTACCATGAGGCCCATCCTATTCTGCCCCTGCCCAGCCCCAGGTGTTTGAAAAGCTGGGGCACACCTAGCCTGACTAAGAAGCTTGGTTGCAGGCTGGCAGGGCCCCGGGGCGCCTGGGTGATGTGCTTTGCCTGCCGGGAGGGGCAGGTCAGCTTCTTGCTCTTGAGAGCCTGAATTAGAAACTAGCAAGGGTACTGTCTTCAGTGGGGAAGATGCTGAAAGGAAGCAGAAACAGAGACTTTGAGTCAGAGGAGTGGCTCTGAGAGGCGGTGAGCTGGCAGAAGTTAGGAGAAGCATGGGGTAGTGAAAGCTCTGAGATAGAAGAAAGCCCTTCGAAGAACAGCAAGAGGTAAAGAATTACACAAACCTCTGCCCCTGAGGTGCCTTGAGCTGCCCTGGACTCAGGATGACACCTGGTTCCGGTCTCTTCCAGGTCTGGCTAGTCCACAAATCCTGTTTTCCAGAAGTTTCCATCATTCTCACTGCTTTGCAATTTCTTCACTATAAACCTCGTTGCTTGAACTAGGTTGAGTGACCTCTTTATTCCTTGCAACTCAAAGAATCTAGTCAAATAAAAACATGTGAGTGTTGAGGTTGGGCAGGGTAGCTCACGCTTGTAATCCCAGCACTTTGGGAGACTGAGGTGGGTGGATCACTTGAGTCTCAGCCTGGGCAACATAGCAAGACCCCATCTCTACAAAACATTTTTAAAAATTAGGTGAGCATAGTGGCATGCACCTGTGGCGTCTGTATAGTCAGACCTTATGGGATTGAACACTATCTTCCAGTAGATGTCAGAATTGAATTGGAGGGCACCCAGCTGGCATCCACTGCAGAAATGATGGGCTACTTGCTGATGGGGAGAAGCCCCCTCATATTTGGGGGTAACAGAATTCTTCTGTCTGTGTTGATAACTGTTGTGTTAGCGTGAGAACAGAGGAAAAACTGTTTAAGTTTTTTCTTAAGACTCACCTGCATAGATATTGCTTGTTTAAAAAGCAAAATCTAAGGCCCCACCTCAGACCTGCTCAGTCGCAGTTAAATCATAGGAACATTATGTTTCAGGACCACTGCTTCCTCTCGCCCAGCGAATATTCCCAAGCCCACTGTCCCAATTGCCTTTGCACTCGTGGACTCCTACCTTGCCACAGATTGAATAATCAACATCAGCAACTCTATTGGTATCAAAGTTATTGGCAAAGGTCGTTGCCTGTAAGATGCAGTCTTCTTAAGGCTGTTCATTTGCCTGTAGACTTCAGATGTCTTTCATTAGGTTTTATTTACAATGGTATTGTAAATACTTGTCTTTTTTTCAGAAGTTCATCCTGTTTGGTAAAATCCTGTTGAGTAAATCCAAGGATTAAGAGACTGCCTACCCTACTCTTCCTCTACCCTGTTCTTTACAATGGTAGATGATCCCTAATGAGCATTTTAACCACATTCTTCCGACATACCATCATCCTTGAGAAGTATCTATAGTTTCAGGTCACAGCTTGTTTTCATCTCAAACACCAGAGAAAGAAAAACCCCCGTCAAGAGATGAAACACCAAGAAATACAATGTGATTATTTTTCCAAGAAGGATTTATGTGCCAGGTTCCTAAACCACATGCCCTCTAATGTCTACCGCACAGGTCAGTCGCTGGGCTGGGGATCCTTTGCCTTCAGGGTCGGCCACGCCCACCTGCATTTACAAGCCCACCAGCAGCTCCTTAGAAACAGGATCTGGAACCAGACACAGCTTAGTGTGCACCTT
Source organism: Macaca fascicularis (assembly GCF_037993035.2). Lineage (NCBI taxonomy): Eukaryota > Metazoa > Chordata > Mammalia > Primates > Cercopithecidae > Macaca > Macaca fascicularis. Next base: position 110,633,176 of record NC_088382.1, on the reverse strand, counting down.
CCTCCGATTTGTCCTTCCCATCTTCCTCCCTACCTCCTTCCTCTTCTGTGCCCTTTACTCATCTTTCCTTCCTCCCAGTAAGAAGTATTGAGGGCTGACAATGGGTCACACACGGTGCTGGGTACCAGAGGTGTGACCATAAAGAAGACAGATGGGGGGCCTAGCTCGTGGAGTTTATGATCTAGCAGGGAGGACTCCAAAATCAGTTACCCATTAACTCACTTCAATGGTAGGTGCTATCGAGGAGAATTGCAGGATAATGGCCTTCTTTGAGATAAAATGATGTCTGAGCCAAGGTATAAAAGATAAGTAGTGGTGAATCAGACAAAGAAAGAGAGGTGCATGCCCTTATTCTCTGCTGGCCCCTTCCCCCATCGTGCCAGCTCAGCTCTTGCAGGCTCACAGAGTGCCCCTGCTCCAACTTGGCATCTCCAGCTGTTGACTCCATCCTGATCTTGCCCGATGCCCTGTAGTGCTGACAGCTCCACATCCCAGGCTTGGAGACTTGCCTCTGTTCTTGTCTGTATCTGACCTTGGCCTCAGCTATTTTCCATCCCACTTCTCCCATATTGGTGCTGACAGCTCACAGGGTCCCCGCCCAGCTGGGTAGCAAGATATGGGATGGCATCACTTTCCTCTTAGTTTATTAGAAAGCATTTTTTTCCCAAACAGAATTAATTTTGCTCTCAGCACCAGGACAATCACTCAGGCTTGATGCAGGGCTTATGATTGTGGTGGGGGCCAGTCCTTCTGCAGGAGACCACAACTAACACAGTCGCACCTTCTCATTGCCAAGGAGCCTGCTGGATCTCGGCGGCATGGTGAGCAGAGCCACACTCGGTGGGTCAGGGCAGGTTGCATCTTGCTGAAGGCCTCAGACAGGCTACATGGAGGCTGCAACGAGTGATGTTTCCCACAGCCGTCTCCAGGTTACATCCAAGCAATTGCTGGATTCCTCCCTCACTCTGAATAAATTCAGGGGTTTTGCTAACTGGACAATGGCCTCTTTTTTTGTCAGAACATTGCAGGCATATTTTGGGGTTTCTGATTGTGAACAGGTGCTGCAGAAAGCATGATTCATTTGTTTATTAGGATGTTACCCTGTGTTTTGAAAATCAATTTGAAAAGGCAAAACGGCCTCTGATGCCTTTAGCTTTTCTCACTGGGCCCTACGCTGTGAACAACTGCTCTTACCTTTAGTTTACAGAATCCCCATCTGGTTAGGTACTTTGATTTATGTTGGCTGTGATCCAGAACAGCTGATTTGGTTTATTTTAAGGAGTTTTATTTTAAGAAACTTTTGACATTTAAGAATTTAATTGGAACAATCTGTACTCAGAAATTTTTTAATGCAGTCTAGGATTAAAAGATGTTCCTCAAAGTGTGCAAGGGTTTGGTTCAAAACAACAACAACAACAAAAAAAACAGGCAAGATGTGGTGGGAGAATCCTCAGGTCAGGACATCTGTCAGCAATGAGAGTGGACAGAGTAGCTATTTCTAAAATGAACTATTCTAACCCTCACATCTATTCCTTACGCTCTGCTGGAGTTGACTGTCTGCCACAGGCCAGCTATAGGGAGATGAAGGGCAGGTTGCACACCATCCCACCAGCTGTCAGCAGATGGTCAGGACTAAACTGGGATGCATTCAGGAAATCTGCCTCATTCCCTTGACCAAAGGCCAGGTTTTCCTGGTTCTGAAAGCCAGAAAGAAACCAAAGTGAACTTCAGAGTTCCTGCACACTGAGAACTGAAATCATAACTGAAAGTTCAAGAACCTGGGGAGGTTTGAGACTCCTGAGAAGGCCCCAGCTTTTAGAAATTGGCCTGAATCTATATGGACATTCTGCATAGTCCGCAGAATTCTCAGTACTTTTAGTGAGCTGGAGCTGATCTGTGATCCCTGAGATCACTGCGGATAGAAGGAGAGTGTCAACCAGGCCCGTAAAGCCCAACAGATCAAAAGAAATGCAAGAGATGCTTGTGCTTACCAGACCCGGGTGGTGACCTGCAAACCACACCTCGAGCCCCAGCTTTTCTCCCAAATTCCACCTTTGCTTCCAGGAATTGCCAAATGTGTGTATTCAGACTCAGCGAGCCAATCCTGAATTCTTACATATTTCTACAGATGGCCCTTCTCTATTCTCCCAGCCACACCTTAGTGTCACTATTCACCTCATTTTACTGCCATAAGGCTCAATAATTAGTTGTACGCAACAAATTGGTCCAGTTACTAAATCTCCTCAATCCTGTCTCATTGTTTAATTTAAAATCTTTTTTTTAAAGACAGGGTCTCACTATGTTGCCTACGCTGGATTTAAACTCCTAGTCTCAAGCAATCCTCTTGCCTCAACCTCCTGAGTAGCTGGGATTACATATGCACACCACTGTGGCTGGCTTCATCATCTATTTTAAAAAATACCTACCTTTGGCGAGACGTGGTGGCTCACGCCTGTAATCCCAGCACTTTGGGAGGCTGAGGCGGCTGGATCACGAGGTCAGGAGATCCAGACCATCCTGACTAAAATGGTGAAACCCCATCTCTACTAAAAATACAAAAAATTAGCCGGGCGTGGTGGCGGGTGCCTGTAGTCCCAGCTACTCGGGAGGCTGAGGCAGGAGAATGGCATGAACCCAGGAGGCGAAGCTTGCAGTGAGCCGAGATTGCACCACTGCACTCCAGCCTGGGCGACAGAGTGAGACTCTGTCTCAAAAATAAATAAATAAATAAAATGCCTACCTTTGGCCAGGTGTGGTGTCTCATGCCTGTAATCCCAAGATTTTGGGTGGGGCCAAGCTAGAAAGATTGCTTGAACCCAGGAATTCGAGACCAGCCTGGGCAACAGAGACCCCATCTCTACAAAAAAAAATTTTTTTTTAATTAGCCAGGCGTGGCATACCTATAGTCCCACCTACTTGGGAAGCTGAGGTGGGAGGATCGCTTGAGCCTGAGAGGTTGAGGCTGCAGTGAGCTGTGATCACACCACTATACTCCAGAGTTTGAACTTTATTTGAGAAATGAAGAGGGGGAAAGATTACTAACTTTTTAAGGCACTTACTGTGCGTTGGCTCTATTAGGCATTTGCATTGAAGTTTAGCTCTAACGTAACCCTCCCACCAAGCTTTGTAATTGCCACTCCTGTTATTCTACTTGTATCTTACTCCAGGTAAACTGGCCTAGCCATATATTTCTTTTTTAGCTGCCTTTCATCCTGCCTGGTCAATAGGCCACATTTTCTTACTTGAACAAGCCTGCATTCTCTCCCCACTCCATATCTTCAATTATATTCTTCTCTCTGTCTGTCATCTCCCACCCCGCCCCCCACCAGAGTAGGTGAAATGCTACACATCTTTTAAGCTCCATTGATGGTATTCTGGTAAACATTTAATAACCAGCTCTCTGGGCAGGTAAAACTCTGATTTGCAGTGTTTGTCTTTTTTTTTTTTTGGTTTGCCATAGCCAATTTCGAGCTAGCAGTCTGATATCAACTGGATGACAAAATTTCTGAAAAATTAGCTATCATTTCTCAAAGACTAGTATGAGCTGGCTCTAGCACACCACTGAGCCTCAAATGGCATTGGTCTTGATATCTCCAATCTACAGTATACTTTCCCTGCTTTGAACTTTGTTAGTAACTTACATTCTCTCACGAAAAGTATTCTGCATTATGTTATGGTTATAATGAACCCTGATTATCACCCTATCTTAGATTATTAACTTTTCAAGTGCATGACCCATCTTACTCATCTATGTATTCACAGTGATGCCTAGAACAATCATGGTGTTCAATAAATATTTGCTGTATTAGACAGATGATGAAGATTATCACCAGGGCTTGACTCAGTTGTGGTAAGGATACAATGACATCATGTATGTAAAGCAATTTCCAGAGTGCTTGGCCCTGTAGGTGCTTAATTAGTAATAGCTAATTTTACTATTGGCTGTGGCTTCTGGAATTCAGAGTGCAAGTAACATCAATGTTTAACAACTCCTCTCTCCCCAACAGACACACACATTATAGTCACTTGGGGAACTTTTACAAACCCCAGTGCCCAGGCCAATATATTTTTAAATTTCCCCAAGTGATGCTGTTGTGCCCCAAGTTTCTGAGAACCAGCATCCTACATACTGCTAATCTTCTCTCTGGATAATGAGTCCAAAATATCAAAAAGGAAATGACCTCTAAATAGAACCAGCTATCCCTTTAAACATCCTCCTGTTCACTAAACAATTCCAGTCAACAGGAGGAAAGCTCACTCAGAGGATTGCCTTATTTGGTGAGGTTTGGGTGGGGTTACCTGGGAGGAAAGGCTGAGAATGAGTAATGCAGCACTCTGCAGGGGCAGGAGAGAAATACCTCTTTGTCAGCAAACTCCTGTAAGTGAAGTTCTGTCAAGCTGGCAGAATTTTAGAGGCATCTCATTTAAATTAGATCTGGCCCTTGTGATGATTTAGTGCAGACTAAAAGTAGGTAAGTTTCATCTCAATAAGCATCCCTGTGTTTACTCAAATTATCTTGTTCCTCTAGAATTTTTTTTTTTTTTTTGAGGTGGAGTCTCACTCTGTCACCAGGCTGGAGTGCAGTGGTATGATCTCGGCTCGCTGGAACCTCTGCCTCCCGGGTTCACGCCATTCTCCTGCCTCAGCCTCCCACCTAGCTGGAACTACAGGTGTGTGCCACCATGCCCAGCAAATTTTTGTATTTTTAGTAGAGACGGGGTCTCACCATGTTGGCAAGGATGGTCTTGATCTCTTGACCTCATGATCTGCCCGCCTCGGCCTCCCAAAGTGCTGGGATTACAGGCGTGAGCCACCGCACCCGGCCTTGTTCCTCCAGAATTTTATCAAAACAACTAGCTACCAAGTCTCAAAATGATTATTTTTCTCATAAAATATTTGTGGTAATGAGAATAGACTTCAAGTCAAGACAGTAATGCATTTCTAGCTTCGAGAAGCAGGTACTACTTTCCCCTGAGAGTTGGTGAAACTGAAGCATTGTGAGACCTGATTGGCCCACAATCATTGTGGGCCATTGTGAGACTCCTGTTCTCATCACTTGACACATTTCATCTTTTATGGATATTTAGTGATTGTGGTTTCATCACTTATCTCTCATGTTTTTTTTTTTTTTTTTTTTTTTTTTTTTTTTTTTGAGACGGAGTCTGGCTCTGTCGCCCAGGCTGGAGTGCAGTGGCTGGATCTCAGCTCACTGCAAGCTCCGCCTCCCGGGTTTGCGCCATTCTCCTGCCTCAGCCTCCCGAGTAGCTGAGACTACAGGCGCCTGCCACCTCGCCCGGCTATTTTTTTGTATTATTTAGTAGAGACGGGGTTTCACCGTGTTAGCCAGGATGGTCTCGATCTCCTGACCTCGTGATCCGCCCGTCTCGGCCTCCCAAAGTGCTGGGATTACAGGCTTGAGCCACCGCGCCCGGCCCTTATCTCTCATGTTAAAGATATTCACTAAAATATATATATATATTTATATTGTATATATATAATGATATTGTATATATATAATATATATTATAATTATATTGTATATATATAATATACAATATAATTATATTGTATATATAATGTGTATATATATATATAATGATATATATATATATCATTCTGAAAGAATTTGCTCTGAAAAGTAAATAAAGCAATTCTGCTTCAATAGTGTAGTAGATTACTCTTTGTTTTTATGAGACTGATAGCCTGGTTGTTCACTTTAAAGGAGAGAGAGAAGAAGATGTGTGTGTTACAGTCAAATTTTAGAGGTCTATGCTAATTTTCTTTGATGCCTCTCGCTATAAGTGACTATTTAAGAAATCATTTTCTTTCTTTTTTGTATCGAGATGAGGTCTTGCTCCAGGTCGCCCAGGCTGGAGTGCAATGCCGTGATCTCAACTCACTGCAACCTCTGCAGTGATTCTCCTGCCTCAGCCTCTCAAGTAGCTGGGACTGTAGGCTCCCGCCGCCACGCCCGCCTAATTTTTGTATTTTTAGTTGAGATGGGATTTCACCAGGCCAGGCTGGTCTCAAACTCCTGACCTGAAGTGATCCACTCGCCTCGGCCTCCCAAAGTGCTGGGATTACAGGCGTGAGCCACTGTACCTGGCCACAAAATGAACTTCTTAAAGAAACTCTTAGCAGAACCTCATACTTTAGATCAAGGCTCCATAATGTCACAAATCCTTCAGATTTGGTTCCTATATAAATCACATCCTTAAAACCATGCTCACATTTGTAATAGTTTTTCTCTGTTCTAACATTATACATTATTAGAGGACATATATGTCTCATACCAACTTCCAATATATCACGTTTATTCCTAAGGATCACCAAGGGGGACCACTGAATACCACTATGGCTGGAGTTCAGAATCAGGACTCAGAAAGTCTACTGTCTGTTATCCTCAAATATTACAGTGACTTTGAGTCACCAGATGAAGTTACAAGTCTGGCTACAGAATCAGTCTGACCAGAAGATCTAGCAGATTGTACTTGTTACTGCAAATTTAAAAGGAGACAGTAGCATTAGAATGGGAAAGTTCCATCTTCGTGTCTTATACATCATTTTTCCTGCTCTTTGCACAAAGACTCTGCAATATCCTTTCAGCCAGACTGTGTGAACACAGGGGGAACATCTCAGACTCCCCATTATCTTGAGACAATGAGAAGGGTTGTACAAGTTTTTTGAGTTCTCAGAAATCTGGGTTCTGTCCAGAATTACAGTCACCTAAAATCTGACATCCTGTCACTGTTGCAGCAAATAAGGGTTGGGCACCCAATATCCACAGGTGAGAAAGAGACCAGGCTTATCAATTAACCTTGCACATAATAAATAGCATTGGCTTACATAAGACGGAAGTTTCTTCCTTTCTTTCTCTGTCCTGTGGAAGATCCACTGTATGGCTGGCAAGGCTATTGCATGGGTTTAGCCACCCACGCTCCACCCTCCTCAGCACATGGTTCCCACCACACAGTTCAAGATGGCTGCTCAAAACTCACCTAAGGCCGGGCGCGGTGGCTCAAGCCTGTAATCCCAGCACTTTGGGAGGCCGAGACGGGCGGATCACGAGGTCAGGAGATCGAGACCATCCTGGCTAACACGGTGAAACCCCGTCTCTACTAAAAAATACAAAAAAATAGCCGGGCGAGGTGGCGGGCGCCTGTAGTCCCAGCTACTCGGGAGGCTGAGGCAGGAGAATGGCGTGAACCCGGGAGGCGGAGCTTGCAGTGAGCTGAGATCCGGCCACTGCACTCCAGCCTGGGCGGCAGAGCGAGACTCCGTCTCAAAAAAAAAAAAACAAAAAAAAAAAAAACAAAAAAACAACTCACCTAAGAGGAAGAACAAGGGGAAAGGGGAAGAAGTAAAGAGACTAAGAGCACATATCGGCCATCTTCCTATCAAGTTTCCCAGGCACTGCCTTCCATTCATATTATGTTGGACATCACTGAGTCCAGTTGACCATATGTAGCTGCAAGGGAGCTTGGGAAATATGGTGTTTACGGTGCATAGTCATGGGCCGAGGAAAAAACTGGCAGTTCTGCTACAAGCAAGGAGAACAGATATTAAGGTCAGAATTCAGGGGTCTCTGCCACAACCTGACTAATGTCAATGCTAATGTTCAAGGTTGAGAGGCTGCTATAGTTAAGTGTAAAACTTAAAATTCAGAAAGCTTGGACTATATTCTTATTTCTACCCAAGTATCCAAGTGACCTCAGTAATCTCACCAGTAAAATAGATATGTCACTGCTAAAATTTGAATGTGATGCATGATGTTATAAGAATAATCAGCAAATTAGTGAATTGCATTTTTGTATGTTTCCATTCACAGGCCATAACTACTTGTTTAAAGCATCTGCTGAATTAATCACCTGATCTGAAGCACAAACTTATGAAATTCAAACACCCCCACAGGAGAAAATAGAATAGTTGAAACTTTGAGTTGAAAGGGACATTCAAGGATGTCTAATTCAACCCTCTCTCCCCATATAGAAATCTCTGCCAAGTAACCCTGACAGATGGTCTCCTGTCTTGTGCTTAAGCACTCCTACAGTGTGTTATTTTGCAGTTCCATTGATGGACAGCTCCAATTGTCAGATAGTTCGTATGGATAGTGAACAAAAACTCCTTCCCTTGAACCCCCATCTCCTGAAATAACAGAGAACAAAGTCATTCTTTTCTCTTCATGATAGTCCTTCAACTAATGGAAGACAGTCTTTTTGTCTCTTAGTCTTCTCCTCAAGCTAAACATTCCTGATGGTCGCAACTGTTTCGTAAGTCACCAGGTACCTATCTCTCTCACCATCAGGATTTTTTTCTCTACATTAGTGTTTCTTGAACATTGTTGACTATGACCTACAGAAAGACATTCATTTTATATATGATCGGGACACATAAACATACATATAATTGAAACAGAAGTTTCATAAAACAATATTTAGCATCATTAGCTTCCATAAACTCGTATATTTTCTAATTCAACTCTATCCTACTCTATTGTGTACTATTTTTTTTTCTTTTTTTGAGACGGAGCCTCTCTCTGTCACCCAGGCTGGAGTGCAGTGGCGCGATCTCAGCTCACTGCAAGCTCTGCCTCCCAGTTTCATACCATTCTCCTGCCTCAGCCTCCCGAGTAGCTGAGACTACAGGCGCCCGCCACCACGCGTGGCTAATTTTTTGTATTTTTAGTAGAGACAGGGTTTCACTGTGTTAGCCAGGATGGTCTCGATCTCCTGACCTCGTGATCTGCCCACCTTGGCCTCCCAAAGTGCTGGGATTACAGGTGTGAGCCACTGCGCCCAGCCCCTGTACTATTTTTTTTAATGCTGATTGCTATCCATTGTTAATGGGTTTTATACTCATTCATAGGTAACAAATCATAGTTTGAAAATCACACTCCAGAAACACTCTGACCTGTAAATGTGCTTAGAAGGTACTGTTCTGATACTGCAGGCTGATCTGAGTGAGCAAAAGGGGCTTCTACTTCCTGATTCCAAAACTTGGTGTCTTTATTTTAAGGTAGTCTATGTGCATTAAATTTTAAAGTCACACTATCACACTGTTGACTGAGGATTTGAGTCAGTTATAACTATAATACTTTCTCTGGCTAGGCACGGTGGCTCATACCTATAATCCCAGCACTTTGGGGGGCCAAGGCAGGAGGATTGTTTGAGCCTAGGAGTTTGAGACCAGCCTGGGCAACATAGTGAGGCCACGTTTCTACAAAAAGTAAACAAAATTAGTGGGGCATGGTGGCACATGCCTGTAGTCCCGGCTACCCAAGAAGCTGAGGCAGAAGGATGACTTGAGCCCAGGAAGTAAAGGCTGCAGTGAGCTGTGATCGCACCACTGCACTCCAGCCTGTGTGACAGAGAGAGACTGTCAAGAAAGAAAGAAAGAGAGAAAGAAAGAGAGAAAGAAAGAAGGAAAGAAAGAAAGAAAGAAAGAAAGAAAGAAAGAAAGAAAGAAAGAAAGAAAGAAAGAAAAAAGAAGGAAGGAAGGAGGGAGGGAGGGAGGAAGGAAGGAAAGAAGGAAAGGAGGGAGGGAGGAAGGAAGGAAAGGAAGGAAGGGAAGGAAGGGAGAGAAAGAAAGAAAGGAAACCTTAAGAGTTGGTAATAGCCGGATAAAGTGAGAACCACATGCTGGAAGGCTCAGAGGTGAGAGAAACACAGGTATTGTGAATAGCAAAGAACAAGAACACTCCTAGAGAACTTTAAGAAGGGCACGGCTTTGAACATATTGACCAGAAGCTATTTACTTGCCACATGTACAAGATAAGGCTATGATGAGCAAGCAAAGGAGTTGGCCTGTGTCTGTGTTCTGTGAAGGATTCACATCTGTCTCCCTGAGGAGCCTGCAGAGGTTAGGGACAACTTGAGAACTCTTAATGCCTTTGCTACCTGTGGATTCTCAGTTCCCATTGCATTAGTCAAAGCTAAAAGCTGTTGGCCAAAGTGAAAGAGAAACAGAGAAGAAGAGATGGAGTTAGCAAGAACGGGAATGGTTTTCTTTTGACCTTCACTCCAAATTCCAGATTCAGACCAACAGAGAGAGTATTTTTTTTCTTTTTCCTTGATTTTTCTCTTTTCTTAAACTGGTATTTCGGTTTTTAAATTAGTAATTGGCATTGCATTCTTCATGGTCCAAAACTCAAAAGGTTCAAAAAAGATATGTGATCAAGCGTCCTTCCCTCCCCACCCCCTGCTATACAATTTCTCTCCAAGACAACCAATGTAACCAGGTCTTGTTTATATTTCCAGAGATCTATGTGAAACCAACCCAGTAGTCCCATACACAGTAGTAGTAGTAGTAGTAGTAGCAGCAGTAGTAATCGTAGTAGTAATAGTAGTTGTTGTTTTGGATAAACATAGAAATTGACCCTTCTGGTCTTAAAGCTTGAAACTTACATTTGTTTTATCTGAGTTCCTGCCTCAGGAAAGAAACCCAGGTCTCTCAAAAAGTATCAAAGAACCGAAACTCACCAGATCATTTTATCCAGACAATGAGATGCTGGACCCCTCATTCATCATGATTGCTTCCTTACCCCTCCCAAATTCCTATTTTCTCACACATAGCTACATTTCTTCCTGGCTATATAAATCCCTCATTTTAGTCGCTTAGGGAGATGGATTTGAGACAGATCTCCTATCTCCTTGACTACAGCACCCGATTAAAGCATTCTTCCTTGGCAATGGTTGTCTCAGTGATTGGCTTTCTGTGCAGAGAAGCACAGAAACTTGTATTTGTTTTATCTGAGTTCCTTCCTCAGGAAAGGACCTTCAGGCCTCTCAAAGAAAGTATAGAAGAACTAAAACTCCCCAGATCAAGGCACCACATACCTCCTTGCCCCTCCCCTAGTTCCTGTTTTCTTACACATTGTTGCATTTCTTCCCTGCTATAAAACCCCTGGTTTTAATCAGTCAGGGAGATGGATTTGAGGCTGAGCTCCCATCTCCTGTGGCACCCGGTTAAAGCCTTCTTCCTTGGCAATACCTGTCATCTCAGTGATTGGGTTTCTGTGTGGTGAGCAGGAGAGCCTAGACTGAATCCCTGGTGTTTCAGGAACAAAATCACAGCATAATATGCATACAGACAATATAGCACCTGTTTTTTCCTGCTACAGAATTCTTAGAATTGACTAAACCAAAAAGGGAAAAAGTATTTTTTTAAGTGAAGAAAAGGAAGTTAGTCTTAAGGAATAAGAAAACTAATGAACAGCAACAAGACAGCAAAAATTTTTTTCAATATATGTATATGTTTGGTTTTTTCCCCCAGCCTCACTGTTTATATATAATAACTTCTCAGGAAGAAAGAAGAGTTTGTGGGGGGGGGGGGGACATATATATATATATATATGTAAATGGAAATATTGTTGGCTCTTCTAGGTGTTTACTAAGATCCTTGAATTATTTTTATAAAAAGCTTATAATCTTTTGCTGTCAGATAAACATGATAAAAGAACATTGAGAAGAGTTATACTGTGCTTAAAATATTATGCAAGCTTGACGAGTCAGAAAACTACACATGACTCTGCAGCCTTCAGAAATATTAACAATCTGTACTGACAACAGGGCCATCTAATTTTCTCTTTTATGCTACCAGATTGATGTGGAAAATAGGGAAAGAATGTTCAAGTTGAAATGAATAGAAAGAACATTATAAATGAGTAACAGGATAATTAAAGCATGAAGCAGCCTTCTACACTTCAAGATAGTGGTAATGGTAAGTGTAGTTTTAGGTAATTAATTGGTTAAGAACAAATTTGCCTCAGTGGCTGTCTTACATTTAAATATGAAATACTTTTGCTTTGCTAGAAGCTGAGAATGGAGTTATCATGAAGCATGTAAAACAAATAGCTTTGGGCCACCAAAGGTATACTTATAAGTCAGAAAACCCAATGTGAATTAGTCCTGCAGAGACAATCTTCCATTCTACACTATAGAATTCTTTGGGATTCATAGAGGGTAAATCTCCTTTCCACTAAAACATTTCCTCTTCAAAATGCTTTTACTGCATGAGAAAGTCAGTTTCATGGCATTTTGGGCCTAACGTGAACCCAACCGAAAATAATATGGCCCAGTTTGAGGAATCAGTTGCCTTATTCATCCAACCTGATCCCTGATAACTTCTGACAGTTTCTAAATATCAAACCCTCCCTCAAAAGAGGAGAGCTTGTCAATCTGACAATGCTCAAAAGAAAGTGTCATAGATAGGCCTGCTGTGGTGGCTCATGACTATAATCCCAGCACTTTGGGAGGCCAAGTCAGGCGGATCATTTGAGGTCAGGAGTTCGAGACCAGCCTTGCCAACCCCATCTCTACTAAAAATACAAAAATTTGTCAGGCGTGGTGGCACACACCTGTAGTCCCAGTTACTTGAGAGGCTGAGGCAGAAGAATCACTTCAGCTCCAGAGGTGGAGGTTGCAGTGAGCTGAGATCCCGCCACTGCACTCTAGCCTGATTGACAGAGCGAGACTCATATCACACACACATACACACACACACACACACACACACACACACACACACACACACACAAGAAAGTGCCATAGACTCAGAAAGTAATATACCACAAGAAGAATTCCAGAACATTAAGAACAAAGTCAGCTACATTAAAATAAATGCATGGTGGTATCCTATCACTGTCTCCCAAGTTACTTTGAAGAGGACATGCTCATTTAGACAGTTAAGTGCTAGGAGATTTGCTATAAATCAGCATCATTACTCTATAGTCAGACCTTACAAACTAATTTCCAGATGAAATCCAATCTTCCAGGCTTAGAGAATAACAAGAAGCAAATCCAATAACGGTCCTGCAACTTGAAATTGACTTTCAAATTAATTAATTCTGCAACTGAATCTTAATTTTATGTTTTAAAAATGCATAGAAACAAAAACACAAAAAAATTTACTAGAACATTTGTATGAATCAGATTATAGGAGATTTTTTATCCTCTACTCCCCTAAAGTTTATTTCCTGCCTTTCCCACAGCAATTATGTAGTACTTTGGTAACCAAGAGCAAAGAAAAGAGTTTAAAACTGAAAACATAATTTTTCTAAGTGGCTATGTATTTCTTTTCCCCAGTATGGTAGAATATCATCCTAGATATTTTTGAGCTGATCCAAGTTCCACTTTATTGTTCTCAATAGAAATCCTAGGTAGACTAGAAGACAAAATGAGAAATAGAAACTAAAATATAAATCACCTTTTTGAAACTAATAGGTTTCCCCCCACCACTGCTGCAAAGCAACTTAAACACATCTTTTTATGTCAAAGGCACACAGGTATTTTCTTTTGTATTTTCCCTAAGGGGGAAATTGTAGAATGGGCCCCTCTGTCCCCCCAGTATCCTCTCTTTTCTCTTCCCTTCCCTCCTCAAACAGTAATTTGGCCTCCCTCTGTGATATACTGAGTATTTAGAGCCCTAAATGGGCCCTTGGAAATAATTTCTGCATTTTTTTAACCAATCCTGCCAGCAGGTCAGGATAAACAGCCATGTTAGAAGTTGGCCCCAGGTTCTATCCTCCCTTTTTGAGAGCCTCCCTTCGGGGGCCTTGGAGGACTCCCTTGGGAAGTCTTCTTGACTGCTGGGGGTGGGGCACCCACTTGGAGGACCTGGACGCTGGAAGAGAAGGAAAAAGACTATGGTCAGGTAAAAGGGCATCTGTGTCTACACCCAAATACATCCTGACCTTCCGAGGTCTGTTGTGTGTGCGAGAGCTTCCCTGGGTTCCTTCTTCGAATGCAGACACCCAGTATGGTGGTGTGACCTTGAGAAGCGTCTGTTCCAGTTCTTGGAGAGCGAGTTGAACTGGATGATCCCCAAGCCCTCAGACAAGCTGTGATTACAATTCCAGTTCACCCTAATATACCTCAGGGTATATGAGGACATAGGGAAGAACTTTCTCCCAGGCCTCGTTAGTAAAAAGAGTTGTGCTTTTCCAGAGCTGGTGTGGTTTTTTTCTGGGAGCTGGGAATCATGCAATAGTTGACACTTTCCTTCTTGCCACAAGGCTTGGTGAATTTGTGGTCTCCCTCTAACAAATATTTAGGGCTTTATGGCATGCATTTGCTATGCAAATCTCCCTGTGGTTCCCAACTGACTTTACCTTTGTTTTTCTTTTCACCACTTTTCTTACTTGTTTTTATAGTACTTTTCTTCTTCTATCTTGTTACATTGTATTCCGTTTTAAAGTTTCTTAAAGCCTCTTTGGAACAAGGTAGAATTTAAATAATGTCAAATCACTTTTTAAAATACATGTTAGGAGTGTTCATTTTTCTGCTTATTTTGGTCGACTTATCACAGTTTCTCGCTAAATCCAAAAGCAAATCTCAGCTCTATCATTCTGATTATGCAAATACCTTAAACTACAAATATTTGATATAATTAAATTATAAATTTCTAGAGAGCAGGGATCAGGTTTGATATGGCATAATGCAGTTGTGGTAGGCAGAAACAGCCCTGGGCAGGAAGCTTTATTCCCAGTTCTACCCAGCACTACGTGTTTGACCTTGGGCAGGGCCCTTCTCTCCGGATCTCGGTTTCCTTGTTTATAAAATGAAGTATTTGGACCAAGTCACCTCTAAAATCCCTTCCAGCTCTGAAATTCATTGACTCTCTGACCCACTGTGGGCATTTAATAAATAATAAGCACACTTTCAGAGAACCTCAAGAATGACTTGCATAGGCCGGGCGCGGTGGCTCACTCCTGTAATCCCAGCACTTTGGGAGGCTGAGGCAAGCGGATCACGATGTCAGGAGTTCAAGACCAGCCTGGCCAATATGGTGAAATCCCATCTCTACTAAAAATACAAAAATTAGCAGGGCTTGGTGGTGCATGCCTGTAGTCCCAGCTACTTGGGAGGCTGAGGCAGAAGAATCACTTGGACTCAGGAGGCGGAGTTTGCAGTGAGCCGAGATTGCGCCACTGTACTCCAGCCTGGGCAACAGAGGGAGACTCTGTCTCAAAAAAAAAAAAAAAAAAAAAAGAATGGCTTGTGCTTGGACACCTCTGTCAACAAAACTTGGCATTTCACCTGGAATGTGTCTGTGGTTAAGGGACAAGTAAGAGACTGCTCTTTTGGGTCCTGCAAAGGCCCCCAGACCTAAAGAGGAGGCTTCTGCACTTAATTGTCCCCACTGCCTGAGGGTTCAAGTCTTTATACAATCACTAGAAGCTGAAACTGCCAGCATGAAGAACCAAAGGCGAGGCCGGGTGCAGTGGCTCACGCCTGTAATCCCAACACTTTGGGAGGCCGAGGCAGGTGAATCACCTGAGGTCAGGAGTTTGAGACCAGCCTGGCCAATATAGTGAAATCCCATTTCTACTAAAAAAACAAAAATCAGCTAGGCGTGGTGGCAAGCGCCTGTAATCCCTGTTACTTGGTAGGCTGAGGCAGGAGACTCACTTGAACCCGAGAGGCAGAGGTTGCAGTGAGCTGAGATCATGCCATTGCACTCCAGCCTGGGTATAAAAAAAAAAAAAAAAAAGAAAAGAAAAGAAAAGAAAAGAAAAGAAGAACCAAAGGCATAGGGGAGTGAAAGTGGCATTCATGAGAAAGGAAGTTCATCTGCTTTTACAGAAATAAAATGATATAGGCCTTTAGAGTAAGGCGGATAGAGAATTAAAAAAAAAAAAAAGTCGATGTTTCATTTGAATACTTTCCAAGTCAAAATCAACCTACTTAAAATGTGAATGATATTGTGTGCAATTTCATTTCACCACAAAATTATTGTGCTTGCTATATTTTTCCCTTAAAATTCATCATTGTTGAATTTTATTATTGTGCTTTATATATTCTACCTTTAAAATTTATTGTTATGGGCCAGGTCCGGTGGCTCATGCCTGTAATTGCAGCAGTTTGGGAGGCGGAGGTAGGAGAATCATTTGAGCCCAGGAGTTCAAGACTAGCCTGGGCAAAATAGTGAGACCCAGTCTCTAAAAAAAACGGTCATCATTATTAATTACAAACTGTTGATTACTTTTTGTTCTAAATTGTTTGCACTTTTAACACAAATGGAGTTCTAAGCTTCTGATAGATAGTGTCTTTTAGGCTTTGCCAGTTTATGAGGAATGGAGCCAAGTCAAGAATAAACCACTGGCTGGGCACGGTGGCACACGCCTGTAATCCCAGCACTTTGGGAAGCCGAGGGAAGAGGATTGCTTGAGCCCAAGATTTTGAGGCCAGCCTCAGCAACATGGTGAAACCACATCTCTACAAAAATACCAAAAAAGTAGCTGGGTATGGTGGTGCATACCTGTGGTCCCAGCTACTCAGGGGACTAAGGCAGGAAGATTGCTTGAGCCTTGGAGGTCAAGGTTGCAGTGATCCATGATCATGCCACTGCACTCCAGCCTGAGCATCAGAGCAAGACCCTGTCAAAAAAAAAAAAGGAGAATAAACCATCAACACTATTTAAAAAATTGTATGTTCCTTACGTTTCTAAAGATACAAGAAGTACTTGCCTATGCACACTAAAAATCATGTAAAAAGTAAGAAGAAAGGAAAAATACAGTACCCATCCATTTTCAGAAACAGACTAAAAAAACAAGGAAAACGCCTCACCAAATACAGGTTTTGCCATACATAAGTAACTTTCTCATATCCTTTATTTTTCTAAACTATCCCAGAAGAGTCCTTATACGATTGCTTTATTTTAATCATGTCAGAGGACCTTGACATTCTGAACCCTTCTCTCAGGACGTGTCTTTACCTTTTTTTTTTTTTTCCCCAAGACGGAGTCTCGCTGTCTCCCAGGCTGGAGTCCAGTGGCGCGATCTCAGCTCACTGCAAGCTCCGCCTCCCGGGTTCACACCATTCTCCTGCCTCAGCCTCCCGTGTAGCTGGGACTACAGGCGCCGGCCATCACACCCGGCTAATTTTTTGTATTTTTAATAAAAACAGGATTTCAACATGTTAGCCAGGATGGTCTCGATTTCCTGACCTCGTGATCTGCCCGCCTTGGCCTCCCAAAGCGCTGGGATTTCAGGCGTGAGCCACCGCGCCCGGCCACCTGTCTTTACCTTTCTAAAGGCCTAACTGTTTCATGCTTCTCGTAAGTAGGGACAGACATAAGCAGATTCCAGCACACATTTTACAGGTTGGAAGTGAAGGGGTCGGAGAGCGAGTCCTCCGACGGACCTGCCATCCATCTTGGAGAGAAAGGGATGTGCTTCCCAGGATCCCAGACAACACGAGTGAACAAAATGCCTCAGTCTTTCGTGTTCTACAAATTTAACTACCTCCTTTACAGCAATGGCCAAGTGTGCTTTATAATTCCAACAAATTCAGAAGCATCCAAATTTATGCTCATGCCTTGAATCCAAGAGTTCTGCAGCACTCTACTTCCTGCTTCTTAATAAGCATTTTTCATTTGCTTCTTTCTATTGCTTTCAAGCGAAGTCTTTTAAAAAAAAAGTGGCTTACGCCTGTAATCCAAGTGCTTTGGGAGGCTGAGGCAGGAGGATTGCTTGAGCTCAGAGGTTCCAGACCAGCCTAGGCAAAATAGCTAGACTTTGTCTCTTAAAAAAAAAAAAAAAAAAAAAAAAAAAAAAAAAAAAAAGCCAGATGTGGTGGCACAGGCCTGTAGTCCCAGCTATTTAGGAGGCTGAGGTGGGAGGATTGCTGGATCCCAGGAAGTCAAGGCTGCGTTGAGCCAAGATTGTGCCGTCGCACTCCAACCTGGGAGACAGAATGAGTTAGTGTCTCAAAAAATAAAAAACTAAATAGACAGATAAAGTTGTACTTCTCAAGGTCATTGTCTGAGGGATAGTTGGCAAATGGGCACTTGGTTTTTTAGATAAGGTTTCTGTGAGGTTAAAAAAGGCCTCGAAGTCCCCTTCTATTCTTTTAGGCTGTAGCTAATTTTCTTTTAATGAAGACAATCCAAAATAGGATAAATTTATTTTTAAAATATGTAGTTTTAACAAGTGAAGACTTAATGTATATGCACACCAAAATACAATGCAGTATAATAAGGCTAGATAATTCCAGAAGTTATTAAAATGTTAATTCATATTACATGACTACTGGTGGGCTTGTTATGGGATTCAAGCCAAAGTTGCACAAGGATCATTTTACTTTAATGTTGTCAGGCATCTCTGTATGTTTAACTTCATCTGAAGATAAAGGTGAAGCTCTTAAACATAAATTTGAGGTCCCAACCCAATGCTCCTGATATGATTTTGCTGTGTCCCCACCCAAATCTCATCTTGAATTGTAGCTCCCATAATCCCCATATGTTGTGGGAGGGACCTGGTGGGAGGTAATTGAATCATGGGGACAGGTTTTTCCCGTGCTGTTCTCGTGGTAGTGAATAAGCCTCACAAGATCTGATGGTTTTATAAAGGGCAGCTCTCCTGCACATGCTCTCTTATCTGCCGTGGAAGACATGCTTTTGCTTCTCCTTTGCCTTCCGCCATGATTATGAGGCCTCCCCAGCCATGTGAGTCCATTAAACCTCTTTCTTTATAATTACCCAATCTTGGGTATTTCTTCATAGCAGTATGAAAATGGACTAATACAGCTCCCCTCCTGCTTCCCTTAGGGTTATGGCATAAAACTGGCTTTAAAGTCTTCAAGGTCAATGGCAGACAACATCCTCATCTGGTATGGTGATCCTTAAAACTAAGGAACTAAAGATAATCATCCATTCCTGTTTTCTTAAACAGCCTCTTCATTTTTCAGAAAACCATAAAGGGCTGGGCACAGTGGTTCATACTTTAGGAGGTCAAGCACTTTAGGAGGTAATCCCAGCACTTTAGGAGGTCAAGGCAGGAGGATCACTCGGGCCCAGGACTTTGAGACTAGCCTGGACAACACAGCAAGACCTCATCTTTAGAAAAAAGAAAAAAAAACCCTAAAGATAGGATCGCACTTGCTCTATGAATTTCAAGTTTTAAATGGCATCGTTTTATGCTACACATTCTTTTCTTTTGAAGACAGCAGCTTTCCCGTGAATGGCTTTTTATATTCCTTATCCCGTTCTTGGATCTCCTGCAGCTCTGGAGAGCACCCAACTTCATGATGTCACAAGTGAGCAAGTTTGGACCATGAAAAGAGAAAAGCGCATCTCGTTGTGGTAATCTGTAACTGCTTATCCTGTATGGCCTTTCCTACTGCATCCCTGTTTCCTACAGAGTCAGCAAACCAGAGTCACCTCTTCCAGTCTTTTGTGGGGCCTCCCACATTGATAACTGGTATCTGCGATCTTTCGTTGTCTTCTGCTCTCTGTGAAACAAGCCAACCAAAAACTCATTGGGGTGTTGGTACCATATAAACCGTGACCCCTCTGTCTATTAATCTGCAAATATTTTGAAAAATAAAAGCCCACGTATTGCTACTTGAGCAGATTCCCTTCCCTAATCATACTTGGTTCTAAGAGACACTTTGCTCAGAGCATGTCTGCAGGTCAAACACTATGCTGATCTTGTAAAACCCTTCCTGTCGGGATGCATTTTTAGTTGTTGACTGTAAGTGTTCCAGAAAATACAGATTGTTCTGGTCATTACTCTCTCCCCACCCCCTGGATCAGCAATGAAGCTGGTAGTGTTTTCCTATTTCATAGCTTCAAATATTTGATTTCTTGAGGCTAATGATTAGATGCTGTTTGCAATGATGCTAAAAAAAAGCAAAGAAGCAGCAGCTTGAGAGCTTGAGTTCTAGATCAAGTACACTTGGAAGAGGTAAATGGGTGGATGTAAGATTTATTCACCATAAGAATCCTATAGTAACTTTTACATTTTCTTTTCTTTTTTTTCTTTTTTCTTTTTTTTTTTAAGCTAGGGTCTCTTTTGCCCAGGCTGGAGGGCAGTGGCACTATCATGGCTCATGGAGGCCTCAACCTCCTAGGTTCAAGCAATCCTCCAGCCTCGGACTTCCAAAGCACTGGGGTTAAAAAGTCCTGAGCCACTGCACCTGGCCTAATAACACTTAAATTTTCCATTTTGTTGAAGATACACCTGATAATCTTTACAAATATTTGATTTTAAATTATATTTATTATTTTAAAAATATTCCAACACAAAACATACCCTTTTTGTTTTGTTTTGCTTTACTTTGGGGAAGAGGTCTTCAGGGGAAAATGGAGGAAACAATCATCAATGCCTCCCTGCCCTATTCTCAGGTCTTCACACTCAGTTCTCTGCTGTTGCCTTCATGTGAATACCACCAAGTAGCCACAAACAAAAGGTCAGGGCTACGTTCAAGTTTGGACTCCAGCAATTATTGGCAGTGAGACCCAAAGCAAGTTGCTTGACAACTTTCTGCTTCCATTTACTCCTAGAGTTTTTATGAGAATGTAAAAAGAGAAAATACTTGGTTTTAGTGGAATAAATTCATAGTAGACAGTAAGGGCTAGTCCCTGCCCCTCCTAGATGGTGATGGCTCTGAGAGGCTGTGAGAGCTTCTTAAGGATCTCGGGCCTGATGTAGCGTCTTAGGGAGAGGACATAAGCACTACCATGAGCAGGTGTCTTTGGCGTGTTGACATGGACAATGCGGAGCCCTTATCAGTGCTTACTTACACTCACCTCCAGGCTCCTCCGCCTGGCTCTCAGCCACTCACTTGCAGCCACCTTAGTTGTAACCACTTGCCATTTCTTCGCCTCTCCTTCTCCCAGGATAATGAAGCATCAAAAGCAGGTTGGGGCCACCATAAAGAGATAGACAGGAACCCTGTAAGAGAGACACCAAAATTCAAGTTACCATGAAGCCTTTAGAACGAGACCGCACCTTTGGCTTTTGACTCTTTATTTTTGAAGTTTTTTTGTTCCTGTTTTTTGTTTTGTTTTGTTCTGTTGAGACAGAATCTCCCTCTGTCACCCGACCTGGAGTGCAATGGTGCAATCATAGCTCATTGCAGACTTGAACTTCTGGGCTCAAGCGATCCTCCCACCTCAGCCTCCCAAACAGCTAGGACTACAGGCTCATACCACCACCCTCAGCTTATTTATTTACTTATTTATTTAGTCTGTATGGGTATGGTAAAGACAGGTGCTGAGGAGTATTTTCATGTGGAATAACCAAAGTTTTCCTTATGGATCGAGTAAAATTTCACATGGCCTCTTTGTGTTTTCCACTGCTAACTTTCACGAGAGCAGACTTACTTTGGCACTATTTGGAACCCACTACACTAAGCACAGTCTAGGTTCATCCGGCACTTAGAAGGGTTGTCTCTGAGGTGCGTCTCTCGGAAGTGCATCCTTCTGATGTTGAAGACTGTGAAGATTAAATGGGAGAGTGATACCAGTGGGAGGAGACCTAAGAACTCCCCAGAATTTCAGGGATTCTTATGGTCATTGAAAATAGAAATAAATTGAGATTTCTTGGCCTGGGTTCACTCCTGAAAGCTTCTCCTTCTCCCTGCCTTATGGTCCTCCTTCCAGTTCTCCAGACTCCTCCGAGTTGGGGATTTGTGGGTTCCTCCTATCCTTGCTTTGGCTTTTTCTACCAATTCATTTCCTTTACATTTTTTCTCTCGCTCTATCTTCCTTGTTTCTTCTCACTGCCTTTTCATGTCTCCTTTTCTGCCCCTGGCATTATTTTTTGCCTTCTAATTTCCCATGTCTAATCTCTTCCATAAAAGGAATAAGTTTCCTCCTTGCTGACCAAGTCTGTCTATTTTTTGTTCTCTGTGGGCTTGTGCTGAAGCTCTGCTCAAAACTGCCAGGGTACACTCGGCCCTGATAAAACCATGGAAAGCAGAGAATCCACCCCAAAAATAAACAGTCACTTCCTTCTTAGAAGGGCCATTAGTGAGTAGTAACAACGAACACTTCTTTTGTCAAAAGCTGTGGAAAGCAAACTATTTGTAGACCAAATGAGCTCAATGAAATCGGTCTCCGGTGTTCAATCAACAAATCTTTCTTAGGCCTCACAGGGCCTGGCAGTTAGAAAGGTGATTCATTCAAGAAGCCAAGACCGGCTTGGTGTGTGTCCTTGGGAAGGCACATGAGTCAACAAGCAATAAAAAGGCCCATCAGATGGCCTGCCTGCTCCTGTGCTTCCTACCCCTCCCCTGCACTGTTTTACTCCCTATTGCCCCTCACCCTCTGAAAAGCCCTGTATTTTCTCACCAGTCTTCCAGCTAGAATCCAAGTTCCATGAGGGAGGGATCTTTGTGTATTGATCACAGCTGAATCCCTAGTACCTGAACATTGCCTGTCGCATGAGGGCTCAGACAATGAAATGCAACGAGATGAGTGCAGTATCAGAAACATGGACCAAGTGCAATGGAATTACAAGAATCCACGTGAAACTAAGGAGTCATCGTGTGCATATGTGTGTGTGCGTATGTGTGTGTGCGTGTGTGTGTGTGTGTGTGAAAGTAGAGGCAAAGGGAAGTTTGATGCTTTTAGATTGAAGTAGATAAAATAGCAGAGTTCAAAAGGGGCTTGGTCATCTGGTGGTGGGGGGAGATTTGTGACGGAGGGACAATCTGATGCTTTCCACTGGTAAAGCTTATTAAAGTGCTCATTCCTTCAGTGAGTTGTATTATATGGAAAGGGAGAAAATCGGGAACATTCTCACTGCCCCCTTGGAACATGAAAGGAATCCTCCATCCTAGTGGTCAGAGACAGGCAGGAGGTGCTGAAGAACTCAGGTGTGGGGAGTTGGTTCTGGGTTTCTTTCCTGGCTCTGCTGTGACGTGACCTTATCTCTCTGAACAGTGAACACTCTCCACTCTCCGCCATCCTTCCTGGGAGATCTGTAATAATACAGACCTTGTAGAGGTGTCCAAGAGTTAATGAGAAAATAAATGTAGAATGTTTAACATAGCACCTGCCTCTTAAGCCTGCAATTAAAAAAAAAGAAAAGAAAAAAGTAGCTTTTTTTTTTTTTGAGACAGAGTCTCGCTGTTGTCAGCCAGGCTGGAGTACAGTGGCATGATCTCAGCTCACTGCAACCTCCACCTTCTGGATTCCAGTAATTCTCCCGCCTCAGCCTCCCAAGTAGCTGAGATTACAGGAGCTCGCCATCACGTCCTGCTAATTTTTGTATTTTTAGTAGAAACGGGGTTTCACCATGTTGGACAGGCTGGTCTTGAATTCCTGACCTCAAGTGATCCACCCACTGTGGCCTCCCAAAGTGATGGGATTACAGGCGTGAGCCAGTACACCTGGCCAAAAGGTAGCTATTCTTAAAGTCAGGTCACAACAGCAAAAAACAGAGCTCATACCTTTGCACGTCCATATTGCTGAGGGTGGGGACACCACACGGCTCAGAGTAGTTTCAGTACTCCCCAAACCAGTTTTTCCCCAGCTTTTTATTCCTTTACAAAGTGGCACTGCATTGAACACAAATTAGGTGCCAAGAAATATGACTATTCCAAGCTTTCCTAAACCTAGGGAACTGAGCAGAAGGAAAACTCATTTGCCTTTCCTCTTCCTCCTGCTACCCGGGAGCCATCATGATTTTCTTCCGCTAGAATGTGGTTACTTGGGTGACTGACTCATTAGCCTGTTCTCCCTCTTCTTCATACTCACTCCTTTCTCACCTCCCATTACTAAGGCTGAAAAAGCTTTCTGTGGAACAACTTAATCTATAATCTTACAAGCTGCTCTAGCCATCTACTTAAAGCATTTTCTTCTTTTCTGAGTGCATACAGACATATTTTTAAATATATGAAGAGAACACTTTTCTCTAGGGCACAGGAAAGGAATAAAAAGGTACAAAATAAAAGGGAAAGAAGGAAGGAGCTAGGAATTAGAGAAATCAGCAGGATTCACTGGGCCTTGCTGAACTTCCTGGGGGTTGAGATTCTAGGGGCTGGGGTGCTTTGTAAGCATGGGGATTGACCTCTGAAAGAAATGGGTTCCAGGCCGGGCGAGGTGGTTCACACCTGTAATCCCAGCACTTTGGGAGGCTGAGGCAGGCAGATCATGAGGTCAAGAGATCGAGACCATCCTGGCCAACATGGTGAAACCCCGTCTCTACTAAAAATACAAAAATTAGCTGGGCGTGATGGTGTGCACCTGTAGTCCCAGCTACTCAGGAGGCTGAGGCAGAGAATTGTTTGAATCTGGGAGGCGGAAGTTGCAGTAAGCCGAGATCATGCCACTGCACTGCAGACTGGCGACAGAGCGAGACTCCGTCTCAAAAAAAAAAAGAAAAGAAAAGAAAAGAAAGGAAATGGGTTCCAGGCCAGCACAGTGGCTCATGCCTGTAATCCCAGCATTTTGGAAGGCCAAGATGGGAGGATCATTTGAGCTCAGGAGTTGAAGACCAGCCTGGGCAACATGGAGAAACCCTGTCTCTACAAAAAATTAGCCGGGCATGGTGGCAGGTGCCCGTGGTCCCAGCTACTTGAGCGGCTGAGTCAGGAGGATCACTTGAGCCTGGAGGTTGAGGCTGCAGTGAGCTGTGAGAGCATCACTGCACTCCAGCCTCCTGGGCGACAAAGTGAAACCCTGTCTCAAAAAAAGCAAGAAAGAGAGAGAGAGAAGAAGAAGAGAGGGAAGGGAGAAAGAAAAGAAAGAGGTTCCAAGGCCAGATGTAGTCTCTGGGCCCTTGCTTGGCCAACTTGAGCATTAGATGAAATTTTGGACCCTTAGGGCAAACCTGGGACTCCACCCAGGTACTCTGTGTTTGTTTCACTTGAGTCCTTGATGTCCTCCTATATAAACCTTGACCTGGTTGTTTCTGATTTTAATAAGAATTACATATGTGCCTTGCCACTTGGGTTTAGGAATTTTTACATATGGGATACAGCCATAATCAACCCAGATCAAGATACAGAACAATTTTAATTCCCCAGAAAGTCTCCTTCTAGCCCTCCCAAGTCAAAACCCTCTTCCCTGCACCAGGAAACTATTGTTCTGACATTTGTCACCATCAGTTAGATTTGCCTATCCTTGAACGTCGTTTAAATAGAATTACACAGTAGGTGCTCACTTGTGCCTGGCTGTTGCGCTCAATATTATGTCTATGAGATTCATGAAAGTTGCTGTGTAGAGTAGTAGTATGGCTTGTAAAAATTACTGTGTAATATTCCATTATGGGAATGCATCACAATTTATTCTCAGTTGTTGACATTTGGGTTGTTTTCAGTTTTTGACTATGATGAGTAAAGCTGCTTTGAACATGTATCCAAATGCCTTTAGGTGAACTTATGCATTCATTTCTCTTGGGATAAGAGGAATTCCTCAGTCATAAAAGAGACATTCCTTCAGCTTGTAGTGGAAACTACTGGACACTTTTTCAAAGTGTTTGTACCATTTTATGCTCATATCGCTACTTCGTACTACTTTCTGCCTTCAATGGGTAAGACATAACTTACAGGTGTGAAACAAAACACATTCTTTTGGTCAGCCTACATTCTCAGCCCTCATGTACATATCAAGGTTCTACTAGTTACTTTTTTTTTTTTTTTTTAGACAGGGTCTTGCTCTGTTACTCAGGCTGGAGTGCAATGGTACAATCACAGCTCACTCCAGCCTCAACCTCCCAGGCTCAAGTGATCCTCCCACCTCAGCCTCCCAAGGCTGGGACTACAAGCATGTGCCACCATGCCCAGCTAATTTTTAAATTTTTCTATAAAGGTGAGGTCTCACTATGTTGCCCAGCCTGGTCTCAATTTCTTGAGCTCAAGCAATCCTCCCAACTCAGCCTTCCAAAATGCTGGAATTACAGGTGTGAGCCACTGTACCTGGCCTCCACCAGCGACCATTCATAATATTTTGTAGGTGTTGGTCCCTCTCCCTGGAACACTCTGTCACTGGGTATTCCCAGGGCCAGTTCTTTGTCATTCAGGTCTCAGTGAGGCCTTCCCTGACTACCCCATCTACATTTGCACTCCTGCCTCCCTAGCCCATTGCTCTCTATTGCACCATTCTGCTTTATTTATTTCCTTTCCAGCACTTACCCCGTTCATTCATTAGTTTATCAACTACTTATCTCTCCTCACCAGGAATGAAGCCTGGTCCATGGCCCTGGACCAGAGCCTGGACCTGGTCCTGCAATGTCCAGGCACTGTGGCAGCCAGCTTGAAATATACTGTCCAGTGATTGTCACTTTCTGGTATTCATACCCTTGTGCAGTCCCCTTCCAAATGGACTAGAGCTGTTCTGTAAAACCAGTAAAATGTTGCAGACATGACCGTGTGTAACAGTCAAGATTAGGTAATAAAATATGTGGCTTCAGCACTGCTTTCTGTCTGATCACCTGCTGTGAGGGAAGCCATGTGGTAAGGACATTCAAGCAGGCTTGGAAAACTCCGTGTGGCAAGGAACAGAGGCCTTTGGCCAGCAGCCTGCATCCATTCTCCAGCCCTGTGGGTAGGCGCCCAGGAAGCAGGCTCCATCCCCAGCCCAGTCTTCAGATGACCGCATCTGGCCGCATTTGGACTGCAACTTCATGGGAGACCCTGAATGAAAACACCCAGCCAAATCTCTTCCAAATTCCTGACCCAAAGAAGCTGTGAAAAAGCTCCTGGCTTTTGTGGCTTTAAATTGCTAAGTTCTGAAGTAATTTGTCCACAGTAATATTTTTTTAAATACTCAGTACTCAGTAAATATTTATTGAACAAATTAATGAATAAATGATTGAGTGAATTAGACTAAAAGCAATAGAAGACGTGGCTTCACACCCTCTATTTTTTATTATTTATTTTTTTGTTTTTAGAGACAGGGTCTTGCTCCGTTACCAGGCTGGAGTGGTGCAGTGGCATGGTTATAACTCACTGCAGCCTCAAACTCCTGGACTCAAGCAATCCTGTAGTGTCAGCCTCCTGAGTAGCTGGGACTACAGGTGCTCACCACTGTGCCCAGCTAATATTTAATTTTTTGTAGAGAAGGGGTCTTGCTATGTTGCCCAGGCGGGTCTTGAGCTCCTGGACTCAAGTGATCCTTCCGCCTCAGCCTTCCAACATGCTGGGATTACAGGCATGAGTCACCATGCCTGGCTGACACCCTCGATTTTAACCTGAAAGAATGTGTGTGCCACAGTCCTCTCCTCTGTTCTGTAAGTTTTAGATCCTAGAGCAATATTTCTCCACCTCAGCACTATTTTTCTTTGAGGTCACGTAATGTTTTTGCGGGGAGGGTGGGTGGCCCTGTTCATTGTAGGAGGATGTTTAGCAGCATCCCTGGTCTCTCTCTACCCACGAGCTGCCAGTAGCAACCCCTTCCTCCAACAAAGTTGTCACAACCAAAAATGTCACCAAACTTGCCAAATGTCCCCTAGGGTACAATATTGCCCCACTTAAGAGCCGCTGCTCTAAGGTTGTCATTGAGGAGAGAGTAGAAGTACTCACAATACTATGTGGGTCCAGAGAAGGTAAAAAATGATACAACGTTTTCAAAATATTTGGCTTACAAAAACCCAATCAACATGTACATTATTTTTTTTTCAAAAAAGTACTTAGTTAAGCAAAATATATTTAATTTATACATAAAATAATCCTTTCTTTTTTTTTTTGAGATGGCATCTCACTCTGTCACCCAGGCTGAAGTGCAGTGGCACGATATCAGCTCACCGCAAACTCTGCCTCCCGGGTTCAAGCGATTCTCCTGCCTCAGCCTCCTGAGTAGAGTAGCTGGGATTACAGGCGCCCGCCACCATGCTCAGCTAATTTTTGTGTTTTTAGTAGAGACAGGGTTTCGCCATGTTGGCCAGGCTGGTCTTGAACTCCTGACCTCAGGTGATCTACCCGCTTCGGCCTCCCAAAGTGCTGGGATTACAGGCGTGAGCCACAGCACCCGGCCAGTTGTTTGTTTTTTTACGGTTGAGCTTTAAGAGCACATTTTGGATAACAGTTCTTTATCAGATAATGTCTTTTGCAACTTTTTTCCAAATCTGTGGCTTTTTATTCTCTTGACAGTGCTTTTCACAGGGCAGAGATTTTTAATAACATCCAGCTTATCAATTTTTTTCTTCCTGGATCATGCCTTTGATGTCATATCTAAAAGGTAATTGCCAAACCCAAGGTCATCTAGATTTCCTCCTTTCTTATATTCTTATATTTTATTATATTATTTTATACTATTTTAGTTTACATTTAGGTGTGTGATTCACTTTGAACTAATTTTTGTAAAAGGTATAAAGTCTGTGTCTAGATTCTTTTTTTTTTTTTTTGCACACGGATGCCCCATTCCAATACTCTTATTGAAAGTACTCTCTTTTCTCAGCTGTATTGTGTTTGCTCCTTTGTTAAAAAGCAGTTGACTTGCTGGGTGCAGTGGCTCAAGCTTATAATCCCAGCACTTTGGGAGGCCACAGCAGGCAATCACTTGAGGTCAGGTTCAAGACAAGCCTGGTCAACATGGCAAAACCTGGTCTCTACTAAAAGTACAAAAATTAGCCTTGCATGGTAGTGCACACCCATAATCCCAGCTACTCAGGAGACTGAGGCAGGAAAATCGCTTGAACCCAGGAGACAGAGGTTGCAGTGAGCCAAGATTGTACCACTGCACTCCAGCCTGGGCGACAGAATGAGACTTCGTCTCAAAAAAAAAAAAAAAAAAAAAAAATCGGGTGACTGCTTTTATGTGGATCTATTTCTTAAAGGGAGACTTTTAACTGCATATTGTATTGTACCTTTTGAATTTTGAATTATGTGAAAATAATAGCTACTTAAAACATTTAAAAATTGGCCAGGTAAACTGGGCGCAGTGGTTCACACCTGTAATCCCAGCACTTTGGGAGGCTGAGGCGGGCGGATCACCTCAGGTCGGGAGTTCAAGATCAGTCTGACCAACATGGAGAAACTCTGTCTCTACTAAAAATACAAAATTAGCTGGGCGTAGTGGCGCATGCCCGTAATCCTAGTTACTCGGGAGGCTGAGGCAGGAGAATCACTTGAACCCCAGAGGCAGAGGTTGTGGTGAGCCGAGATCGCACCATTGCACTCCGTCCTGGGCAACAAGAGGGAAACTCCGTTTCGAAAAATAAATAAATAAATAAATATAAAAATTGGTCAGGTGCGGGGGCTCATGCCAGCACTTTGGAAGGCTGAGGTGGGAGGATTGCTTGGGTCTTGGAGTTTGAGACAAATCTGGACAATGTAGTGAGACCCCATCTCTACAAAAAATAAAAAGTTAGCTGGGCACGGTGACTTCCACTTGTAGTCCCAGTTGCTCGGGAGACTGAGGTGAGAGGATCACTTGAGCCTGGGAGCTTGAGGCTGCAGTGAGCCATGATCTTGACACTACACTCAGCCAGGGGAACAGATTGAGACCCTGAGAAAGAACGAATGAAAGAAAGAAAGAAAGAAAGAAAGAAAGAAAGAAAGAAAGAAAGAAAGAAAGAAAGAAAGAAAGAAAGAGAAAGAAAAGAAAGAGAAAGAAAAGAAAGAAAGAAAGAAAAGAAGGAAGGAAGGAAAGAAAGAAAGAAAGAAAGAAGAAAGAGAAAGAAAGAGAGAGAAAGAAAGAAGGAAAGGGAAGGAAAGGAAGAAAAGAAAGAAAAGAAGAAAGACATGGCCAGTTCCCTCCTTCCCCCAAATGGAGACATATAATGTCTGCTCCACCACTACTTTACATAAGTATCATACTCAAAGTCATGTTCACTACATCTTATTTACCCTTAGTGTAAAATTGAGTTCTGTTGTTATTTGTGCAAAGTAAAGTGACAGATTGTTTTCGATGATCATTCCTTATTTTGAGAGTCTTTTGGCTTCTAAGTTGTACTTCAGTGTTTCATTTTTTTTTCATGTATTTTCAGTCATATTTATGCAAAAAAGTAAAGCTATCATGATGTGTAATCTATAATTATAAATAACAATTATTTCAGGACATATGTCTACTTAACTTGATAGCTAGCTTTTGAGAAAATGAAGTATAAATTTAAGTATTGTAAATCACAGAGTTTAAATGCATCATGGACACATTCTGAGATGACCCTGTGGTGAATAGTTTTAATTTTTATTTTATTTATTTATTTATTTATTTATTTATTTTGAGACAGGGTCTCACTCCATCACCCAGGCTGGAGTGCAGTGGTACAATCATAGCTCACTGCAGCCTCAACCTCGCAGGCTCAGGTGATCTTCCCACCTCAGTGCCCCCAGTAGTTGGGACTATAGGCATGCACCACCACACCTGGATAATTTTTTGTATTTTTCATAGAGATGTTGTTTTATCATGTTGCCCAGGCTGGTCTTGAATTCCTGAGCTCAAACGATCCACCCACCTTGGCCCCCTTAAAGTGCTGGGATTACAGGCATGAGCCATTGAAACTGGCCAATAGTTTTATTTTTAAAAAATTAAAAATTAAAAATATTCCTCTGCAAAGCAAGTAATTATCCCTTATTCTATCCTGTCTTATCCTTACCCTATCCAAGCCACGTCTAAGTGTCACATCTGGTTTCTTGAGTGACATGATTAAAAATACGAAGTTATAATTAACAGTAAAGGGCAGGCTGAATCACAAAGGTCCTAAAGTGCACCTACCTTCTCACTACATTTGAACTGTGTTGGGCAGGATACATGCAACGGCTATGGGAGTGGAGAGGGGGAGGAAACTAGATGAACATATGAATGAATGAGTGAAAGAACAGATAGTAGGACTACTTTATGGCAAAGCAAAAGTAGAAATTCACTTCACGAACCATTCCATCTTTTTGAGTTCAAAGGGAGCAAAATGATGCAGAAACACATATAGACAATAATCACTTCAGGCTACTTTGGGTAGCCTGACAGTTTTTTGGAAGACCATGAAAGTGAAGCAGACAGATCAGCCTGGAATTCAAAAATGAGAGATGTGGTTGGGTGCAGTGGCTTACGCCCAGCAATTTGGGAGGCCGAGGCGGGCGAATCACCTGAGATCAGGAGTTTGAGACCAGCTTGGCCAACATGGTAAAACTCCATCTCTACTAAAAATACAAAGATTACTCAGGTGTGGTGGCGGGTGGCTGTAATCCCAGCTACTCAGGAGGCTGAGGCACCAGAATCGCTTGAACCCGGGAGGCAGAGGTTACAGTGAGCTGAGATCAGGCCATTGCACTCCAGCCTGGGAAACATGAGTGAGTCTCCATCTCAAAAAAAAAAAAAAAAAAAAAAAAAAAAAAAAGAGAGAGAGATGTGACAGCTCCTGCTGTGGGAAAAATAATCACAGAGGTGCAGAGGCAAGCTGGACATGTTCAAGGTTTATACAAGTTGGCCAAAACTGAGACTCAAGGGACAGTTCTTAGAGGTTCAGGGTCAATTCTCATCTTTTACCCACTTTTGTTATACGAAGAAACAATAATCATCAGCATTATCAGTTTCAAATTCAGAGGATACTCTCCTTAAGGAAGCAATATGCCCGATCACCTATGATTACTGGGGTTTGCCGCAAGGATATATCAGGCAGCAAAGGATATGTTGCCTCTTCAAGCAACAACAGGGCTTCTAGGTCTCAGTGCTGTCTAGACAGCTCAGTGCAGCAGGAGAGAATGAGAACAACAGCTCCGTGTTCTTGAGGACACAGCCTGGGCACATGCTTCAATCTCTCCTTGTTCACTTACCACTTGAGTCTCCCAAAAAGAGTATTGAGTTGGTTTGTCCCCATTCAAAATGGGACAGTTTCTCATCAAGCCACCTCCAGCCTCTTTGCTGCCTTTGCCTGCAGATCAATCCCCTGGCCAGCACTATCAATTGCAGGTAAGGAGTGTGGTTGGTCATTCAACACAGATGGCACAAGCCATGGCAACCTATGTAATAAATAAGCAGGCTGCTTTCAGTAAAAGGCAGCTGTAGGCATGGTGTGAAGAGGTTATAATCCAGCCAAACCACATTTGTTGAAGTTAATGCTATCCTAGTCATCAGGGTTATCTTTGACCTCTCCCTCTATACATCTGACCAATCACCAACACTTGTCAAGGCTTCTCTAAAATATCTCTCAGATTCTTTCCTTCCTGCCCTTTTAGGGAAGACACAGACATGCATGTTGCTCACAGCCATCTTCAAGAAATAACTCGCAGCCAGGCACAGTAGCACACACCTGTAATCCCAGCATTTAGGAGGCCAAGGTCAGAGGATTGCTTGAGGCTAGGAATTTGAGACCAGCTTGGGCAACATAGTGAGATCTCATCTCTACCAAAAAAGAAATGACTCTCTGCCCAGCTACACAGAGTGTGGTTTCCCAACAGCCTTCAGCTGTCAACTCCTTTAGAATCTGCATCAGCTTTTAGGCCAAGAGCTTGCTCGACTTGGGGGACCCCCAGCCAATGACTGAACAGGATGGTGCAAACGCCCAGCCATTTCTGCTTAGTGCCAGACTCCTGTAACAGGCAATCTCTGCACTGGGGCTCCTCATGGGAATGGCGGACTCTGTCAGGTCTGCAGCACTTTCTGATGGCTTCATTTGCCCAATTCTTCTCCTTCCCTTTCCCTTTAAAGGATTTACTCCCCAATAAACCTTTTGTTTTCCCAGCTCCTTCTCAGCACCTGCTGCTGGGAGAACCTAACCTGTAACTGGGGCTCCCTTGCCCTAACTCTGAGGGTATGTCAGCTTCCACTGTTCGAGAGAGCTGTGTAGTTTGAAAAAGTCTCCCAAGACCCTGCACCTATCCCACTGATGCTGGCATGTTCCCCAGTGCTTGAGGAACAGTGGAAAGTACCCTGACTTTTCACCTGGAGAGGAGAGGTCTGAAGGGAAACCCAAATTAGGTGTTCAGAACTTCCATAACCATTATGTGAATAAAATGAAAAACGTGTGCAAATTACCAGATTTGGGTTAAAATTTGTAATTTTTTTCTTTTCTTTCTTCTGTCCTTTCTTTCATTCATTAAAAAAAAAAAAAAACAATTAGAAGAATTCAACAGTAGAAATAGTTGCCGTCTGCATTGGGAACTCTTGTCACTGGGCTATTTGAAATGCCAAATGGGAGCACATGAATGGTAAAGTCCAGGTTCTATGATTCTATTGAGAATTCCAGGCCGGGCGCAGTGGCTCATGCCTGTAATCCCAGCACTTTGGGAGGCCGAGGCAGGCGGATCACAAGGTCAGGAGTTGGAGAACAGCCTGGCCAATATGGTGAAACCTCATCTCTACTAAAAATACAAAAATTAGCCGGGTGTGGTGGCAGGCACCTGTAATCCCAGTTACTCGGGAGGCTGAGGCAGGAGAATTACTTGAACCCAGGAGGCAGAGGTTGCAGTGAGCCTAGATAGTGCCACTGCACTCCAGACTCCAGCCTGGGTGACAGATGGAGACTCCATCTCAAAAAAAAAAAAAAAAAAAAAAAAAAAAGAGAATTCCATTCTTTACTTGCTGTGGGTAACACAAATAAGAAAACTGTCTTTCATTTTAATAGTTCACAATCTAGTTAGCAAGACCTTGTCTCAAACAGATCTGATTTAAAGTTGTATTATATAAATAAAACTATCTCAATACTTTACCAATGTCAAATGTCTATGTACTTTCTCAATGTGTGAATTATTTAAAACAAACTTAAAAACTAGAATTGAGCTGGCTGGGCACGATGGCTCATGCCTGTAGTCCGAGCACTTTGGCAGGCTGAGGCAGGCAGATCATGAGGTCAGGAGATCCAGACCATCCTGGCTAACATGGTGAAACCCCATCTCTACTAAAAATACAAAAAATTGGCCAGGCGTGGTTGTGGGCGCCTGTAGTCCCAGCTACTTGGGAGGCTAAGGCAGGAGAATGGTGTGAACCCGGGAGGCGGAGCTTGCAGTGAGCCGAGATCGCACCACTGCACTCTAGCCTGGCTGACAGAGTGAGACTCTGTCTCAAAAAAAAAAAAAAAAAGAATTTTTTTTCTTTGACCATGGCTAATACACCATCCTTGGGAATTTTTTGATATTTTTAAATTAAAATAAATAGAATGGGCCAGGCGCAGTGGCTCATGCCTGTAATCCAAGGACTTTGGGAGGCCGAAGCAGGAAGATCACCTGAGGTTGGGAGTTCAAGACCAGCCTGGCCAGCATGGTGAAACTAGTAAAAATACAAAAATTTGCCAGGTGTGGTGGCAGGCGCCTGTAATCCCAGCTACTCAGGAAGCTGAGGCAGGATAATCGCTTGAACCCAGGAGGCAGAGGTTGCAGTGAGCCGAGATTGTGCCACTGCACTCCAACCTAGGCAACAGAGTGAGACTCCGCCTCAAAAAAATAAATAAATAGAATGAAATGGAATGGAATTTGATGAAGTCAACTTCTAAATCTTAGGTCCTGTAGGAGAGAAAACCTGGATGTGCTAAACAGATCACATATTGTTCAAGTTTATACACATAACAATTCCAGTAATGTAGATGGATAACATCTGCAACGATACATGCAAACATAGACGAGGCTAGATTTAAAGTAACATGACTTTTAGATTAGGTAAAGCTTGGAATGCAAATAAAAACAAAAGTGGGAAGCAGGAAACCATAGTGGCTAAAATGCCAGGGTCAGAATCTGGCTTCAGTTCGAATTCAAACTCTGCCTCTTCCTGAAAAATCCTGAGCAAGTTATTTCATCCTTGTGTGTCTCTGTTGTCTGTAAAATAAGAATAAGGGAACCTACCTGCCTTGTGAGATTTCAAATATAAAGCACTTGGCACAAGTAAATGTCCAATTATAGCCTGGCACATAGTAAATGTCCAATTACAGAAAATGATCTATAACAAAATATAACTTTAAAGTTAAAATCTTATCACAATTTCTAATTTTTTTTTTTGAGAGGAGTCTCACTCTGTTACCCAGGCTGGAGTGCAGTGGCGCAGTCTCCACTCACTGCAACCTCCACCTCCTGGGTTCAAGCAATTCTCCTGCCTCAGCCTCCCGAATAGCTGGGATTACAGGTGCCCACCATCACGCCTGGCTAATTTTTGTATTTTTAGTAGAAATGGGGTTTCACCATGTTGGCCAGGCTGGTCTGGAACTCCTGACCTCAGGTGATCCATGTGGCCACCTCAGCCTCCCAAAGTGCTGGAATTATAGGCGTGAGCCACTGCGGCTGGCCTCACAATTTCTAATTTTTAACTGGTTAAGTTGTAGACTAGGGGCCGGGCGTGGTGGCTCAAGCCTGTAATCCCAGCACTTTGGGAGGCCGAGACGGGCGGATCACAAGGTCAGGAGATCGAGACCATCCTGGCTAACACGGTGAAACCCCGCCTCTACTAAAACATACAAAAAACTAGCCGGGCAAGGTGGCGGGCGCCTGTAGTCCCAGCTACTCGGGAGGCTGAGAAAGGAGAATGGCGTAAAACCGGGAGGCGGAGCTTGCAGTGAGCTGAGATCCAGCCACTGCACTCCAGCCTGGGCGACAGAGTGAGACTCCGTCTCAAAAAAAAAAAAAAAAAAAAGTTGTAGACTAGGAAGACCAAAACATGAGAATAATAGTTATTATTTATTGAGCCAAACATAGCAGCAAGCAGTTTGTTTACCTAGTCCTAATTTTCATATTACATCTAGTATCATAATCTCTATTTTATAGATGAAGAAACTGAGGATCAAGTCAGAGAGGTTGCAAGTGACTCTAAAACCCAATCCCTGTTCACTATGTTGTACTGCCTCTAAAGAGTTGTGATACAATCACATTCAGCTGTAAATAAAACTGATTTTCGCCCAGGCTGGAGTACAGTGGCACAATGTTGGCTCACTGCAAGCTACGCCTCCCAGGTTTATGCCATTCTTCTGCCTCAGCCTCCCCAGCAGCTGGGACTACAAGCACCCACCACAACGTCTGGCTAATATTTTGTATTTTTTTGTATTTTTAGTAGAGACGTGGTTTCACTCTGTTAGCCAGGATGGTCTCGATCTGCTGACCTCGTGATCTGCCCACCTCGGCCTCCCAAAAGTGCTGGGATTACAGGCGTGAAGTGCTGGGATTACAGGCATGAGCCACTGTGCCCAGTCAAGAACTTACTGCCATTTCTAGAGAAGGCATACCACAAGATACAGAGAGGGTTTTCAAAGGTAGAGAAATGAATTATTACCATTGCAAGGGGTCAGAAAAGTTATTAAGAAGAGTTATTCAATAAATGGTAATATGTGGCTTGAAAGAGTTGTCATTCACATCGGATTAGCAAAATGAATCACCAAAATATTGCGCTCACTTTAATTCACCAAATGATGAATAGTAAGCATTATGCTTTTTATTTTCATTTATTTATTTATTTTTGAGATGGGGTCTTGCCATGTTGCCAATGCTGGTCTTAAACTCCTGCGCTCAAGCAATCCATCCACCTCAGCTTCCCAAAGTGCTGGGATTACAGGTGTGAGCCACCATGTCCAGCCATGTTTTTTAGATACTTTGTCATATATCTTCTTTAAACAACTTAGTGCTATACATGGACATTCAAATAGACACACCAAATGAATTAGGAGATTTATTTTTCTCCTTCTTTTTTAAAAATGAGGAGCAAGTTTTATTTTCTTAAAGACCTAAGATTCCTTGAGGCTGGAAGAAAAACACTTCAGGGTTCCTTTGAGATAATCTTCCTCAAAATACTTACATGGTATTTTAAAAACACACAACTAATAAGAAAAATAACCCAATGAAAAATAAGGAAAAGATGAGAAGATACACAAATGTCAAGTAAGAACATGAAGAAATGCCCAATATATCATTAGTCATTAGGAAAATGCATTTTAAAATCAATATGAGATATTAGATCACACCCACTAGAGTGGCTAGAATTAGAGTCTGACAATAAAAAGTGTTGACAAAGATGTAGAACAACTGGAACTCTTAGTTACTGCTGGTGAGAATGCAAAATGGTTTTTGCATTCTGTAGGGTTCAGCCCTATGGGGCTTTGCAGGTGTTCTCCCCATGTGCAGAGATGAGAGATCATAAGAAATAAAGACACAAGACAAAGAGATAAAGATAAAACAGCTGGGCCTGGGGGACCACTACCACCAAGACACGGAGACCGGTAGTGGCCCGAAATGGCTGGGCGCACTGATATTTATTGTATACAAGACAAGGGGGCAGAGTAAGGAGGGTGAGTCATTCAAGTGATTGATAAGGCCAAGCAAGTCATGTGATCGTAGGACTGAAGCAGAGAGGGAAGGCAGCATATGTCAGTGTTTTCTTCTATGCACTTATCAGAAAAATCACAGACTTTAAGACTTTCACTATTTCTTCTACCATTATCTTCTAAGAATTTCAAAGAGGAACCAGGAGTACGGGAGGAACATGAAAGTGGACAAGGAGCGTGACCACTGAAGCACAACATCACAGGGAGGGGTTTAGGTCTCCGGATGACTGTGGGCAGGCCTGGATAATATCCAGCCTCCCACAAGAAGCTGGTGGAGCAGAGTGTTCTCTGACACCTTCAAGGAAAGGAGACTCCCTTTCGCGGTCTGCTAAGTAACGAGTGCCTTCCCAGGCACTGGTGTTACCACTTGACCAAGGAGCCCTCAAGCAGCTCTTACGCGGGTGTGACAGAGGGCTCACCTCTTGCCTTCTAGGTCACTTTTCACAATGTCCCTTCAGCACCTACCCTATACCCGCCGGTTATTCCTTGGTTTTATTAGTAATACAACATATATTAAAAACTAATGATTAATAATGTTTATACTAATGATTGATCATTGTTCATGATCATCTTTATATCTAACTTGTATTATAACTGTTCTTATTCTAACTATTTTCTTTATTATACTGAAACAGTTTGTGCCTTCGGCCTCTTGCCTCGGCACCTAGGTAATCCTTCGGCCACAGGGTTGTCACCAGCAAACCAGTTTGGCAATTTTTTATCAAGTTTCTTGTAAAGTTAAACATACAGTTACCATATAATCCCTCAATCTCACTCCTAGGTTTTACCCAAAAGAAATAAAAACATGTGTTGGCCAGGTGTGGTGGCTTATGCCTGTAATCCCAGCACTTTGGGAGGCTGAGATGGACAGATCACGAGGTCAGGAGATCGAGACCATCCTGGCTAACATGGTGAAACCCCGTCTCTACTAAAAATACAAAAAATTAGCCAAGCATGAGGGTGGGCACCTGTAGTCCCAGCTGCTCAGGAGGCTGAGGCAGGAGAATGGTGTGAGCCCAGGAGGTGGAGCTTGCAGTGAGCTGAGATTGTGCCACGGCACTCCAGCCTGTGTGACAGAGCAAGACTCCGTCTCAAAAAAGAAAAGAAAAGAAAAGAAAAGAAAAGAAAAGAAAAGAAAAGAAAAGAAAAGAAAAGAAAAGAAAAGAAAAGAAAAGAAAAGAAAGAAAGAAAGAAAGAGAAAGAAAGAGAGAGAGAGAGAAAGAAAGAAAGAAAGAAAGAAAGAAAGAAAGAAAGAAAGAAAGAAAGAAAGAAAGAAAGGAAAGGAAAGAAAGGAAAGAAAGGAAAGAAGGAAAGACATGTGTCCACACAATAGCTGGCATGAATGTTCACAGTAGTTTTATTCACAATAACCCAAAGCTAGAAACAACCAGATGTCCAAGAATGGATGAAGGTATAAACACATTGTGGTATAGTCATATGATGAAATACTACTCAGTAATAAAAAGGAATGAATTAAATAGACTCATACAAATATGCCCCACTGATTTTTTTTTAATTCAACCAGAGCGTTTTCAGAATTTTTTTGTCTTAATTTTTTAGTTTGTTTTATTTTTAGCGATGGGATCTTGCTATATTGCCCAGGCTAGAGTGCAGTGGCTATTCACGGGCAGAATAATAGCACACTACAACCTCAAACTCCTGGGCTTAAGCTATCCTTCCACCTCAGCCTCTTGAGTAGCTGGGACTTAGGTGAGTCCCACCTTGCTCACCATGCCCCACTTATTTCTGACACAGGTGCAAAGGCAATTCAATAAAGGAAGGATTGCTTTTTTAGCAAATGGTGCTGGAGCAACTGGACACCTATAAGCAAAAAAAAAAAAAAACAAAAAAGAAAGAAAACTGAACCTCGACCTAATTCTTATGCCTTACATTAACATTTACTCAAAATGAATTACGAACTTAAATGTAAAACTACAAAACTTAAAAGAAATATCAGGGAAAATCTTTAGGATGTAGGGGCAGACAAAGAGTTCTTAGACTTGATATCAAAAGGACAATTCACAAAAGGAAGGGCTGACAAGCTGGATATAATCAAAATTTAAAACTTTTGCTCCATTGAAGACCCTGTGAAGATGATAAAAAGACAAGCTAGAGACTGGAGGAAAATATTTGCAAAACATATCTGACAAAGGTTTAGTATCTATAATATATAAAGGATTCCCAAAACTCAACAGTAAAAAAATAAATAAATTTTAAAAATTCCAGTTAGAAAAATGGGCAAAAAGATGTAAACAGACATTTCACCAGACAGGATTAACAGATGGTGAATAAGCACTAAAAAGATATTTAACATCATTAACCAGCAGGAGATGCAAATTAAAACCACAATGAGCTATCACTTCACAGCTATCAGATTGGCTAAAATAAAAATAATAACAAAATCTAATGCTGGTGAGGATGCAGAGAAACTGGATCACTCATACGTTGCTGAGGATGTAAAATGATACAGCCACTCTGGAAAACCGTTTGGCAAATTCTTACAAAACTAAATATTGTAGGCCAGGCACAGTGGCTCACGCCTGTAATCCCAGCACTCTGGGTGGCCGAGGCGGGCAGATCACTTGAGGCCAGGAGTTCCAGATCAGTCTGGCCAACATAGTGAAACCTTGTCACTACTAAAAATACAAAAATTAGCCGGTCGTGGAGGCGCATGTCTGTAGTCCCAGCTCCTAGGGAGGCTGAGATGGTAGGATTGCTTGAGAGCCTGGGAGCTTGCAGTGAGCCGAGATTATGATCACTGTACTCCAGCCTGGGCAACAGAGCAAGACTCTGTCTCAAAAAAAAAAAAAAAACCTAAAAACTAAAACCTAAACATCCAATTACCATATGACCCATCAATTTCACTCTTGGACATTTATTCCAAAAAAATAAAACCTATATTCACACAAAAACCTATGTTCACACACCAAAAAAATGTTTATAGCAGCTTTATTTATTTATTTATTTATTTATTTAGAGATGGAGTCTCACTCTGTTGCCAGGCTGGAGTCCAGTGCTGCAATCTCAGCTCACTGCAACTTTCAGCTCCCAAGTTCAAGTGACTCTCCTGCCTCAGCCTCCCGAGTAGCTGAAATTACAGGAGCACGCCACCACACCTGGCTAATTTTTGTATTTTTAATAAAGATGGGGTTTCACCATGTTGGCCAGGCTGGTCTCAAACTCCTATAGCACCTTTGTTTGTAATAGCCCTAAACTGGAAACAACCCCACTGTCCTTCAACCAATGAATGGTTAAATAAACTGAGATATATTCATATCGTGAAATATTATTCAGAATACAAAGGAAACAACTACTGATACTTGCATAAACCTGGATGAATCTCCGGAGAATTATGCAGAGTGAAAAAGCCAACCCCCAAAAGGTTACATACTGTGATTCCATTCACATAACATTCTTAAAATGACAAAATCATAGGAATGGAGAACAGATTAGTGGTTACCATGGATTATAGAGAGGATGGGGTGGAAAGGAAGGGCTGTAGCTTTAAAAGGGCAATATGAGAAATTCCCATGGAAATATTCTGTATCTTAAGTGTTGTCAATGTCAATATACTAGCTGCAATTTTATACTATAGTTCTGTAAGACATTACCGTCAGGGGAAACTGGGAAGAGTGTACATGGGATCTCTCTGTATTATTGTGCTAAGTGAAAAAAGTCAGACGGTGAATACTACGTACTCTATGATTTAATGTGGTGGTTTTTTTTTTTTTTTTTGAGATGGAGACTCAACTCTGTCACTTAGGCTGGAGTGCAGTGGTGCAATCTCAGCTCACTGCAACCTCCACCTCACGGGTTCAACCGATTCTCCTGCCTCAGCCTCCCAAGTAGCTGGAGGAAAATATCAGGAATAAATTTTTTAAAAACTAAAGTACAAAGCAACTCTCAGAAACCTAATTCTTATTTTAACGAATTCAGAAAACAAGACATGGGAATTACTCTACATAGTAGGTATACTCAATAAATATGATAAAATTTGATGACGTATCACTTCAGCAGTTATCCTAGCCAGGCAAAAAGGTAGCATGCTGATATGGTATGGCTCTGTGTTCCCACCCAAATCTCATCTTGAATTGTAATCCCCACATGTAGAGGGAAGGAGGTGATTGGATCATCGGGGCAGTTTCCTTCATGCTGTTCTCGTGATAGTGAGGGAGTTCTCACGAGATCTGATGGTTTTATAAGTGTTTAGAAGTTCCTCCTTAGCACCACTTCTTTCTCTCCTGCTGCCTTGTGAAGAAGGTGCGTGCTTCCCCTTCCCCCATAATTGTAAGTTTCCTGAGGCCTCCCCAGCCATGTGGAACTGTGAGTCAATTAAAACTCTTTCCTTTATAAATTACCCAGTCTTGGGTATTTCTTTATAGCAGTGTGAAAATGGACTAACACAGTGGCCTACTGAAAAAAGATACATTATACCAGATCACTTAGGAGATGCCCTAGAGTCATAGAATCCACAAAAAGTATACAAATTAAGTAACAATTTTAGAGCTACTTAGGTCACTACTAAGATTAGGTTTGACTGCCAAGGACAGAAATCCCAAATAAGCTAGAGCTTAATTACATAAGGTTCTATTCATTAAAAATAACTATGCAGAGGTCAACCGTGTAGGGCTAATCTGGCATTTCCAAGTGGTGAGAGCCCCAGACTCCTTCAACTTTGCTGCTCCCCTCTCCTTCCTGTGCTGCTTTGGCCCCGGTTGGCTGTCCCGGCTCTTTACCATGTTCACATTCTGGCCAGCAGGAAGGGAAAGGGACAAAGCAGGGTGCTTTGCTTCCCTTTGAGGACACTTCTTTGAAGTTTCACATGAAACGTCTCCTTACATCTCTTTGGCCATCACTTAATTGCATGGCACACCTAGCTGTGCAGGAGGCTGAGAAATGTGGTCTTCATTTTAGGTAGCTACGTGCCCAGCTGAGTATTAGACATTCTATTAATAATAATAAGTATATTGGAAAAAAAAAAAAACTTGTAGACTCTTCCACAGGCCATATTTATATTTTCTTCTTCAAATTTTCTCAAACCTCTATCTTCTTGTAACCTCTGAATGAGAAATATGACTTTTCTATAAAAGTCTAAAATACTCAATGCTCACTAATTGATTCATCATTCATGTAATAAACATAAACACTTTATTTTTGCAAGAAACTGTACTAGGTGTCAAATTATTAAGACAAGGATGCTGTGGAGGGAGGAAAAAACCCTTCATTATTAGTAGAAATAAAAAAATACTCCATGCTACAGATACTTCATAGTGGAAAAAAAGAAGAAAAATAAAAATAAAAACCCTTATTATCTGTAATTTTAAACTTCTGTAAAAATGATCTGTGCAGCAAGAGATGAAATTTTGAGGTTAATACTAGGTTTTATTGTTTATACAAACTTTTGGTTATTTGGACATTTTTCAGAAAACCCTTGAGGCCGGGTGCGGTGGCTCATGCCTGTAATGCCAGCACTTTGGGAGGCTGAGGCTGGCGGATCACCTGAGGTCAGGAGTTTGAGACCAGCCTGACTAACATGGAGAAACCCCATCTCTACTAAAAATACAAAATTAGCCAGGCGTGGTGGTGCTTGCCTGTAATCCCAGCTACTCGGAAGGCTGAGGTAGGAGAATCGCTTGAACCTGGGAGGCAGAGGTTGCAGTGAGCCCAGATCATGCCACTGCACTCCAGCCTGGGCAACAAGAGTGAAACTCTGTCTCAAAAAAAAAAAAAAAAAAAGAAATACACTTGAAAGTGATATTTGCATTTTATTTTTTTTTTTTGAGACAGGGTCTCACTCTGTCACCCAGGCTGGAGTACAGTAGTGAGATCATAGCTGACTGCAGCCTTGATCTCCTGAGCTCAAGCAATCCTCCCAATTCAGCCTACCAAGTAGCTAGGACTACAGGCCTGCGCCACCATGCCTGGCTCATTTTTTTTTTTTTTAATTTTTAGTAGAGATGAGGTCTCCCTATGTTGTCCAGGCTGGTCTTGAACTCCTGAGCTCAAGCAGTCTTCCTAACACACCCTCCAAATTGTTGGGTTTACAGGTGTGAACCACCGGGCCTGGTCAATATTTGAATTTTAATAGCCTTTAAAATGTATGTATTGAGTCTGTGCCCTGAATCATGTAAATACTTCAAAAGAAAATCATGTCTCGTTTATTTTCAGTATAAAATAATTGGATTATGCAAGTCTCCTTTTACACCCTATCTTATTTCATTCCTAAGCAAATCTATCCAGGGTCTTTGGTAGAGAAATGAACATAAAGAAAATTTACTGGCACACGCATGCAGTCCCAGCTACCTGGTAGGTTGAGGTGGGAGGATCATCTGAGCTTAGGAGGTCTAGGTTACAGTGAACAGTGATTGCGCCACTGCACTCCAGCCCGGGCAACAAAGTGAGACACTGCCTCAAAAAAAGAAAAAAAAAAGGAAAAGAAAATGTACTGTTTTTCTTAATAAGAAACATTTTCTTGGCTGGTCTGAAGTTAGTGAGTTATCTCAATTGTTCACAGTCAGTGACAGGTCAAACTTCCTTGTTTTACTCTTTCTTCCTTCTCACTACTGCACCTGGTCTTAAAAAAAATTTTTTTAAGAGAAATAAATACTTCTTGGGCTTAAATACTTGGAAATTTCTGGTTTTAAATATTTAGAATGTGTTTATCAGTGAATTTCATTTATTCATGTTATTATCATATGTAGCATTATTAATAATCTCCAAAATGCTGTTTTCTTCTTAAAAAAATACATTTACTTATTCATTATTCTTCCATTTACCCAATCTTCACCAATTACCTATAAAGAGGTGGCTAATACAATTAGCCCTCCATATCCACCAGTTCTGCATCCATGGATTCAACCAACCAAGAATCAAAAATATTCAAAAACAAAATTGCATCTGTACTGAATATGGACAGACTTCTTTCTTGTCATTAT
Organism: Macaca fascicularis; assembly: GCF_037993035.2. Lineage (NCBI taxonomy): Eukaryota > Metazoa > Chordata > Mammalia > Primates > Cercopithecidae > Macaca > Macaca fascicularis. The sequence goes on along the minus strand of NC_088382.1, from coordinate 110,589,342 downwards.
TCCCTAAACAATACAGTATAACTACTATTTACATAGTATTTACATTGTATTCATTACTATCAGTAATATCGAGATGATTTCAAGTATATATGGGAACATATGCATAGATTATATACAAATACTACACCATTTTACATAGGGGGCTTGAGCATCCATGGATTTTGGTATCACAGAGGAGTCCTGAAATCAATCCCCATGGATACTGAGGGATGACTGTATACTTGTCCTCTCACTGCAAATGTCACTCTAAGGTAGCCCCGAAGTGTCTTTTTTTTGCTTTCATCTTTTCAAACTCAATACCTGTAACTTCTGGCATTTAAACAGCTATTCAATGAACATCTATTCAATGACCATGTGAATGAAAGCATGCATGTGGTTTTTCCAGAACCCAAATCCAATGATGGTGTTGTTTTTTAAAAGACATAATATTCCAAGGTGTCATCAAACATTTTACTGACATTCTTGCATCCCCTGGTCCTGACATTATTTATTGGTTCTTCTAGAAAGGCCCATGAGATGTTCCAGCAAAGAACAGTAGAATGTCATAACCAAGACCTCATCAGGAAATGTGATCTCTATTCTGTCTCTTTCCAGTAGGTATTATTAGGTGCTTTCCCTGGATTTGGTATTCCCTTTATTCTCAGGTCAAGTCCAACAGCCACTTCTCCCTGACCTCTGACTCTCAAATAACTGCAATAAAACAATCAAACCTTCTTTGTCAGCAGCTTGGGGTTAACTGTTCTTTCTAAAGCTTGATCTTCATACTGTCTCCAATCCCTGCTCTCTCGTATCTACAGATGCTGCCTACCTGATATATGTTAACTTATTTATGCTGTTTGCATGCATAAGCTATTGCTAGGTGCTACTGCTGTGACAGAAAAGTCACAAAAGAAAGGTGACCTCATCTTGTAGATTGCTTAGAACTTTTGACAAATAGTGCTTTGTTTAGAGAAAATTCAGCACGTGTCCTGTTCTTTTCCTGTTAGTTATCAATTAGGATGGTCCTACCATTTTTACTCAATCAGTTTTTTAATTGTCCTAGCCTGAAGCCTACCAAATGTATTAGCCTGACTGAAAAATCCATGTTTAACAAATAAGTGAGGCATTAACTGTGTGAAAAGTAATCATGTCAAAAACATGGATTTGATTTACCCAGAATAACCATCTCATTTCTTACAGAGTGAGTTTGGATTACGTTTCATATCAATCACTGGAATATTGAAATATTTCAGGGATTCCTGACAATTTCATGGCTAAGAAAGTGTGGTGAGTCCTCCTAAAAAAGTTTTAGGCCAGGCAATGTGGCTCATGCCTGTAATCCCAGCACTATGGGAGGCCTAGAGGGGAGGATAAATTAAGCCCAGTAGTTCCAGACCAGTCTGGGTAACATAGCAAGACCCCTTATGATTAAAAAAACAAACAAAAAAAACCAAAAACTAAAAATAGTTTTAAGTTAAAAGCAATTGTCCCAAATAAAGACCAAGGAAGCTAGAATACAGAAATTCTGCTCTTAGGTCCAGGAAAAGTTGTGTATCAGGCCCCAAGAAAACTGCCAGAAATTCACATTGCCTTTATTCCTTTTCCAGATGCCTGTTTTGCTGGGGGTTGGAGGGTGGGGAACAATTTTTTTCTGCCGATATATATGCATCTTTACTGCATTTTAAACCTTTAATGAATTCCAGGGTTCACTGTGCTTATTCTTGAGTATTTGGGACTCAAATACAGGCTAGAAAGGGACAAATTCTTCTGACCTTTTCATGAGGTGTGATGGCTGTTTGAATTGTAAACTGATCACTTTTGAATTGTAAATAAGCACACTTTTGAAACTGTGAGCTCCCCCTGCCTCTACCCACCTCAAGGAGGTGTCATGTGGTGGCAAGCCTCACTGGTTGAACAGACACGTAATACCCGTACCTTTTCTTATTTTTCTTAAAATGTATGAGTACCTCTACAGAAGTGATTTCTGAATTGAAACAGAATTTCTGGTAAGTATATACACGAGCACTGCCGGCACGGTGGCTCACGCCTGTAATCCCAGCACTTTGGGAGGCTGACGTGGGCGGATCACCTGAGGTCAGGAGTTCGAGACCAGCCTGGCCAACATGGTGAAACCCCATCTCTACTAAAAATACAAAAATTAGCTGTGTGTCATGGCACACACCTGTCATCCCAGCTACTTGGGAGGTGGAGGTAGGATAATTCGTTGAATCCAGGAGGCGGAGGTTGCAGTGAGCCCAGACTGCACCACTGCACTCCAGCCTGGGCGACAGAGCAAGACTGTGTCTCAAAAAAAACAAAAAAACCCAGAACCTTTATTTCTGTACCACTAATCTCAACAGTAACTTCCAAAAGCTATTCCTAATGCTTAACATCAAATTATTGACCTGTGCTTACAACATGTAAAAATATAATACAGTACAAAATACAATTGACTGAAGACTTAAGGGTTAAGATGTTAAAACGGTGTCAAGCTAAGGTTCTTGCTATAACCTTTCCCATCTTTCCATTAAAATATCATGAGTTTTTGAAAAATAAGAGTCAACCATTTGCAAGAGTCTGGGTGGAATTTCCATTGACTACAGCATAGAGGAGGCCAAACTCAGAAACTCTACTATGGATACTTTATCCTCTGAAAAAGAAAACAAAGTTGATAGGAAAGAATTTAAGCCTTCAAATTATTATTCAATCAGAATTTACAAATCCCAGAGAACGCACAACAGAAATACAAAGGCCTGGCAGGTGGCTGGTTAAAAACTGTGGTGGGCTGGGCACAGTGGCTCACACCTGTAATCCCAGCACTTTGAGAGGCTGAGGCGGGAGGATCACTTGAGCCCAGGAGTTTGAGACCAGCCTGGGCAACACAGCAAGACCTGCATCTCTACAAAACAATTTAAAAATTAGCCAGGCATTGTAGTGTGCGCCTGTAGTCCCAGCTACTCAGGAGACTAAGACAGGAGTATCACTTGAGCCCAGGAGATCAAGACCACAGTGAGCTATAATAGTGCCGCTGTACTCCAGCTTGGACGATAGAGTGAGACTCTGAAACACACTGACAGCTGACAGTGTTCAAATGTGTAGTTTTTCCATTTATAATCACAGCTGATGAAAGAACCATAGATAGCCTCTGATTCTTGACAACATAAATTCCCCTCACTGCAGACAACTGGACAATTGGGTCAGGGGAAGATCTTGTCATGGCATCCGCTAAACACGCGATGAATGTAAATGTCAGCTGGATTCCAGAATTTGGGCAAGAAAGTACGTACTTGTACCCTCCTACAACTTTAGAACAGTTTTCAAGAGAACAGTAAAGAGAAGCAATGGAAATTTTATCTGTTGGTTGGCCAACTTGGAGACTGGAAATTTCCCTCATTGACATATAACAGAAAAATAATCACCACCACAACGTAACAGCTACCAAAAATTCTGGAGTACAAGGAAATAGGACACCATCTGAAGAGTCTAAGGAAAAGCGGGTATCTGAAAATGATTATAGGAAAATAGGAAAACTTTAGAAAATGTCTGTTTGTGATCTTAATAGGTGTGAGAACATATGGTATCTATCAAAGAGTGACCTATATGGTAAGGATGTAAGGAAACTAAAAATTTAACTGCAAAATTTAACATGCAATGAAGAAAGCAAAATTGCCTCTGGTGATAACCACATCAGTAATCTGTAAGATGAGTGAGTTTTTGTAGGGAACCTTAAACTCTCCATGGATAGTTGGTGCTCATAGCTCAAATTTTTTTTTTTTTTTTGAGGCGGAGTCTTGCTCTGTTGCCCAGGCTGGAGTGCAGTGGCCGGATCTCGGCTCACTGCAAGCTCCGCCTCCTGGGCTCATGCCATTCTCCTGCCTCAGCCTCCTGAGTAGCTGGGACTACAGGCGCCCACCACCATGCCCGCCTAATTTTTTTGTATTTTTGGTAGCAACGGGGTTTCACCGTGTTAGCCTGAATGGTCTGGATCTCCTGACCTCGTGATCCACCCGCCTTGGCCTCCCAAAGTGCTGGGATTACAGGCGTGAGCCACCGTGCCCTGCCAGCTCAGATTTCTTAAAGCATAATTTGCTTACCTCCATTAGCCCTTACCTCACCGTGCTGCACTGTAACTGTATTTAGTGTGTCCCTGCCCCTAGACTGTGAGCTCCTTTAGGGAAGATCCATGACTTATCCAACTTTATCACCAGCGACTAGCATGATCTCCGACCAGTGAGTCCACATTAAGTGCTTCATGACATGTATGAAGTGAGACCTCACAGTCAGCATGGCTTTCTTTTTTTTCTAAAGAGACAAGGTCTCGGCCAGATGTGGTGGCTCACGCCTGTAATTCCAGCACTTTGGGAGGCCGAGGCGGGCGGATCACGAGGTCAGGAGATTGAGATCATCCTGGCTAACACGGTAAAACCCAGTCTCTACTAAAAATACAAAAAATTAGCCAGGTGTGGTGGGACACACCTGTAATCCTAGCTACTCCGGAGGCTGAGACAGGAGAATCGCCTGAACTCGGGAGGTGCAGGTAGCAGTGAGCTGAGAACGCGCCACTGCACTCCAGCCTGGGTGACAGAGCGAGACTCCATTCTGGAAAAAAAAAAAAAAGAGAGAGAGACAGGGTCTCACTGTGTTGCCCAGGCTGGAGTGCAGTGCGGCTATACATAGGCACGATCCCACTAAGAATTAGCACAGGAGTTTGGATCTGTCCCATTTCTGACCTGCAGAAGTTTACTCCTCCTTAGGCAACCTGGGGTTCTTCCACTCCCAGGGGGTCATTATGTTGATGCTAAATGTTGGCATAGCACACTTACAGCCCAGAACTCCTGGGCCCAAGTGATCCTCCAACAGCATGGCCTTCTTGTTTTTTAAAAGCAGGATGCAAAAAAAACCCAGTCTGTCACCAAAGTACCATAGAACATAAGGCTAGAGTCTGCAGTGTAGGAATCGAGTTAATAGGTATGGGTTTAAAATACTTTTTTTTTTTTTTTTAACAAAAACAAGGCTAATATAGTAGAAGATGGTATCAAATAAAGTAAAAAGTAAGTAGTGAGACTATTAAATTGATTTAGAATTAAGTGAGGAAATATTACTTCTCTAGGGTCATCCTAGAGGTCAACAGAATAGTTGAGAATACTTACATTTTTCTTTTTTTTTTTTTTCTTTTTGAGACAGGGTGTCAGTCTGTCACCCAGGCTCAAGTGATCGATCCTCCCGCCTCAGCCCCCCAAGTAGCTGGATTTACAGGCACACACACCCGGCTAATTTTGCATATTTTTTGTATTGACAGGGTTTCACCACGTTGCCCAGGCTGGTCTCCTACCCCTGGGCTCAAGCGATCCATCCGCCTCAGCCTCCCAAAGACCTGGGATTACAAGCGTGAGCCACTGCACTTGCCCTGTATTTCTTTCAACTGCCTTTTATCGAAAGATCAGTTTCCCTTTTCTTACTCTCATTTTTCCTCCCCTTTTCTTTCATTAAAAAAAAAAAACCTTCCCATATTCTAGATTTGCCAATTACTTTCACAGACATTACAGTGCTATTTTAACAGATAAACTCTCAATTGCGGTGGCCTAAAAATAGAAGTTATCCCTCAGTAAACTCCAAAATGATTGGGGAAGGCTTTCATAGGCTTCCAGGGACCCAGGCTGTCTTCATTTTATGACCTCACCCGCCTCTAAGGCCTGGGAATCCTCTCCATTCAGCCAGAAAAACAGGGATGGAATGAACATTCAAACAGGGAGACTTTTATGGGCCAAGCCTGCAATGGAGCACATGCCTGCGGTCATACCCCATTAGCTAGCACTCAGTAACATGGCCACATGTAATTGCAAAGGGGAATGGGCAATGGAGTCTAACTGTGGCTGCAGGAGGAGAAAAATGGGTTTGGTGAATAGCTAGCTTGTCTCTGCCACTAACTGCAGATTATTTCAACAATAGATATGCATGATCTGGTGTACTACATGTAGGTAGCCCTTTCCTTACTTTCTCATGAAATCACTGCAGCAACCTAATGGGATTGGAAATTAGTATGTCCAATTCAGAAACCTAAGGTCACACAGTTCCGAATGACAAACCAAGATTTAGTCCCTGTTCTGCTGCAAAACCTTCTGCATTATGCTGCATTTCTCCAAATGAAACACGGTGAAGTGAAATTATAGTCTGATAGCATTGTGATTACACTTAAAATATCATATAACTGCTACATCATCAATAGTGTCCATCCGTGGAGATGTTTTCCCAATTGGAGTGATGGACTTGTGCTAATTTACTTGAACTCTTGTCCCATTTTAGTATTTTATTTTTGAGATAGGGTCTCACTTTGCTGCCCAGGCTGTAGTGCAGTGGCACAATCACAGCTAACTGCAGCCTCTACCTTCCAGGCTCAAATGATCCTCCCACCTCAGCCTCCCCAGTAGCTGGGACCGCAGGCCCATGCCACCATGCCCAGCTACTTTTTGTAGAGAAGGGGTTTTGCCATGTTGCCCAGACTGGTCTTGAATCCCTGGACTCAAGCCATCTGCCTCCCTCAGCCTCCCAAAGTGCTGAGATAACAAGAGTGAACCACTGTGCCTGGCCTTTTTCTCATTTTAATGTATAGCATTATATATTGATGTATAGCTCTGACGAGATCATTGCAGTCCCCTATAGAGGAATGAATCAATATTTACTCTCATCACTCATGTCTCATTAGCACTGAGAAACACAAATAGGCATTTCTACTTCTAAAAGATACTTTAAAAATGTGGTTTCTTTCTGTTACTGAAGTTCCCTAAAAATCAAAAAGAATAGTTTCATTTTATCTTTACAATCCTTTGAACACTAGAGATATCAATCAGATATATCCATTTACAAATGAATAATAGCTAGGTAACTCTGTGTAAGAAATATACGTATGTGTATATTCGTTTAATCCTCAGCATCACCTAATGAGTTAAGTGTTTTTGTTGCCAGTATTTTATTGCCGTGGCTATCAAAGCACATAGAGGTTAACCAACTTGAGTGAGGTAAGAGTTGCGCATTGAAGAAAATAAAACAGGTCAGGGTATTAGTGAAAGTCTCCAGCAACGTTCCCAGGGTTCATAGGTTCTATTTATTCTGCTCTGTATGCCATAGGTTATTCCTTATTTCTTGAAAGATCTTTTCCTCAGGACTTTCATAACATCCCCTGTTCCTTTCTTGCAGCTTCATTGTATCTTTATTGTGCAGACACGTTGACTTGAGTACGTAAAACCTAACAGTGCCTATTGTTGCGCTAAAAAATGCCTTTCTATTAAAGCATGAGGCAAAAACCTAACTTAGCTCTTTCTTTCCTAAACTCACAATTTATAGAGAAACCCCTTAACCTCCTCTGAAACAAAAGGCATACACGCTACATAGACATATATTTGAGACATTAAAGAAACATGAATTTCCATTTTAAAAAACGTTTAACTTAGTATCCTCTGTCAAATTTCTGGTGCCTACCACAAAACTGGAAAAAACTGTTAAAAAAAATAGCTTTTGAAATATTAGTCATTTTAAGTGAGTCACGCCCTAAAAAGAATTTACTTGAGAGTCAAAGCTAGTTGACCCTAACATCTCAGAAATAAAACTCCAATTTGTTCATCTATTTAACCTACCATGAATTTGTGATTTGGCAGCTTGTGAAAAACAACAACAAAAAACCCACTGAAATGGAACTGGTCACTGGAAACTCTCTTTCTGGTCTGTACTATCTAAATGCCAGCTGTCATGTCAAGCAAAAAGTAATTTGTAGAGCAGCTTTGTGGTCCACTGTATTATGCAAGAAAGACAATGTACTGGAAGAGCGAGGACTCAGTCATTTCGTGTCTACTACTGAGAAACTAAATTCTGTAGAGAACATGGGGCTAAATGAAGCTCAATAAAGATACGTTGGAAGAATCAATGAGGAGTTTACACAAGGGTAAAATAAAGAGTTCCAAGCGCTCTCATTGCTAACCGTACAGTCTCTATGACTGTTGCAAGTGGTTTTGCAGGTCATCCAGGCACTAACCTTTTCTTAGCCCGAACACATTTAAAGAGTGAAGGGGCAGCGCACTGTGAATGTTTCTCTCTGAACTTCCTTAAGTCAACTGGGCGGAGGCCCTACCCGTTCAGGCACCTGCAATTTCCGCCCTTCTCCTTCCCCTTCTTCCGGGCTACTGTCCTCGCTCATCACCCGGCCCGTGGTCCACTCCCACCGCCAGCTGGAACCCTGGGGACTACGACGTCCCTCAAACCTTGCTTCTAGGAGACAAAAAGGTAATGATAGTCATGTGTTAAGTCACTGCAGTATGAGGTCTTCACGTGAAAGCTTTATTTGGGTAGGAAAACCTAGCCTACGAGAAACGGGTCCGTGCGGTCACGCCTGACTGCCTGTCTCCGGGTCAAGGCTGCCAGGACCAGCTCCAGCCCTCCGCCAGAGAAGGTTGTCCTTTCCCCTCGGAACTCTGGCTTCCCTAAAGCGGACGCGCCTCCTTCCAGGCCTCACCTCCCGCCGGCTCCGCCCGGCCCGGCCCGGCCCATCTCGTCCCCACCTCGGCGCCCACCCATTGTCCCCTCGGGCAGTCACCGAGCGCAGATCCCGAGCTCTCGATTGGAACGCCTCCCCATCACTCAGCCACACTCGGGCTGGACGCCTCACTCCCGTTTCCGAGCCATAAAAGGTCTAGGGCCGCTTCCCCCAAGCCAGCAGGTAAAGCCGCGGCGGCGGGAGGGAGACCGGGAGGGGCCGCGCGCCCCTCCGGGCAAGGGGAGCGGCGGGGGGGCGGGGGGAGCGCACCACACACAACCCTCCCTTGCCGTGCGACCGCGCCCGGCCCCCACCCCGCAAGTCCTGATCACAATGCCGGAGCCGCCGAGCCACCCTCGTCATCCTGCCCGGGGACGGCCCCGGGGCAGTTACTACCGCGAAGCACGGAGGGCGGGGCGGGGCGGGCCGGGCCTCGGGGAGAGGTGGGGGGATGTGAAAGGTCCCGGATGTTGCTGAACGGGAGCCCCTTCCAGAGGGAGTGACTGGGGCAAGCGCAGACGGCCTGAGCGAAAGCTAAGGTGGGGGTAGGGAGAGAGCGCCTTCCCACAGGCTGAGAGGAAGAGTGGACCGGCGGAGGCCACAGGGGAGAGGGAGAGAGAGGGCGTCGGGGACCCAAGGGGAAGGCGAGGAGTGGGGGGGTTTGCGGGAAAAGAAAAAAAAAGCTTCCTGCCTAGGTGCACTCGGGACAAGCGTAGAGGAGCTGGGAGCCGAGCGGGGTGGGAGAAGTGGCGGCTGCGGGCGAGGACGCACGCGCCTCCGCTCGCCCTCCAGCGCGGGCGGGCAAGACGCGCGCCGGGGAGCGGCGGTTGCGCGGGGCCCAGATCGCTGTGGGCACCAATCAACGGTTGCCATAGCAGCGTTTGACGTCATCGTGCGTGTGGTGCCCCTGCTGCCGGGGCTGGTGATTGGAGGAAACCCCGTGTCTGCGGAGCGGCTGTAGCCTGTGAGCAGCGAGATCCAGGGACAGAGTCTCAGCCTCGCCGCTGCTGCTGCCGCCGCCGCCCAGAGACTGCTGAGCCCCTGTCTGTCCGCCGCCACCACCCACTCCGGACACAGGTGAGGAACCTGGCCGCCGCCGCGCCCCGCTCCTTCCTGTCCCAGGCCAGCCTTCCGAACGCGTGGGAGCCGTCCTCGCTCCGTCCTCTCATCCCCACTAGCCCCGCGGTGGCGGCGCCGGGCTGAGGCGGAGTCTCCTCAGCGGACACGGGCGGCGGCTCCTCTTCCGCTGAGTTCGGGCGGGCGGCTAGCGGCCGCCTCCGACTCCTTGCTTCCGCATCGACGCCCCGGCGCCGATCGGTGCTCGCTCCCCCGTCCTGCTCCCGGGGGTGGGGAGGGCGCCCACACGCGAGATCCCTGGGGATCCCCCTGTCGCCGGCTCCCAAAGGTGGACGAGGCATGGCCGGGGCGCCGCCGGCCGCGATCCGTCCCCACCCTTGTCTCTGCGGGCTCCCACCCCCTCCCTCGTCGCCCTTCTCGCTTCCGCCCGAGATAATGACTCGGCGGCGGCGGCGGGCATCGCAGTGGCGCAGGTGAGGCCGCCCCCTCTTCTCTCCCTCGGCCGCCCCCTCCTTCCCCTCCCCCGCCCCCCTCCCCCTCGCGCAGCCTCTGCGCTGGGCGCTGCGGCGGCGGGACCCGGCCCTCCCCCACCCCGGGAGGCGGCGGCGCGGCGGGGAGGGGCCGGGGGCCTCGGGGATCCAGGAGCGAGGGAAAGGCCTGGCCGAGAGCGGGCCGGAGCCCAGGCCTGGCACGGCGGCGCCCGCCAGGTAGACCGGGGCGAGGCCGCGCGCCGGCGCGAGGGGGAGCACACTGCGGGGTGAGGTTTTGGGGTGGGGCTCTCCTGCGACCTAGAGCTGAATTTCGTGGGCTCCGCGGTGGGAGGAAGGACTTGAAATTTCCTGGTGGGGGTGGGGGATGGGTCTGACTTTTTTTGCTCCTTTCGAACGGGCGGAGGAGGTGCGGACGGGGGCTGCGAGTCCAGGTGGGGGTAGAGAGCGGGGTGGGGAGCCCGCCGTCGGCTTCCGTGCGTGATGGACTAGAACTGGAGGTTCCCTGCGCTCGGTTTGGGGACGCATATCCTGCTTTGGGGGCGGGTGACCCTGAGCATAGCCGCTGGTGGCCCGCTCTGCTGGGTGTGGCTCTCGTCCCCTCCCCCACCTGCAGCTGTCGGTCCCTTAGAGACGCTGTACACGGGCATCGGCGCTGATCGGTGGCGGGGAAGGCGCTGGGTGGGAGAGCGGGGTGTGTCCGTGGCGGGGCTGGTAGTGGTTCCGCTTCTGCGGGCGGCTGTGGCGTCTCTGCCCCGGGGTCGGGCGGCTTCGCTCCCCCCCACCCGCCGCGCCACGGCTTGGGCGGGGGCGCGGGCTGCTCCTCCCTCTGGCTTCGGTCGGAGGAGGGGGGAATTAACACTCTGCAGTAGGTTGGGCTCCCTGACACAGATCCGCCATGACAAAGGAGAGTCGGGGACTTGAGCGGAGGCTCCGACTTGGGCGGAGCCTGGAGGGGGGTGGTTGCGGATAAGTGGACCGGAGGATTTTCACTTTAAAGTCCGGGTCTGCCGGTTTTCGTTTCGCCGTAGTCGACGTCTCAAGTCAGGTAAGGGTTAAATGGGTGCGGTGAGTCCTGCCCGCAGTGTAGAGGCGAGGCCTTGGAGCACTCATTACTGTGTGAGAAACCTTATCCACTTCCTCTTGTACCGAAGTGATTGGGTAGAGAATCCTTTGTACTGGTTTAAATCATTTTTCATTAGAAGCAGAATTAACCAGAGACTGTTTCTGAGATCCTAAGGGAAAAATTAGTAATTTAGACACCTGAGGAAAATAATGCCGTCATAAAGGTTAAATAGTTTACGTATTGAGCCAGTACCTTGTATCCAAAGTGGCTAAGTAATTTGTTTAAAATGTGGGGACCTGTTCTCATTTAGTTAAAAAAATACTGTGAGATTTCCCTGGGAAGGCAAAAGATGATTAATATTCGAGAGTCAGCTTCCAAGGTGAACTCTTCCGTTCACCTAATTTAAAAGTGCACTTCATTCAGGGTGTATATTTTTCTCTAAAGTCGTTTTTTTTTTTGGTGTGGTATCGCTGTGTGGATTAGTATCTTTGTGCTGTTTGCCAACTTGCCAAAGGATATCTTTCCAGAAAAATGTAGCTGAGGTAAATAGAAAAGGTCTAGGAAACTAAAACGCGAGGGAAAGAGAATTAGGTGGATAGTCATGGTGAAGAACAGCTTGAGTGATAACATCCAATTACAGTATGACAGCTAGACGCAAAATGCAGCACTTCTACATTTCAACTGGAGCAATGACATTGGAAACACTTGTAAATCAAGTACTTCCAACGTGATATATTCTAGTACTCACAGTAAGAGTTGAAGTGCCATGACTTGTGGATATTTTTAAAGCATGTGGACATATAACAAGATAAGGAGTTGAGGCATTAGGGTCAGATATTGATCCTTTGTGGTGGATTTATACTCAAAATATCTGAAAACAAACAGTTTGGTCATTCCTCCCCCCAAATTGTTATGCTATTATTGGCTGGCAAATGTTGCAGAGATCTAGTAGGTTTGGGGTGGGGGTAACACTAAAACTAAAATTTAATCACTCCTGACGAAAGTATTATGAAAGTAAAAAGACATGAGTTAAACTGACAAGAATTATGATTCTGGAAATATGATAGAAATCCAGATGTTCTCTGTAAACAATGCTTTTACTATGGAAGAAAAGCTGCTTAATTTCAGATCACTTAGTGGTATTGGAAATGAGTTGAGATTTTGGTCAAGTAAGATTGGGGTAAGTTTTTGAGGCAGCTTTTGAAAGTAATTTTGACATGTGAAATCTGTATCTAATGGACAAATTTTAGTTTTGCTACACTGATGTGTTAATGGCTGAAAGTTTACCTCTGATGCTGAGTATGCTGAATTTTTTTTCCTTTTCTGACTATCCTTTTGTGAAGCTGCATTTTAATTCTTCATGTGAACAGTCTTCCACAGGCAGTTAGATTTCAGGTTTAAAAAACTCATTTACCACAGGTATAATTTTGAGTCTGTTTATTTTGATGGGAAAAATTTTAAATACTCCTTTTTTCCCCCCTGCAGAACATCCAGTCATGGATAAAAATGAGCTGGTTCAGAAGGCCAAACTGGCCGAGCAGGCTGAGCGATATGATGACATGGCAGCCTGCATGAAGTCTGTAACTGAGCAAGGAGCTGAATTATCCAATGAGGAGAGGAATCTTCTCTCAGTTGCTTATAAAAATGTTGTAGGAGCCCGTAGGTCATCTTGGAGGGTCGTCTCAAGTATTGAACAAAAGACGGAAGGTGCTGAGAAAAAACAGCAGATGGCTCGAGAATACAGAGAGAAAATTGAGACGGAGCTAAGAGATATCTGCAATGATGTACTGGTGAGAATCAATTGAATCTGGCTTCATTATACTGTAAGGTTCCTATGAGTATCAGTTACATTACTCTCAACGTTTTCTTCGGTTTATCTTTTCCTTCTAAACATTGTGTGTTCAGATTTAAAAGTCTTCATGGTGTCATAACTAAAAAGATGTTAAGACAATTATAGATATGTGTATGTAAAGTAATTGTAATAATGATGATGAAACAGTTCAGTTTTAAAAATAACACACTTTAGTATTATTGAAAAGATAAACTAATAGTATTACTGCTTTACTTATGGTTAGAACATTTGTGGTAGCTCTATAGCTGGTTATCTTAAATGTACATCTATGGATAAAGGAATTTTACATATTTTATGTAAGAGAGATGTAATAGGATACTGATTGTAGAAATAGTACTCTTCTCAGGATTAGCCGCTATAATGTTAATGTAATGAGTCAGCCATGCAGAAAACTCTGGCGTCACGACTATGAAACCTCTTTCCTGCATTGAATTCTTGAAAATAAATTTTGAACACTCGCAACCATGATGAAAGGTTATGAATAACTCAAGCTTGATTTTTCCAGTTTGAATCGAGTATTTTAAGTATTCAGTACCTACTGTGTTGAAGCACTGCGCTTAAAATGATTAAACTACATTTTGGTTAATTTTAATCTGTCATACAAAGTAGGGCTTTTTGATCAAGAATAGTTTAAATTTGAGGATAAACTAGTAGAAAATCCAAGCTGGCAGTTTTTCGAATAATATTTAAAGTGATTTTGCTAAATGGTTACACTTAATCAGTATGGCAGGACTCTGATATACAAAGAGGGGCAGCAGCATCGCGATTTTTCTGGACAGGTTACTGAATGTGGGACTCAGTATGGAAATCCAGGTGTGTTACTTACTATATGAACCTTATTTATATGGAAGAAGTACTGTAATGAGCAATAGGATAATGTCTGATGTGGTTGTGGGTTTGGGGTTTTTGTTACAGTTGTGATGATGCTATCATTTCTTTACACTTGTATTTACTAATGGAATAGCATCAGTTCCTAAACTGTATTTTTCTCAAATGATACTTGACACTGTCTTTTAAAATAATAGTGATTTTTTAAAACATGCTTATTTGGGTTCACAATCACAAACTCAATGAGACATCTGTCTTGGGGCTTTTTTTTTGTTGTTCTTATTGAAACCTTTACAATGATAGCTGTTATTTGTATCTAAGTTGAAAAAAGGAATATCTTGCTTTTATTGAGGCCAAGTGACAAATACCTATCTTGTGATTTTGCTAAGGTAGTAAGAATATTTAAATTTTGAAAATGTGATTTTTTTCCTATAATAAAAAATGTATTGGGTTTTTTTTTTTTTTTTTCCTTGCTCTCCTTACTAATATCTGTGTAAGTGTAACTCAGTTTTGTTCAGTCTGGTGTTACACTTGATCAAAAAGTTTTTATTTGGGCTTCAAAGGATATGTTACAAGTTAACATTTCCCTTAAGACAAAAGTCAACTTTAGGAATAAAAAGGAATGTGACATTTACCTTTTAATAACACGCTTATTTGCAATACCAGGTAGGTATGTGCATGTTTTCCATATACAAAGTATAAAAGTTCCTGTCATTGTGAGTCTTCTCCTGGGAAAAGACTTGTAGCAGGTTTGTTTTTTTGTGTTTCTTTTGAGACTGAGTTTTGCTCTTGTTGCCCAGGCTTGAGTGCAATGGCATGATCTTAGCTCACTGCAACCTCAGCCTCCCGTGTTCAAGCAATTCTTCTGCCTTGACCTCCCTAGTAGTTGGAATTACAGGGCGTGCGCCACCACGCCCAGCTAATTTTTGTATTTTTAGTAGAGATAGGGTTTCACCTTGTTGGCCAGGCTGGTAACCAGGTCAGGTCTAACTCCCAACCTCAGGTGATCCACTCACCTCAGCCTCCCAAAGTGCTGGGATTACAGGGGTGAGCCACCATGTCTGGCCCAACTTGTAGCAGTTTTGACTATGCTTCCCTTTGGTTTCCTTATCAAGAAAAATTTTTTGCATAGAACCAGTAGATGAGGATGACAAGATAATCTCTTAATATTAATAGCTTCTTGTTGTTATGATTATTAAGGAGTTTGATTCTGGTCCCTACTCACATCGTTACCCTCTAGAATAGCACTGGCTTCTTAAAAAGTCTATGGTATTTATACTTTGAAAGTTTGGATGAATGAGAGTTTTCTTTACTATACAAGTGGGTTCGAAGAGAATTCTAAACAAGCTTTGGCTTCCAGCCTTAGTCTTTTTAAGAGTAAGACTTAGTGATCTTTGCATACTCAGAACGTGTAGTAGATGCTCAAATATTTGTTAAACAAGCAGAAAGGCTTCTTTTGAGAAAGGATAGAATTAGGTCAGCAGCACTGCAAAATTTCCCTGGCTTTTTCTTTTTCTGCTTGGGAAAATTTGATATTTACAGATAATAGGCTTCTTTTTCCTACCATCTATTTCAAATAGGTCACATCGACTCTGGAAACATTGCATAAAATTCCTTTTCCCCTTTTTAGTGAAATGGAAGAATAAAGTGTAGCAGAACTGGTATTTCTACTAGAGAAAGTTTTTGAATCATTGTTACTTAATGATTATTAAAAATATTTTAAATTATATATTTGAGATCTTACATGATAAAAAAATCAATTATAATTTTTTATTACTCCAGCCTTTTCTGGGCTTTGAGATATATATATGTATATACACATATACATATATATATACACACACTTTAATTTGAGAAAAATAAGCAGGTAATCCCTTTGCAGAATTAATGGTATTGGCTGGTGGCATTAGTGATAACCAGATTTTTTATATTGAGCACCTATTTTATAATAGCTATGAAAATATACTCTTCCTACAAAAAGCAGCTAATCTCCAACGTTCTGAGTTTTTCTGAAGAACTTTTTAGTAACCCATTTTGGTTACATGTATTTATCAATTGTTTAACCATTTAATAAGCAAAGAGCTTGGACCATGTTGCTTATTACAAGAGTTAATAGAGCATTACCGTGGAAAGTGGTCACTGGCACGTTCTTCACAAGGTGGACTTTTCATTATGTAAAAGAACTTCGAGTTCTTCTCTTCCATGTGTTAATTTGAAACTGCAATATGTGAACTAATGCAATCTGCCTTTCCTGCCAGATGCTTAGACAGAAACTCTCTTGGTAGTTGGGGAGGGACTCAACACTAGCACCTCTTTAAACCTGAAAGATGGCAGCCAAAAATTGGGTAGTTTTTATCTTGCACTTGATGAAATGAATACCAAGGAAACACAGTCTAGGAAGACTATTTCAAACTCAAAGAAGTATGTCGAGGTGAATAATGGAGCTCAAGATACTGAATCAAACTAGTTTTACCATTTAATAGATGCATGGCCTGAGGAAATCACTCAGTCCCTCTGAGAAAACTAAGCTCAATTAAATAGGAATAATTCTCATCCCCCAGGGTTGTGGGGAATGAGAGGTAAAGCACCTTGACTACCTTTTGTGTCCTGTTTATCTTAGCTTTTCAGTTCTATTTAAAAGTGTGAGCCTGCCTGTAATAGTGCAGGGGTCTCTTAACTCATAGTCCATGAATGGAATTTAGAAGATGGACGAAGCCTTTAAGATTGTGCATTTTTCTGGGGCAGAAGGTCCATGCCAACCATCAGATTTTCAAAGATTTCATTTTAAAATTTAAAATCCACTGCTATAGGCAAAGAATGACTTTATAGGAAGTCTACGACAGGAAGCAGTATAAAATTGTGTGTCTAACATTCATAACAGTTGGCAACTGCAGTTCAGTAATCTTAATAGTGATTCAGTTAATTCGACTGAGTTCTATTTTATTGCTGCTCTACATTTTTATTTGCTCAGAGCAATTTTAAGTTGTGGTTATGGGGCACCGATTTTTATCTCCAGCCCACAGAACTACCATTAAACAGAAATAAGATAAGAAAGCAAGTAGTTTTTGAGTCCCTTGTAGTCTGAATATATTATTACATGCCTTGGGCTTTAAAAACTGCTGTGTAGTTTTTAAGATGCAAATCACTAGGCAGCTCATTGGAAAATAAGGCCTTCTCCAAAGAACTCTGTAGTGTTATATCTATTGTTACTATTTTATTTTATTAAGATATACTGTATATTTACATGTCTTCGTGGTTTTGGTATGTTTCGAAGTATAAATTCAAGTTCTGTGGTCCCAGGAAGGAAGAAATAGGACAGTGTTTTTTTTTTTTTTTTGAGACAGAGTCTCACTTTGTCGCCCAGTCTGGAGTGTAGTGGCGTGATCTCGGCTCACGGCAAGCTCCGCCTCCTGGGCTCACACCATTCTCCTGCCTCAGCCTCCCGAGTAGCTGGGACTACAGGTGCCTGCCACCACACCTGCTAAGTGTATTGTATTTTTAGTAGAGGCGGGGTTTCACCATGTTAGCCAGGATGGTCTCGATCTCCTGACCCTGTGATCCGCCCACCTCGGGCTCCCAAAGTGCTGGGATTACAGTCGTGAGCGACTGCACCTGGCCTGTACAGTGTCTTTGGTAATAAAGTTCATTTTTTAAAAAATGCGAAGTGCCACACCCAGTGACATATTTGTACAAATACAAAAAGTCTGAGGTATATGAAGTGGAAATGATGAAAATAAAGGGAATGGAAAGGTAGAGAGGCCTTTGTTGTTTGATGGGAAGGGAAACTAGCTCTGCCTTTATAATACTGAATTAAATGTCATTGGACTTATGGATTAATTTCACAAATTTTTGATTCCAAAATAAGTTACTCTTGGCATATTTATATTGAAGTGTGTGTGAGAGAGAATTTTTAAGTCAAAATGACGGATGTTCTGGTATCAAGTAAGTTTTAAAACTTAGCATACAGTTTATTGAAATTCTAATAAGTTTCTTAGAATTTTTTGTAGAATTCTGGTTCCCTATTGTGATTTCATCCTAGTTCCCATAGCTTTTGCTTTACTCTGACAGTTTTACACAGAGAATAAACACTGCTCAAGGTTTTAGGGGCCTTAGAACTGCTGTCAGTTTCTATATACTCAAAGCCAGTGTTCCTCTTCCTTTTGAAACTGCCTGTCCTTTATAACTACCCAATTTTAGCATGTTTTCTAGACTTAATCACATGACATGCTGGACTCAACTTTGACTTAATTTTCAGATTACAAGCTGTTGATGTTTCCCATATCATTGGTTCCCTATCTTTTACATTCATGCTGAATTGTATAGTTCCCAGGGTTATACTTGGAAAAGTGTACATTGCCAAATAGGAAAATGATACTGTAAGGATAAACTTGATGTGCTCTTAATGGACAAAAGCTAAATTATAAACAACTTTTTACTGCTGCTTGTGGTCATTCACTTGGACTTGTTACTCTTACTTTTCCTTTTCAGTTCTCTATTGCATATATTTCTTATTTTCATCTTTCTGAAACGCTGATTTCATTCCATCTATTTGCTTGATCCTTGCCAGAATTCCCTGCAAGAGGCTTTTAGCTTTAGTTTGGTCTTCTCACTGTCCCTGTTACAAACCATTGCTAATTACCATCTTTATGGCCTGAGGGTTTCTGCCATAAAAGAATATCTTTCAGCATCAGAAGATTGGCTCTATTCTCCTTGAAAACATTTGTGTATTTGTAAAGTACATATCGAAGTATATATGCTTTGATATATTTAGATGGCACAAATTTAAATTTTGGTGTGGGAAGAATGGTGTGCTTGGCCACCATATTAGCAGTTCTCTCTTTTTTATTATGTGTATTTCTATGTAACCGATCATTCACTTGTTCTCTAGTCAGTAATTCACTGTAATTATGAAAAGCTTATATCTGTGAAATTTACTGTGCAATAGCAGTTGTTATTGATCTAGTTTTGTTTTCTGGTAAGGTATAATGTGATAGAAGTAGTAGTGTAGTGCAGGATAGAGTTTTACATATTGGCAGATTTCACTAGTTGTTTTTCTATTGCCAGTCTTTTCTAATAACGTGGATCTTCAGGCACCAAAGCCATGTGGATGAATATAGCTGACTTAGTATCAGTAAGATCATTTTGTGTGACACCTGCCCTTTTGTTTACATTGGATAGGTTATTAAAACGTTTCAGCATGTAAACTCTTATGGATTTCTTTTGACAGGATTTGTTGTGAAAGTTCCTTTCTTCCCCAAATAAAAATGCTTACAGTGGTAACAACAGATAAAAGAATGTAAAGATAGTTTCAGCCAAGTATTAATCTATAAAGTTAAGCAGACCAACATAAGATTTGCTTAATGGGTTGGCCTGTATGCATGTGTTGAATTTTAAAATCTAAGAAAGATTACTGCATTAAATTTGCAGGGACTGCCCAATTTTTGTTGTATTAGTATTTTATTTGAATTGTTTAATGAGTTGGGAAGGTTTTTTTTGTTTTTTGTTTTTTGTCATTGTTGTTTTCTGAGACAAGAGTCTCACCCTGTCGCCCAGGCTGGAGTGCAGTGGCATGATCTCGCCTCACTGCAGCCTCCACCTTCCGGGTTCAAGCGATTCTCCCTCAGCCTCCCAGGTACTTGGGACTACAGGCATCCACCATGATGCCCGGCTAATTTTTGTATTTTTAGTAGAGATGGGGTTTCACCATGTTGGCCAGGCTGCTCTTGAACTCCTGACCTCAGGTGATCCACCCACCTCAACTTCCCGAAGTGCTGGGATTACAGGCGTGAGCCACCGTACCCGGCCTAGAAATGTTTTTTAGTGGCAGTTAATTTCTAACTTGCAAACAATTTTAGGGATCTAGAGTTTTTTAGAAATTAGCGTTATATCAAGGAACCCAGTGGTATGCAGAATGTTTCTCATCTAAGTGATTAATTACAAATGCTTTTCTGAGAAAGACCTATTTGTTGATCCAAGGCTTAACGAACACTCAGCTTATAATTTTTTTGCTCCTTAAAACGTAATAAACATTGTCCAGAGTTTAGAATGACATATTTGGACCACATTCAACCAAGAGAAACTTAATGAAAATATTATGCAAAATACCTACTTAAAATGTGATTCTGTGGAATTGGCAGTTGAGGGTAGTGTTATATAGGCAAGCTGTAGTTCTTGCCTAGAACAGGCAAGTTCTCAATTCATCAATTTGATGAGTCCTTTAGCATTGTGTTTGGAAGATGTTTGGAAATAAGACAACTCAAGCAGCCCGCTTTTTGTAAGAGTAACGACTTTTCCTTCACAGTTGCCCTTTGATTGTTGCCATCTAATGGAGGACTATCATCAGGCTCTTTTTTTTTAATTGGAGCAGAGATAAAACTTTAAACATATCCCTGTGTAACATTTCGAAAAATAAAGGATACTAAAGCGTATACTGCCTTACTTAAAGAGAGGTGATAAAAGTTAGCATGGGCCATGCAGACTTTTTGAATTTTTGATTCGTATGATTTGGGGTAAGTTTTACTGCATTTCTCTTACTGTTTCTACGTCTTCAAAATGGGAATAATACTATCTATCTCTAGGATGTTTTGGGGAAATTGTTGAATTAACACACCCCTGTGGTGGTGTTAAATAGCAAATACACTGCTTTACCTTTTGTACCTCTGATATCACTTTATTGTGGTTTGATTTATAAATTTTGGATTAAATTTAAGAGAACTTTAGAAAGCTGAAATTTTTTATTTAGGGATGACAACTTGCTATTTTATAAGCGCTGTGCTATTACAAAAATCAATGTAAAAGCCCTGCTATTCAGTCTGGAGAGGGAAATAGACGTGCACAAATAATACAAATCAAAGAGGGAAAAGTACTGCAAATTCATTGAACATGGAAAAGCTGGTCTTTAGCCGTTTTTAAAAAGGGGCTGATAAAATATAGTCCCCCTATGTAGTTTATCCATAATACATAGTGTGCACATACAAGCTAAAAAGCCCTATGAAAAATGAGGCGTTTTAACTACCACAACCACCACCAACAAAAAGCATTGTGAGGGAAATAATGGTAAATTGGGCCTTGGTTTGTGAGAAACTTCAGCCCAGGCCTAGATCCTGGGGGAGGGGAGAAGAGGAAAGCCTTCAGTGAGAGTGTCAATAATTTTTAAGTTTATACCTAAGTTCTTTTTGATACTTGTTAGTGTTTCACTTTTTTTTTTTTTTTTTTTTGAGACGGAGTCTCACTCTGTTGCTGAGGCTGGAGTGCAGTGGCGTGATCTTGGCTCACTGCAAGCTCCACCTCATCTTGGCTCACTGCAAGCTCCGCCTCCCAGGTTCATGCCATTCTCCTGCCTCAGCTTCCCAAGTAGCTGGAACTACAGGCGCCCGCCACCACACCTGGCTGATTTTTTTGTATTTTTACTAGAGACAGGATTTCACTGTGTTAGCCAGGATGATCTTGATCTCCTCACCTCGTGATGCGCCTACCTTGGCCTCCCAAAGTGCTGGGATTGCAGTCATGAGCCACTGCACCCAGCCTAGTATTTCACTTTGAATCTTTAGGAGCAACATTTCAAAATTTGTTTTCAGATGTTCAGATGTTCTTTTTTTTTTTCTTTTTGAGATGGAGTTTTCACTCTTGTTGCCCAGGCTAGAGTACAATGGCGTGATCTTGGCTCACCACAGCCTCCGCCTCCTGGGTCAAGCGATTCTCCTGCCTCAGCCTCCCAAGTAGCTGGGATTATAGGCATGCACCACCACACCCAGCTAATTTTTATATTTTTAGTAGAGACAGGGTTTCTGCATGTTGGTAAGGCAGGTCTTGAACTCCTGACCTCAGATGATCCACCCACCTCAGCCTTCCAAAGCGGGATTACAGGTGTGAGCCACCACACCCAACCTCAGATGTTCTTAAAACGCTGATTCCTTCTAGGATTATTTTGCTAGCATTCATGATTTGGAGGGAGACCGTTCTCTGAACCTGATTTAATTTAGCAGGGTTTTTTTGTTTGTTTGTTTGTTTTTTTGAGACGGAGTCTTGCTCAGTTGCCCAGACTGGAGTGCAGTGGCACAATCTCGGCTCACTGCAAGCTCCACCTCCCGGGTTCATGCTATTCTCCTGCCTCAGCCTCCCAAGAAGCTGGGACTACAGGCGCCCGCCACCACATCTGGCTAATTTTTTGTATTTTTAGTAGAGACGGGGTTTCACCGTGTTAGCCAGGATGGTCTCGATCTCCTGACCTCGTGATCAGGAGTGATCCCTCGTGCTGGGATTACAGGCGTGAGCCACCGCGCCCGGCTAGTTAAGCAGTTTTTATTCCTGCTTCTTGCTAGCCCTTTCACCCAGTTGATTAAAAAAAAAAAAAAAAAGTTTTAGAACAGTCCGGGCTTTCTATCAGCATTGTTTAGTGCAGGTATCTTTTGTTTTGGGGTAAATATCAGGGAGCAGCTACTCTCTTACAGGAATTACATTGAATAATGAAGTTTTAGGCTGGCTTTAACAGTTCTTAAACATCAGGGATAATATACTTTTGGTTTGCCAGATTTCTTGTTGATTAAAAATGCAGATTTGCCATCTATTAATGGAAAATGCGTTAAGTGCTTGGGCACAAGCCTGCTTATAGATGACCTTATTCATAGAACATAAGTTCACAGTCTAAAATCTTACTCTGTTAGGCCACATTGCATAGAAAGGTAAGAATTTCAAGTCAAAATGTCTACAAAGACTTATTTTATTAACATCTCCTAATCATTAGCATTTTTGGTGGAGCACTTTTCTAATTGGTTGGTTGAAAGCAAGTGAGGAAATTGCAAATCAAAGAATGGAAGCCACTCTAGCCACAAGGGGGAGTAAGAGATTAATTTCCAAATCTCTGGGCCTGTAATGTGTGACAGATTACTGGCTTCTTGCATGATTTCTTTTCAAAATTTTAAGAGATCTAGCAATTATACAAGGCCCAGTGGCTCTACAGAATAAAAATTATAGGAAAATTATCTCTGCACAAGAGAATTGTACAAGATTAGAAATTTGAACTACACTATGCTGAAGAGTTGGAATTAAATTTCCTATTAATGAGGATGTTATTAAAATGACATTTGTGGGGTATTTTTGTGAGTTTTTAAATTGAGTAATACAAACTGGGAGTTTTATATTTATAGATTTGTAGAATGTGTTTAAATATGCAAAAAATTCATAGACTTATTGAATTTAGGGTTTGAAGGGACATCTGATCTAGCCTTTTCATTTTAACAGATCAAGACACTGCAGCTCAGGGGTTCATGAGGTCATACAGTAAGCATTAATATTTGTAGTCCCTTAATATAGTATCACCTTATTGTAGATTGAAACATAACATTTAATCTGCCATCAAGATACTTGGTTTGTAGGGGAGGATGAGGAGTTGTCAGAATAACAAAATTAATGACTTTAATTTCATTGAAAACAGTGGAGTGTTCTTGTTTGAGATGGAGTTTGACTCTTGTTGCGCAGGCTGGAGTGCAATGGCACAATCTTGGCTCACTGCAACCTCTGCCTCCCGGGTTTAAACGATTCTCCTGCCTCAGCTTCCTGGGATTAGAGGCATGCGCCACCACACCCAGCTAATTTTGTATTTTTAGTAGAGATGGGGTTTCTCCATGTTGGTCGGGCTGGTCTCGAACTCTGGACATCAGATCATCTGCCCTCAGATCATCCGCCCGCCTTGGCCTCCCAAAGTGCTGGAATTACCGGTGTGAGTCACTGCACCCGGCCGATTTTTGTTTTAGACTATATTTAGGGTGCTGTACTTACTGAGAATCACTTTTGAGGGCTCTTGTGCCTCAGTTACTTGCTACCTCAACCTTTTAACTTTTGATGTGTGTATGCTTTGTATGAAAGCAGGCATGTCTATGTCCTAATGTTTCTCTCTTCGTTTGTTGTTTTGGAAGACAGCCATGACAGTACAATCTGAAACAGAGGAATGGGTTATGGAGGCTTGATGGATCTTTCTCCCACTCACATATTTGGTGAGATCATGTCAAAGTTAGCCCAGCTGTGTTCGCAAATTTCAGTTCATAAATGTCTCATTAGAGGTTGATTGTTTTGCTTTGATATTCTGGGGGTATTTGCTATTTGCTAATGACACTTAATGTCTAATTACCTTTGTGCAAATTAAATTTAATATTAGGACCAGTAGGTCAAATACTCTTTTAAGACTAGATGAGAACTTTCTCCTCCACCCCACATATTTTTCTTTACAAATGTATCATTGTTTTTGTACTACTACTCTCCTAAATACAAAAGTAGTATCAGCCACATAAGGAAATTTGAAAAAAAAAACGAGCGTAAAAAGGGTATGAAAAAGGATATCTTTCAGAAATAAAGACAATTAAAAGGGACTTCTTTAAAATGTATTAACTTTTCATTTTGAAATAATTTCTGATTTAGAAAGAGGTTGGAAAAATATGAAGAGTTTTTCATATATTTTTCCAGATTGTCCAGATGTTATTAATTACACTATAATTATTAAAATCAGGAAATTGATAAAAATAAATGATAAACTATTATGTAACCTATAGATTTTAATTAAATTTAGCAAATTGTTTTATTGTAATTTGCTATTTTTGCTCCAGAATTCCATCCAGAATCACACTTTGCATTTTGATTACATGTCTCCTTACTCTCCTTTAACGTGGATCAGTCTTTTTTTAGTCTTTGCCGCTAATGATTTTGGCACTTGATTTTCAAGAGTACTGGCTGGTTATTTTGTAGAATGTCTCTCAGTTTCAGTTTGGTGATTCTTTTTTTTGTTTTTTTGTTTGTTTGTTTGTTTTTTTGAGATGGAGTCTCACTCTGTCCCCCAGGCTGGACTGTAGTGGCGCGCTATCCCAGCTCACTTTGCAACCTCTGCCTCCCAGATTCAAGCGATTCACCTGCCTCAGCCTCCCCAGTAGGTGGAATTACAGGCACCCGCCACCATGCCCAGCTAATTTTTGTATTTTTAGTAGAGACAGGGTTTCACCATGTTGGCCAGGCCAGACTGATCTCAAACTCCTGACCTCAAGTGATCTGGCCGCCTTAACCTCCCAAGGAGTGAGCCACTGTGCCCAGCCTGTCTTGTGATTTTTCATGATTAAATTTAGGTTGCGAGTTTTTGGTGAGAATCCCTTGAAGTGATAGGGTGTCCTCCTCAGTGCATTATATTAGGAGGCGCATGGTGGTGTCCTATTAATTAACCAATTGTATTTAGATAGTGCATTATGCTGTTAGGACTTCTGAAAACACACCCCATGGTGCAAAATACCCATTGAATTTTTTTTAAAGATGTATGCCTTATGATTATTATTACTTTGTCAAAGGTTACAAACTATTTTGCCCAAGTACTTTTTAAATAAGCTGTGTCTATTTATACTGAATAGGTTGCTTCTTCAAAGGGGAAAATATGATCCCAGCTCCATAACTTGTAATTTTCTTTGGAATTTATTTTCATTAGTTGGCTTCTTGTGTTCTAGTTGGCAAGCCCAAATCGCAGCACATAGCACGGTGGTTTGAGTGTATAGTGGCAGGGTGGCTGTTCTTCAGGGCTGAGGTAAATGTACAAATACTTCATGATTGAGTTCTTGTTCATAATTTTGGTGGTTGGTCTAAGGACCCTTAGTGTATAAATTCTCTGATTCTCTTTTAAGAAAAAAAAGTGATCTTGAATTTAAAGAAATGTAAGGGATAGTGGTGGGGTGGGAAATTCATTATATTAGAGGAGATTTCCTGGCTTTGGAGGGGAGATTTTGAGATTAATGCTGTAGTGAAATAAGAAGATTAAGGTGAGGAGGAGGCTGGTCACAGTTTTGTATTTGAAATGCTTGTCATGCCTTTTAGTTAGCAGAATTAGTACCATAATCTAGGACCCTTGACCTTTTAACAAGTTTACTCTGCCTTGCAGCCTCACACTCTCTTCCAGCTCTCTGCAGGATTTTTCTTAGGTTTTTCTTTGTTCATTACATAGACACCTGGAGCTTATCCATTAGGAGGTGCTTAGCCTGACCCTATGCTGCTGTTTCTGAAAATATGTGTATAGTTCAGCACTCACTTGTTATTTTTAAATGAGCCATTTCTTAGGTTTTCAGAAAAGTAGAACATTATTTTATGTCTTACAGCAGAATATTCATTATCAAATGTAGTGTCAACCTCAATAATTTCTATCAGGTTTCGTCTTAACTGTTTAGGAATTTGGTAAGGTAATACACTCTTGATGATGATGAAGACTTTCTGAAAAATAGTTTTTAGGATGCTCCAAGATAGTTTTAAAAATTTGTTTTATTTAAATGATGAAGCTATTAAAGTTATGCATATATTATTCAGTCAAGGAATTTAATATTTTTGAGTGCTTAAAATGTGTAGAACATGCCTTTAATAGAGCCTCTAAGTAGGTTAAGAGTATGTGTGTGTGTGAAAAGTTAAAGGTGCAAAACCATAATTGTTTGTTTTATTTGAGATGGAGTCTCACTCATTGGAGTGCAGTGGTGTGATCTCGGCTCACTGCAGCCTCCACCTCCTCGGTTTGTTCAAGCAATTCTCTTGCCTCAGTCTCTGGAGTAGCTGGGATTACAGTCGTGTGCCACTACACCCAACTTACTTTTGTATGTTTTTTTTTTTTTTTCAGTAGAGACGGGGTGTCACCCAGGCTGGTAATCTTTATTTTAAATTGTACTTGCTCCACATAAGAATTTAGGGGTTAAGAGCATAGCATGTAGAGGGAAAAAATAAAACTGCTGTAATCATCCTGCCTTCTTGGAGTTAATCTCTGTTAGTCCTTTGTGTATCCTGGGAATTTATGCACAAAGCAAACAATTCTGTCCTTGAAGAATAAGGATCATAGATCATATACTTAGTTTTGTAAATTGTACCCCCTACACACTTTGATGTATATCTTATGATTCATATTGACAGGTACCTCCTTACTCTTTATTTATTTATTTTTTTGGAGACAGAGTCTTGCCCTATTGCCCATGCTGGAGTGCAAATGGCACAACCTCCTCCTCCTGGGTTCAAGAGATTCTCCTATCTCAGCCTCCCGAGTAGCTGGGATTACAGGTGCCTGCCACCACACCCAGCTTAATTTTTTGTATTTTTAGTAGAGATGGGGTTTCGCCATGTTAGCCAGGCTGGTCTCAAACTCCTGACCTCAGGTGATCCACCCACCTCGGCCTCCCAAAGTATTGGGATTACAGGCGTGAGCCACCGTAGCCAGCCCGTACCTCCTCACTTTTAATGTCTGTGTAGTATTCTGTTATTTGGGTATGTAGCAACTTACTTAGCCAGACCCCCTTTTTTTTTTTTTAAAGGAAAAAAAAAAAAAGAGTCTCCCTCTGTCACTCAGGCTGGAGTACAGTGGTTCACTCATTGCAGTCGTGACATCCTGTGCTCAAGTGATCCTCCCACCTCAGCCTTTGGAGTAGCTGGGAGTGCAAGTGCACACTACACTAGGCTAAGTTTTTTTTTTTTTGAGACAGAGTCTTGCTTTGTTGGCCAGACTGGAGTGCTTTGGCATAATCTCGGCTCATTGCAACCTCCGCCTCCCGGGTTCAAGTAATTCTCCTGCCTCAAGCCTCCCAAGTAAGTAGCTGGGATTACAGGCATGCACCACCATGCCCAGCTAACTTTTTGTGATTTTAGTAGAGACGGTGTTTCACCATGATGGCCAAGCTGGTTTTGAACTCCTGACCTGAAGTGCTCATCCACCTCGGCCTCTCAAAGTGCTGGGATTACAGGCGTTACCTGTAGGCGTCTGGCCACACTAGGCTAAGTTTTAAAATTACTTTTAGTAGAGACGGGGTCTTGCTATATTGCTAGGCTGGTCACTAACTCCTGGCCTCCAGCAATCCTCCCAGCTCAGCCTTCCAAAGTGATTGTGGTTAAAGATACAAGCCACCACACCTGGCCGTTAGTCCTTTCTTGACAGAAATTAGGATATTTCCCTTTTTGCTCTTCAGTTAAAAAGCTCTACACTACACACTATCTGTATAGACAACGTAGATGAAGCTGAATAGCTTTGAAGAATCAGCTTTAGGGAGAACATAGCATTAGAGCTAGGTATGGAATGGTATTTAGCACAGATTCTTCTCTTTATTTTTCCAGCTTTATTGAGGTACGATTGGCAAAAAACAAATGTTTCAGTAAAGTGTACAACATAGCAGAGGTTACTTTAAGTCAACAGTTGTTAAAGTGATATGCCAACCACTGGGAGTCCTCTGGGGAGGTGTCAAGTCACAACTATTTTCTTCTTTTTTTTTTTTTTGAGACAGAGTCTCGCTCTGTTACCCAGGCTGGAGTGCAGTGGCACAGTCTCGGCTCACTGCAACATCCGCCTCCCAGGTTCAAGCGATTCTTCTGCCTCAGCCTCCTGAGTAGCTGGGATTATAGGCGCACACCACTATGCCCAGCTAATTTTTGTGTTTTTAGTAGAGACGGGCTTTCACCATCTTGGCCAGGCTGGTCTTGAGCTCCTGACCTCGTGATCCACCCTCCTTGGCCTCCCAAAGTGCTGGGGTTACAGGCGTGAGCCACCGCGCCCAGCCAGGTCACAACTATTTTCATAGCAAGTACTGTTATTACTGATTCTTATCACTTTGTTTGTACCATTTAGCACTGGTGCAAACACAAGGGTAGCTCAAACTTACTGGTTCCTTATCACTAATCAAGGCAGTGGTACTATACTGTACTAGTGATTATTGTATTTCTTTACCATTATGCACTCACTGTTTCTTTTAAAAACAAAAAGAACTGGTTTTTCTTAATGTCCTTGAATCTGAAACATTATTTTATTAATAGCTCTTAAATAGACATCTTTCAGTGAGGCAGAATGGGAAGTCCAATGGTTGTCTCTAAGAAAAACACTTATAGTTATTTGAATTGTGAGATAAACTAGCTGCTTTTCTTTTTTTTTCATGGAACACTTTTTTCTTGAAAGAACTGCAGGCAGATAAGCTGTGGGTATTCAGACTTAGGTATTCGACAAACAAATGAATTGAGCCTCTCACTTTAAGGGAAAATGATGTTTTTGACAAAGATAAAATTGAAGCTTTGGAGCAAAAACGAAAACTTTGGAAAATAATTACCACACCACCATGATCTTAGTTTTCTACTTTCCTATGACTATAAAGGGGTCTTGAGACAAACTTTTAAGCCATAAATTTGAAGTATTGTTACCGTTTAGGGTTTTTTCCTAGAAAATGTACCTATTTATAGAGATTTGTACCATATATATACCATGGTTGGGAGAAATAAGGTAATTTTAAATATTAGGAAATTATTTCACATAAGAGGGAGTCCCAGCTAAGGTGGCTTCTGGGTGGGTGAGTGGGTAGGTTAAGATGAGTTACTGCAGTATAAACAGTACTTGAAGTCTAATTTGGTTCATACTAGACTCTTAACTTCCAAAAAGATGGCAGCATTTCTTTGTTGCTTACTATTTGCCAGACTCTGCTAAATGCTTATTACATGCTAATTCATTTAATCCTTACAACAACCTTGTGCATTATGTCTACTACTAATATTCACCTTTACAAATGAGAATCTGAGACCCAGGAAGATTTCAGAGTTTTGTCAAGGTGATGAAGTTTGAATTTAGGCATTAAGCAGACTGTCTCCATAGGTTGTGTTCCTAACAAGTCTGTTGTTTAAAAGGAGAAACCAAGTACTAAAGGAAATGTTTTCTTTTTCTCTTTTGTTCTTTGATATGTCTTAATCCTGTGTTTTTAAATGAAAACTTTTTGCATCTTACTTCACCATTTTTCCTAGTTATACAAATTTTAGATTACCAAAGCTAAAATGATGTACTTAAGAGTACAAGAGCACTAAAGCAGATTTTTGAATGTCAGAATCTCCATACTTTATTTTCACGTAACTGAGCAACCAGTGAGTAGAGTGCCTACTCTTGGTTGGGAGGTGTGAATGGTGCCTTCCTGTCTGTACGTTCATTTAGACCACATAATAGCCTTCTGATGTGGATTTTCATATCGGTGAGAAAATAAAGATTAGCTGTTGTGTAAATTCTCAAAATTAATGGGTTAGGGTGGAATTTCAAGTCTGCCTGGTTTTAGAGTTTATACGATTTGCATTACATCAAGCTGTTCTTCTAACAGTTGTTGAATGCCAAAAAGGTTAAAGTCTTGCCACCAGCTCAGGCAGCAGTTTTGGTGGTTTAGGGGTAATCATACTGAAAGACCAGTGAGAAAGGCATATCACTAGAGATGGATTCTCAGTTCATTAACTTTTCACTAGGAATATTTGACCACAGGCAGGAGTGAGTGTTTTTAAAATTCGTATTAGTAGGGGCAGGTTGAGTCTATCCTAAGAAGGGATCAGAACTAGACCACCTGTCAATTTATGTGGTCTAGTTCAATTTATGTGGTCAATTTATGTGGTTCCTTTATTTTAATAGACTTAAAGACAAAACATCAGTGTGAATGTAGACTTTGGTTGGATTAAGGCATCTGTTGGAAACTGGCTTGGGAGGAAAAATGTTATTTGAACCCCATTTCTTGGAAGTGTTTTCACAATCTAAGAGGTTAATTGTACTATGGTACAACAGATAGAAAAATCTCTTTCATTTCTAAAATCTCAAATTTACCTGTTGGTTAGGTTAAGGATTAGTGTCCTCTCTTCAGAGCCCATGTCACATATTTAACTCTGGATTAGGAGCCATTTACCAGAGTATTATATACCAGCTTCTTGTGGCATTTTGCTGCTGAGTAAATGATTTCTTATCCCACTTAATATTATTAGGGTGACTGCTGTATAAATGCATTAACTCTAATTCAGCAAATTAATGTTAGGTATTTTTTTAAAATGTTGGCCGTGATATCTTTAAAAGACAGTGGCTGTCATGAAAAAACATTTAAAAGTTAATGGGAGCCGGGCAAGCTATGTTGGGGCCACTGCATTCCAGCCTGTGTGACAGAGCAAGACCTCATCTCTAAATAAAAATTTTTAAAAAGTTAATGGGAGGGAAAAAAGTAAAACTATACACATTTTGAAGTAAACTGAGGAAATACTGTGGATTTCTAAATGAGATTATATTTCAGGAAGATTCAACAGATTAACATTTAGCCTTGATTTAGTGCTTGAGTGTAGAATGTTTGACCTGAAGACTCTTTAGATTTGGTTTAAAAACTTAATGTACTGTGATAATTGAAAAATTTTATAAGTTGAATACCTTCAGTCAACTTAGCCCTTGTTTTACAAAAGTTGACCGGGCACGGTGGCTCACACCTGTAATCCCAGCACTTTGGGAGGCTGAGGCAGGTGGATCATGAGGTCAGGAGTTCAAGACTAGCCTGGCTAACGTGGGTGAAACCCTGTCTCTACTAAAAATACAAAAATTAGCTAGGTGTGGTGGCGTGTGCCTGTAGTCCCAGCTACTCGGGAGACTGAGACAGAAGAATCACTTGAACCTGGAAAATGGAGGTTGCAGTGAGCCAAGATCACACCACTGAACTCCAGCCAGGGTGACAGAGCGAGACTTCGTTCTAAATACAGTTGAAATTGTGACACTTAGTATACTTCCTTATATTATGGTGTGCCCACTCCCTCCCCTTTTTACTTCAGACCTTATTTCAGTCATGATTGCTTTCATTGTACTATTGTAGGTGAACGAAATTTAGGAGGTTTATTTCTGTGTTGAGCAGGATATTCTCTGAAGTTACTACATATTTTGAAAGTAGCTATTAGCCCTTTCCTCCCATCCATTCTCTAGCCATGTTTTTTTCTGCTTTGTTGTAACTGCTGCTTTCTGATATGTGCTGCTTCCTTTTTCTTTCATTCTTTTATCCTACATTTGGTTTTATCTTCCGGCTTCCAAATCTGGAAAACTTGGATTTGTTATTCTTTGGTCAGTTTGACAAAGCAACATACTTAATTGCCTCTTTTATATTACCATTAACCTAATTCTGTGAACTCTGTCTTCCCTTAGAATTGAAAAAGACTACGTGTACAAAAATCCAGTTAGTAGAAATAAGTTCTAGTATTTGATAGTACAACAGGGAAATTATAGTTAACATTTATTTCTTCTACCAAAGTAGTTAGAAAAATTGCAGTGCTCCTAACACAAATAAAAGATCAATGTTTGAGGCCGGGTGCAGTGGCTTTACACCTGTATTCCCAGCACTTTGGGAGGCTGAGGCGGGTGGATCACCTGACGTCAGAAGTTCGAGACCAGCCTGGCCAACATGGCAAAACCCCATCGGTACTAAAAATACAAAAGTTAGCCGGGTGTGGTGGCACACGCCTGTAATCCCAGCTACTCAGGAGGCCGAGGCAGGAGAAACGCTTGAACTTGGGAGGCGGAGGTTGCAGGGAGTTGACATGCCACTGCACCTCAGCCTAGGCACCAGAGCGAGACTCTGTCTCAAAAAAAAAAAAAAAAAAAAAAAAAAAAATCAGTGTTTGAGGTGATGGATATCCCAGTTCCTCTGATTTTATCATTATATATTGTATGCATGTATCAATATCACATGTACCCCCAAAATATGTACAACTATTATGTCAATTAAAATTTTTTTAAAAGAAACAGATGACATTTATGAATCCCCTCTACAAAATACTCAAGTTATCCTCTTTAGTTTCTTATTATACCTTTATGTGAAAAGAGGGCATTCACTGAGCAGGTGACCTGTTCCAGTACTGGATCACTCATAAGTTTTCTCATACTGAACAGAAATCTTCCCTCTTGCTAAATTTAATTGGTCTTGTCTCTTGGAGCCATTCATGTCCTGTTCTTTCCATTATCCTGACAGTTTCTAGTATACTCGCCATAATTTTGATTCCTGGTTGTGGAATCACATCCTTTCTGGTAGGCATATCATCCCATTGAGGCTGAGAATATGTTCCTTTTTTTTTTTCCTTTGGAGTTTCACTCTTGTTGCCCAGACTGGAGTGCAGTGGTGTGATCTTGGCTCACTACAGCCTCCACCTCCTGGGTTCAAGTGATTGTCCTGCCTCAGCCTCCTGAGTACTTGGGATTACAGGCATGTACCACCACGCCTGGCTAATTTTTTGTATTTTTGGTAGAGACGGGGTTTTACTGTGTTGGCCAGGCTAGTCTTGAACTCCTGACCTCAGGTGATCCACCCGTCTCGGCCTGCCGAAGTGCTGGGATTATAGGCGTGAGCCACCGCTCCTGGCAGAAAATGTTCTTTTATAGTTAGCTTTTTTTGAGCTACAGTATTAGCCCCTTTAAATTTAATCTTTAATCCAGTCTTGCTTGGTTTTTAAATCTTAATTAGCTTATATCATTGGACGATTTATTAGAAGTACGCCATTTATGCGTTTCTCAACTCCTTTTTTTTGAGATGGAGTCTCACTCTGTCCCCCAGACTGGAGTGCAGTGGCACGATCTCGGCTCACTGCAAGCTCCTCTTCCCGGGTTCACGCTATTCTCCTGCCTCAGCCTGCCAAGAAGCTGGGACTACAGGTGCCCGCCACCATGCCCGGCTAATTTTTTATATTTTTAGTAGAGATGGGGTTTCACCGTGTTAGCCAGGATGGCCTGGATCTCCTGACCTCGTGATCCACCCACCTTGGTCTCCCAAAGTGTTGGGATTATAGATAGGTGTGAGCCACCATGCCCAGCCACCTTTCTCAGCTCTTATGGTCAGCATCTCACCAGAAACACTTGCCACTTGTTTGGTTCTTTTGGTCTATCATTGGGCCAATAAGCAGCCTGACTGCTGTTTACCCAACTCTCCTGTTACTTGTGGGTTCTAACAAATAGCTTTAAAGTTGTTTTATGGTTAATTCGGTGTTCAACTTTGGGGAAAGGAGTGCTTAACTGCCATTTTAATTCCCAGGGAACTACTTAAAGTAGTTCAGCATATTACCCCAGTGTAAAATAAAACATGTAGGGATTCCAAAGTTACTACCTACAAAAGACAGATTACTCATTTTAGTAGCGTTTATCAACACCTTTCCTTAAAAACTTAAGTTTTTAGTATAGCTTTAAAATTTAACATCTTCAGTGATTGGTTCACTCTTAAGTAACTGCACGTGTTTATGGCCTTCATCTCTACATACATAGAAGGGGTTAAAGTTACTGAAAAGTGAAGGACGTGATTAGGCAGTATTGCTTTTTTTGAGACAGTCTCACTGTCACCCTGTCCTAGAGTACAGTGGTACAATTCAGTTATAAATCACTGCAGCCTCAAACTCCTGGACTCAGACAATCCTCCCGTCTCAGCTCCCCAGTAGCTGGGACTATAGGAGTGTGCCACCACACCTGGTTAACTTTTAAATTTTTGTGTAGAGGCAGGATCTTACGTTCACTGGGGTGGTCTCAAACTCCTGGTCTCAAGAAGTGATCCTCCCACCTCAGCCTCCCAAAGTGTTGGGATTACAGGAGTGAGCCACTGTGCCCTGCAATAATTGTTTTAAAGTGTATTGTACTGGAAGGAATGATAGCCTTGCTTCTACAGCTAGATTATGAAGTACCAGAATATTGTGCTTCCAGCTTCTAGCATAGTGTCTGGTGTTACTGTGATAATAGATAATGAGTGCTTACTCCTGAGTGCTTACCTGTATTTTTTCTCAACAATCTTAGAGGTCTCTGCCTTACAGTTGAGATAACTGAATCATTGAGATTAAGTAGTTCACAGTGTTGAGTGCTGTAATTCAAATCCAGACTCACCCCAGAGCCACTATGTTTATACCATCTCCCATAGTTGAATGAATAATACAATTTGTATAACAATGAAACTTTTGAAAACCCTGGTCATTTGTTTCTTAAAATATTGTTTTTAAGTGGAAAGACTCACCTGACTATTTTAAATGCAAGTCTTTTCCAGTGTTTGAGGCAGATCTCCAGAGAGCAACCATAGGTGGTAAAAAGCATTGTATACAAAGGACAAAACACTTTTGCAGCTAAGAGAACTTTGAATATGAAAGTATGAATGTGGTGTAATACAGAGGTTGCTGTCCTAACCAAAATGTTCTTCTGATTTCAGGCCAATAGTTTTATTTTTATTTTTTATTTATTTTGAGATGGAATCTTGCTCTGTCATCCAGGCTGCAGTGCAGTGGTGCAACCTCAGCTCACTGCAACCTCTACCTCTCAGGCTCAAGCAGTTCTCCTGGCTCAGCCTCCCAAGTAGCCGGGATTACAGGTGCCCTGGCTAATTTTTGTATTTTTAGTAGAGACAGGGTTTCACCATACTGATGAGGCTCACCTCAAGTGATCCTGCCACCCTAGCCTCCCAAAGTGCTGAGATTACTGGCATAAGCCACTGCGCCCGGCTTCAGGCCAGTATTTTTAAGTATCAGTTAATAATTGTAGGAAACATCATTTCAGGTTGACTTTTCTCACCTTTAACCTTTCTTACAGCACAGTGCAATCTGGCCCTACTGCCACTTCATCTGGGTTATCTAGCTTGAGTTGTAAAAAAAAAAAAAAAAAAAAAAAAATGGGGGAAGAAGTTGGGTTAAAACTGTTCACCTACCCACCATTGGAACATAATGGGTAAACACAAAGTTAGAGTAACTATTTAAAAGCATTTTTCAAATTTATATTTTGCATATAAATAGGTGCTATGTATACTCATACTTTGTTTTGTAAGTATGGATTTATTTGGAATTTAGCTCAACTAAAATTGACTTCACCTTGATTCCCAGAGTATACTTGAACTTTAAAGGAAGCAGGGTAGTGAGAATGGGTGGTGGGGTTTTTTTGTTTGTTTTAATGTTTACCTAATTCTACTACTAGAATTATTTTTCTCCCCCTTAACTGAAAATTTAAAAATTACCCATTTATTGAGTCTTCCCATCCCCAACACAATGATCTAATTCAATTACAGAGTGTAATGTTTAAAATCCTGATCAAATGACTTAGACTGTAGTAATAGTTTTAGACAGAATTTTATAGGATGATGATTTAATTTTATCTGTTGTCTGGGATGATCTGTAATCATGTATCTTACTAGCCGAAAATGACGTCAATGAGATTATTAAAGGTCTGCTCTTTTAAGATCTGTAAGTCTCCTACCACTGTCTTTTTAAATTTTTTTAAATTTTTATTTATTTATTTTTTGAGATGGAGTCTCACTCTGTCGCCTAGGCTGGAGTGCAGTGGTGTGATCTCGGCTCATTGCAAGCTCCGCCTCCCAGGTTCATGCCATTCTCCTGCCTCAGTCTCCCGAGTAGCTGGGACTACAGGCTCCTGCCACCGCGCCTGGCCAATTTTTTGTATTTTTTAGTAGAGACGGGGTTTCACCGCATTAGCCAGGATGGTCTCGATCTCCTGACCATGTGATCTGCCTGCCTTGGGCTCCCAAAGTGCTGGGATTACAGGCATGAGCCACCGTGCCTGGCCCATACCACTGTCTTAATTTAGGAAAAATGAAACTTTCGTTTTGAACAGTTTTTTTAATCTGTTGTGAGGTTTGCTTGAATTGTGTTCTTATAAATGAAGTTTATTTTGTTCCTCTCTCTCTGGCATGGACTCCTTAAGTGTCTTACATTATTGGTTTCTGCTTTAGTCATTTCTTCAGAGTCCCAAAAGGTTCATCCCGTATGTTCTATTTTCATGTCATGAACACATGAAACTTCAGATGGAAAGCTTGCCAGCTCATTAGAAAATGTTCCTAAATATGAACGGTCATGCTTCACGAAATTCATTGAAATCAGTATGTAAATAGATGACATTGTCAGGGACTGATACTCAATTGTATTGTCCTCAAATAATAAACTGAACACTAACTTCAAACTTCAAGTATTGCTGCCCAAAGCATTCTGCTTTAAACCACAAATTCATCTGCCAGCTGCATTCACAATTGTATTGACAGTGACTGGGTGTTAAAGTTGTATAACTTAAGGCTATAGTTTGTCCTTTAAAAAATGCAAGTTCTTTCAGTTTTGTAAATGTTTTATTCTCACTATGTCTGTTTCTTTTCTTCTTAAGTCTCTTTTGGAAAAGTTCTTGATCCCCAATGCTTCACAAGCAGAGAGCAAAGTCTTCTATTTGAAAATGAAAGGAGATTACTATCGTTACTTGGCTGAGGTTGCCGCTGGTGATGACAAGAAAGGTATGCTGTTTTTAAACCTGTTGGTTGAACTTTAGTGAGGAAGAGTCTCTGAAGTGTAAATAATTCCTTGCTTTTAATTGCTTAGAGTGCTGAATAAGGAGTAGCAGTGCTTTTTTGGTGTTCTGAGAATATATATCTACTGCCTAATACTGGTATTCTAATATATATGCTTTCTGAAAAGCCAATTTTGTGCACAGGGATGTTTTTTCAAGATTTTAAGAAAAGTGACCAGCCTGAGCAACATCTCTCTCTACAAAAAATGTTTTGAAAATTAGCTGGGCATGGTGGTGCAAGTGCAAGCCTTTGGTCCCAGCTAATCTAGAGGCCGAAGTGGGAGGATCACTTGGGTCTGGGAGATCAAGGCTGCAGTGAGCCCTGATTGTGCCACTGCACTCCACCCTGGGTGACAGACCCAGACCCTGTCTCAAGAAAAAAGAAATAGTGGTTACAGTGTAACTGAGGAGTAGTGCAAACTAGTTAATTTTTTAAAAATATAACAGTAATGGAGATTATAAAGTTGTTTTATCTTGACATTGACCAATGACTAGTGTATACCAGGAGAAAACTCCTTTTAAAAAAAAATTAAAGGGCCTTGTTCAATTAACCAGTATTAAGCTGTTACAGATTAGTATTTCAAAGGATACCTGAGATATTAAAGGTTTGGTTTGAGGGGTGAAGATACAATGCACACTTTATCTCAGTACGTTTTGGTGTGTCTTTATCCAGGGATTGTGGATCAGTCACAACAAGCATACCAAGAAGCTTTTGAAATCAGCAAAAAGGAAATGCAACCAACACATCCTATCAGACTGGGTCTGGCCCTTAACTTCTCTGTGTTCTATTATGAGATTCTGAACTCCCCAGAGAAAGCCTGCTCTCTTGCAAAGACAGTATGTATTTTACCTGTTACATAGAAATTTAGCAGTCTTTATTACTTGAGCACTGAAATCTAATGTACTATTTTTAAATCATAGGCTTTTGATGAAGCCATTGCTGAACTTGATACATTAAGTGAAGAGTCATACAAAGACAGCACGCTAATAATGCAATTACTGAGAGACAACTTGACAGTAAGTATATAACAGCATCATTAGTGATGAATGTGGTTGAAGAGGTTATGTTTTACTCTGAGGAATTTTTATTAAATCTTTTAAAAATTTTTTCTCAACACAATTCATAGGCTCTCATAAGTAGCTACTGTTAAAATCATATGAAGGAAAACTACAGAAACTGAAATATTAGACTAAGAACTAAAAAATATACACATTGATGTTACCTGTGTTACTAAAATTTGAATGTTAGTATCAAAAGTGTACTGAGGCTCTACATGTTTTAGTTCCTTTAAGAATGATTTTCTTGCCCATCAAGTTGCCTCTGTATTTGTAAAGATAATGGTAGGGAATTAATAACTTGAGTTATAAAATCTCAGGTGTCTGCAGAATCTAAGTGGAAGTCTATTTTGCCTAGCTGCTGCTTTTAAATGACTTAATATGAAAGGTCGTGATTGTCCTTGGGATACTGCAGATGTATAAAAAGAAACAGTGTCACTATCACACTAGAAACATCAACAGTAATTCCCTAATAATGTTTGAATATCTAAATAATACTTGAATTCCAATTGTCTCTCTTTTTTTAAGTTATTTGAATTGGGATTCAAATTCAGTCCACAGTGCAGTTGATTTGTATGTCTTGTTTCTTAGGTCTTCTCATTCAGATCAATATTAGATTTGAAATTTTGAGGCTTAGGTGAAAAAATTATCAAGCATTTGCTGTGTTGTGTCAGGTAAAGAGGTAGGAATTGCAGATGATAATCTAGTATTACGGTTTTTTTGTTAGACTTTTAGGGCCATTTCTCTTGGGGATTATATAACCTCATTTTATACATTTCTCTTCCAACTTTATTCTAGTCCACTGCCATTTTCTATGAACTAGTTATATATTCTAGTGCTGAAAATATTGTTTTTTGAATAGCATTGTATACTTGTTTATTAAACCTAAAATTACTTTATTAGCGCAATTTGGAGCTACCTATAAACTTTTCTGATACTTGAGTCAAGATAATAAGCTATAGTAAAGAATGAAAGAATCTTTATATCAAATGTTAAGAAGCACTTTGTTAACTAACTTTGGTATTAAGGATTTTTCTTTTCTAGTTTGAAGTGATGACATTTTTCAAGTGATGACCTGAGACCTAGATACTGTGTTTTGTTCTCATCACTTTTGGAAAGGCCCTGATCTACTGTCTGCTTCCAACTGAATTTTGCTATCAGTATAGCATGAAGAGCATATATTGCAATAAGAAAACCAGGGTTGGCCGGGTGTGGTGGCTCACGCCTGTAATCCCAGCACTTTGGGAGGCCGAGACAGGTGGATCACGAGGTCCGGGGTTCAAGAACAGCCTGGCCAAGATGATGAAACCCCATCTCTACTAAAAATACAAAAATTAGCTAGGCATGGTGGCGGGTGCCTATAATCCTAGCTACTCGGGAGGCTGAGGAAGAGGATTGCTTGAACGCAGGAGGCGGAGGTGCAGTGAGCTGAGATCATGCCACTACACTCCAGCCTGGGCAAAAGAGCGAGACTCCCTCAAAAAGAAAACCAGGGTTTTGATTCTAATTCTGTCATTACTTATATGTCTTCTCTGAGCCTTATTAGTGTTAGCTGTCACCATTATAGGTTGATAAGACCATTTATCTGTCAAGAAAAGAAATTATCCCAAAACTTAGCATTTCAGTCTGAATTTGGTTGACCAAGACTGTCAACACATTACTCTAGAAAAAGAGAAATATTTTGTGTCAAATTTTCATGTTTATACAGAAAATTCAAAAATCCTTGAAAGTTGGAACAGGAAGAGACACATTAGAAACAATTTCATCTTGCATTTACAAAACCCCTTGATTTCCAAGAGGTCATTTGGCTATCTGTGTGACCTTGGAAGTAGTAGTCTCTTTTCCAGGCCAGAGATATATTTGCTTAGTAGATAAATGAAGCTAATGGATGATTTGGGGAATATAAAAATAATAATTAGGTGGATTTTTCCCCTTCCCCTCAGTATTCATGTGTAAGTCATATAAAATTTAAGATTGTCTTGAATCCTTTTGTAATTACCTCTGAAAATCCCTAGAGAGTGGTTAAGACTTAAACGTTTTTAACATTGGAGCAGTTGGCATAAATAGAGTTCATAACCCTACCACCTATGGGACAACTTTCATTTTTACCTCTTAAAAGATTTGGTTCTGGTTTTTGTCCAGCATTTGTTTTGAATCATACGATAGGTTAGTGCAAAAGTAATTGAGGGTTTTGCCATTTAACGTAATGGCAATTACTTTTGCACCAACCTAATAAATATACAAAGGTTTGTTTTTCTAAGCTTGAAGTGTTAGAAAAGCTAGATTTGTAGTTTAGCTCAGAGTTGAGGCTGGTCCTTGAATTTCATGGACTATAGGATTCTGTTTGGAGTGTGAGTCATTCTAAGATCTACCAGGGGAGAGTAGTCCACCCTAGCTCCTTCAGCATGGGCCAAATTAGATGCTTCTGGTATAGTTGGACTTAACCTTGGATGTCCATCTTTCATATTGGGGCTCTTTAGGTTCTGACACCTATTGATGCTTAGTTTTTAAAAAATAATTTAGGGGCCGGGCACGGTGGCTCACGCCTGTAATCCCACCACTTTGGGAGGCTGAGGTGGGTGGATCATGAGGTCAGATCAAGGCCATCCTGGCCAACATGGTGAAACCCTCTCTCCCCTAAAAATACAAAAATTAGCTGGGCATGGTGGCACACGCCTGTAGTCCCAGCTACTCAGGAGGCTGAGGCAGGAGAATCACTTGAACCTGGGAGGTGGAGGGTTCATTTCCAGCCTGGTGACAGAGCAAGACTCCATCTCAAAAAAAAAAAAAAAAAAAAAAAAAAAATTTCTTCTACTTTCTCTTCACCTTCTATGGATACCCAAAACTCTTCCTGTATCTGAAGATTATTTGAAGGCAACTCGGTGGTATACTTACCCTGGTTATACAGTGGTTACAGAGAAAGTAAATTTGTGTATTGAGATGTTTTTGTATCTTGAAGCTAAGTGATGCTGCTATTTTTTTAAGAATGCTTTCCAACTAAAACGTTTGGGTATCTTGGCAACATATATACATATATGAAAACTTTGCCCCCCTCCCCCCCCCCAATCCCACTGAAACTTGCTGAAAAATCTTTCCTTCTTTTACCAGTTGTGGACATCGGATACCCAAGGAGACGAAGCTGAAGCAGGAGAAGGAGGGGAAAATTAACCGGCCTTCCAACTTTTGTCTGCCTCATTCTAAAATTTACACAGTAGACCATTTGTCATCCATGCTGTCCCACAAATAGTTTTTTGTTTACGATTTATGACAGGTTTATGTTACTTCTATTTGAATTTCTATATTTCCCATGTGGTTTTTATGTTTAATATTAGGGGAGTAGAGCCAGTTAACATTTAGGGAGTTATCTGTTTTCATCTTGAGGTGGCCAATATGGGGATGTGGAATTTTTATACAAGTTATAAATGTTTGGCATAGTACTTTTGGTACATTGTGGCTTCACAAGGGCCAGTGTAAAACCGCTTCCATGTCTAAGTGAAGAAAACTGCCTACATATTGGTTTGTCCTGGTGGGGAATAAAAGGGATCATTGGTTCCAGTCACAGGTGTAGTAATTGTGGGTACTTTAAGGTCTGGAGCACTTAGAAGGCTGTAGTAGAAACATACCCCATGGACACCACAGGTTAAACCATGTGTATCTGTGGAACACTCAATCTTAATGTGCACACCTTTGACTACAGCTGCAGAAGTGTTCCTTTAGACAAAGTTGTGACCCATTTTACTCTGGATAAGGGCAGAAACGGTTCACATTCCATTATTTGTAAAGTTACCTGCTGTTAGCTTTCATTATTTTTGCTACACTCATTTTATTTGTATTTAAATGTTTTAGGCAACCTAAGAACAAATGTAAAAGTAAAGATGCAGTAAAAATGAATTGCTTGGTATTCATTACTTCATGTGTATCAAGCACAGCAGTAAAACAAAAACCCATGTATTTAACTTTTTTTTAGGTTTTTTGCTTTC
The DNA here is from genome assembly GCF_037993035.2 of Macaca fascicularis. NCBI lineage: Eukaryota > Metazoa > Chordata > Mammalia > Primates > Cercopithecidae > Macaca > Macaca fascicularis. Next base: position 110,547,406 of record NC_088382.1, on the reverse strand, counting down.
GTGATTTTTTTTTTTTTTTTTTTTGATACTTGCCTAACATGCATGTGCTGTAAAAATAGTTAACAGGGAAATAACTTGAGATGATGGCTAGCTTTGTTTAATGTCTTATGAAATTTTCATGAACAATCCAAGCATAATTGTTAAGAACACGTGTATTAAATTCATGTAAGTGGAATAAAAGTTTTATGAATGGACTTTTCAACTACTTTCTCTACAGCTTTTCATGTAAATTAGTCTTTTGGTTCTGAAACTTCTCTAAAGGAAATTGTACATTTTTTGAAATTTATTCCTTATTCCCTCTTGGCAGCTAATGGGCTTTTACCAAGTTTAAACACGAAATTTATCATAACAAAAATACTAATATAACTGCTGTTTCCATGTCCCATGATCCCCTCTCTTCCTCTCCACCCTGAAAAAAATGAGTTCCTATTTTTTCTGACAGAAGGGGAGATTGATTGGAATTCCATTTAAAATTTTGGTATATGGCATTTTCTAACTTAGGAAGCCACGATGTTCTTGGCCCATCATGACACTGGGTAGCATTAACTATAAGTTTTGTGCTTCCAAATCACTTTTTGGTTTTTAAGAATTTCTTGATACTCTTACAGCCTGCCTTCGATTTTGATCCTTTATTCTATTTGTCAGGTGCACAAGATTACCTTCCTTTTTTAGCCTTCTGTCTTGTCACCAACCATTCCTACTTGGTGGCCATGTACTTGGGAAAAGGCCGCATGATCTTTCTGGCTCCACTCAGTGTCTAAGGCACCCTGCTTCCTTTGCTTGCACCCCACAGACTATTTCCCTCATCCTATTTACTGCAGCAAATCTCTCCTTAGTTGATGAGATTGTGTTTATCTCCCTTTAAAACCCTACCTATCCTGAATGGTCTGTCATTGTCTGCCTTTAAAATCCTTCCTCTTTTCTTCCTCTCTTCTCTAAATAATGATGGGGCTAAGTTATACCCAAAGCTCACTTTAACAAAATATTTCCTCAGTACTTTGCAGAAAACACCAAACAAAAATGCCATTTTAAAAGAGGTGTATTTTTTCTTTTAGAATGTAAGCTCCTCAAGAGCAGGGACAATGTTTTCTGTATGTTCTATTGTGCCTAGTACACTGTAAATGCTCAATAAATATTGATGATGGGAGGCAGTGAGTCTTGATGATAAGGGTGAGAAACTGAAATCCTAAACACTGTTTTGTTGCTTGTTTTATTATGACCTCAGATTAAATTGGGAAATATTGGCCCTTTTGAATAATTGTCCCAAAAATTACATTCAAATAAAAGTGCAATGGAGACCTTGGGGTCTTTATTTCCAGGAGAAAAGATACCTTGTGCATCTAGGGCAACAATCCTTTTCCCTCACAGCTCTTTATTTTACCTCACTCACTGATTTCTCCTGACCCCCAAGCCAAGGAGGTAAAATAATCATACATATATTTTAAGTCATATTTTATAGCTAAGGGATGTCAAGCTAGACTGAAGAGTTTTTTTGTTTGTTTGTTTTTTTGAGACAGTCTAGCTCTGTCACCCAGGCTTGAGTGAAGTGGTGCAATCTCGGCTCAGTGCAACCTCCGCCTCCTGGGTTCAAGTGATTCTCCTGCCTCAGCCTCCTGAGTAGCTGGGCATACAGGTGCCCACCACCGTACCCGGCTAATTTTTGTGTTTTTAGTAGAGATGGGGTTTCACCATGTTGTCCCAGCTGGTCTTGATTTCCCAACTTCAGGCAATCCGCCTGCCTCAACTTCCCAAAGTGCTGGGATTACAGGAATAAGATACCGTGCCCAGCAGAGATGCGCTATTATTCAAGTAAATAAAACCTGAAACTTGGCACATTTGCCTATTTAATGTGCATCAGTCATCTGAACTAGGTTGATTTTGGAATAATGAAAACACTTCATTAGTATTAACTAATGTTTTCTACATAGTAGCTCCCAATAGATTAAGGAAAATTTCCAACCCAAGATTTTTTGTCTTGGAATTTGAATAATGTGTTTGTAACTATCGCCTTGATTGTCCCAAATCCAGGCTTTATGTCTGCTTTTGTCAATTTAACATCCTAGTGCCAGGAAACTGGAAAATCCAAGGATTTTTTTGTGTAAAGTATTGAAATTTGTTTAAAACAAGAGTCTCAACTCTTGCTTAGACTGGGGTGCAGTGGCGCAATCTTGGCTCACTGCAACCTTCGCCTTCCAGGCTCAAGTGATTCTCCTGCCTCAGCCTCACAGGTAGCTGGGACTACAGGCGTGTGCCACCACGCCTGGCTAATTATTTGTATTTCTAGTAGAGAGGATTTCACCGTGTTGACCATGATGGTGACCGTATGATCCACCCACCTCGGCCCACCTCGGCCTCCCAAAGTGGTGGGATTACAGGCATGAGCCACAGCGCCCAGCCTGGTATGTTTTTTTTAAATTGGCCACTTGAGAGTTGTCCTTCAGAAAGTGGAGCAGCAATGTGATTATTAAAAACGATGGGCTTTCCTGCAGCTCTGGCTTACGGTCTTTGTTTTTCCAGTTAACAGCTGTTACTTCATGCTGTTAAAGTCATAGAGGATGGGGGGAGTAAGAGAATATGTCCAGTGGCTTAATTTTAGGGCTCAATTTGTTCTGTTTTTCCTGCAAAATAGTCACCAGTCTTGTCATACTTCAATGCATATTTTAAAGTAAGTCAAAGCCAATTTGGAAGCTGCTATCTTAGATTATTTGTAGTCAGACTTCAAATGGAGAGTGAAACTTTGACTTTGAAAACTATCTGGTGCTCTATGCTCAGTGACGGTCTTACACATTCCTCTAGGGGAAAGGTCAAGAAATAAATTGGGCTTTATTGTATTCTGTCATGTACCATACAGGAAATACTATGGTAGAACTGAAATATGTACAGTATTAATGTGGTGGCTGAGACTGGCACTTGGAAAATAGACTTGGATTCTTTGCTAAGTGTGAAACTAATTACTTTTATATGACTTGTAGCAGTCACAATCTCCTCGATTGATTATAGCTCCTTTTCAAAGTGGAGAGACCTGAATATAGATTTTAACAGGATGTCCAACCTTGCCAGACAAGCAAGCATACATGTCTCTGGGATGCAGAAGCAGTTACAAGTTAATATATTTAAGCATACTATTAACCAATCCTAGGTGATAACAGAGATGTGAATATTTGATCATATTTGAATTCATTCCTTGAAAGCCCAAGCCTAACTGGTCTTAATTGATTAATTCTTAGTATTCTGAATTTTAGAATTTAAAACCCTGTGAATCTTCAGTTGGTGCTTACATTTTCTAACATTGGATGTTTGCTTTGGCCAGTTCCTGTTCTGTGTGTTTTCTTACAAAGGCTTAGAGATTCATGTTTGAGTCAAGACTTGCAGAATGGGACCCACATGGATATATAGCATGATCAAGATGCGGGGAATTAAGAACTTAACATGTTCCTTGTAGGTTTGGGGGCTATGTGGGAGTATAAAAAGAAATAGGCTATGTCTAAACTCCCGAGGGGAACTTGTTTTATTGCCTATTCTCAGCACTTAGTTTCAAAAATTCTGAATCTTTAGATTGGTTGGAGCCCAGGAATATGCATTTTCTTAGCCAAGACTCCCATGGTTATTAATGATGTACAGTTGTCCATACAGCTGATGTCTGTAGGGGGAGGAGGAATACAGATGGGAAAAATGCAAGACTACATTTTAAGCCAAAAAAAGGCTTTTTGTTTGTTTTGTTTTCTAAGAGGGATCTCACTACGTTACCCAGTCTAGTCTCAAACCCTTGGCCTCATGCAGTCCTGCCTCAGTCTCCCAAGTAGCTGGGATTACAGGTGTGCGCCACACCTGGCCAAAACAAAAAGGCTACTTGTAAAACAAAAAGTTTGAATCTGCTTAGCAGATCATGTTTCCCAAAATAAGAGATTAAAAATAGAGGTTATTTATCAGAACAAATTTTTTTCACATTAATTACCCTGACTTAGTTTAGGAACAGATGCCATTTATAACTTTTACTCTGTTGAGGGAAAGGTTGCCCACACACCTATAAAATGTGATTTTGTCAATTTTTTTAGTGAATGCTACTTGTATTTTTCTTACCTTAGGCCATATATTGAAGTCAACCTGAGGTGAATGAGCAAACTTTAGAGTGAGTAACTCGCTGACCATTAAATGTAAGGAAAGCTCTCTGAAAATGGACGCAGCACTAACTAGAAAGAAAAACATATAAACTCTGAGTCTTAAAGCTACAAATCTGACTGTGAAAACTGACACAGGTTGAAAAGACGGCTGAGACAAGACAAACATAACAAGATTGTTACCATGAGTAGAGTGAGCAAAACTTCGTCTGTATTTACAGCCACTCCCCATTGTTTGCATTATTGCCTGAGCACCTCCTGTCAGATCAGTGGCAACGTTAGATTCTCATAGGAGCACAAATGCTATTGTGAACTGTGCATGCAAAGGATTTAGGTTGCACATTCCTTAACAGAATCTAATGCCTGATATGTCCCTGTCTCCCACCACCTCCAGATGGGACTATCTAGTTTGCAGGAAAACAAGCTCAGGGCTCCCATTTAAGTGGGATAATTATTAAGTTGTATAGTTATTTCATTATGTATTACAATGTAATAATAATAGAAATAAAGCACACAATAAATGTGCTTGAATCATCCTGAAACCAACCCCCATCCTGTCCATGGAAAAATATGTCTTCCACCAAACTGGTCTCTGGTGTCAAAAATGTTGGTGACTGCTTTAGAGGAAATGAGTCACATTTAAGTCCATATTGATTCAGTCCATATTGGTGAGGCCCTCCAATTACACCCAATATATGGCCAACTCTTACGCTTTGTAGTATTTTTTCTCATCTTCCTTTGGGATTCTTCAAGGGCTCTGTATTTAACTGAATTGGTTTTTTGTAGGAAAAGTCTACTGACAACAGAATTGGAAGTACAGAATTTACTTACGGTCTATAAACAGTATATATCAAATATAAATATGGTTGTTGGCTTTTTTTTTCTTTCTCAGGATTTGCAAGAGAGGAGTCCAGAAAGTCCTTTTTGGAGACTTTAGTCCCTTGTTAGAGGGTCTTTATATAAAGGGTCAAAGTTGAAGAGCCCAGATAATTGGAAATGAGAGATTTTCTTTTGAGAAAGCTTTCACGGGCCAGGCATTTCTCCCCATCATGTGCCCCCCTAGTGGAGGAGGGGAGAGAGGGTGCTCTACTGGGAGCACTTCACAAACTTCTGGAATGTAACCCATGTGGCACAGAGGGTGATGCCAGGCTCTGGGGAAGTGTCAAGTCAGGAGATACTAGCTAGCTGGCTGTGCTGATGGCAGAATAGGGAGAAGTGACTGCTGTCAGAAATGGCCTATTCCCTCAAGGTTTGTGGAGGCCAAGAATGTGGATGTGTTCCCGGCAGGTGAGGATCAAGACAGTCTATAGCTATCTTAAAAGGAACTGAGCTTCTGAAGTAGTCTATGTGGGATGGACTGACTGAAACCAGAGTCAACCAGGAGCTGGTGGAGACGGCTCTCAAAAGAGAATCAGCGACAGGTCTCCAAATAATCCATAAAGGACTAATTTGAAAGGTGGCTTAAATGTCTGTCAGGGTCTAAGGAGACCAATGCCCAGTTTTTCTCAGTTCCAGACAAGTGAGACCTTTTCTGCCCCCACCTCACTGCAACCCCAGTGGAGCCAGCGCAGCCAGGGGGTAAAGGAGGAGTGGGCTAGGTAAAGATGTAGAGATGAATCTGACCACAGATCCTTTATACCCTGGACCACAAAAGGGAGAACTTGAATGGGAAATGCAGTTAGGGGTTTGGACTACTGTTTTGTGACTAATACATAGGACTAGATACTTTCATCCCCACATGTAAGACAGTCAGCTCACAGAGAAAAATGACAAGGTGGGTCTGCAAATGGAATGGAAGCATTGGCACACCAAAACTTGATCTACAGAGCCATCTGAAACTATAAACAAATATGCTGATGAATATTAAGATTAAGAAGATGAAAGAATGGAAACCAAAGTTTAAAAAATCAGACAGTATGGCAGTTAATCTAATTTAAAACTAAAACCCAGCTCAGACTAAGAACACATGTTCTCACCCCCTGCTTGATTTGTTTTCTTTCAAGGGCCTTTAAAGCAAAACACTAACCCTGAAGAGTTTTACTTTTCCCAGGAAATAAAATACTTTCTAACACAAAACAGCAGCTTTAGTTTTTACTGAGAATAAAGTCTTATTTACTCTTATTTTTTAAAAATCCAGTATCTCGATTGTATCATTTACACATTCAAATATGTTCAGTGTTGTATAATTTTTGGTGATTTGGGGTTAAAGATCTTTTTGTTGGTTGCTTTTTTTTTTTTTTGAGACGGAATTTCGCTCTTGTTGCCCAGGCTGGGGTGCAATGGCGTGACCTCGGCTCATTGCAACCTCTGCCTCAGCCTCCCTAGTAGCTGGGATTACAGGCGCCTGCCACCACACCTGGCTAATTTTTGTATTTTTAGTAGGGATGGGGCTTCACCACGTTGGCCAGGCTGGTCTCAAACTGCTGACCTCAGGTCATCCACCTGCCTTGGCCTCCCAAAGTGCTGGGATTACAGGCGTGAGCCACCATGCCTGGCCACATATTCTTAACTATAGGAGTGAACATTAGATATTCTGCTATTTTTTTTTTATTTTTAAAAAGTTTTAAATTTACAGAAAAGTGACAGAAAGAATACACAAAGTTTTAGGTACCCTTTTATTTTACACAGACTTCCCAAATGTCAACATTTTTCCTTTATTTTTTCTCTAAAAAAATTAATTGAAAATTGCAGATATGGCCGGGCGCAGTGGCTCATGCCTGTAATCCCAGCCAAGGTGGGCGGATCACCTGAGGTCAGGAGTTCAAGACCAGCCTGACCAACATGGAGAAACCCTATCTCTACTTAAAATACAAAATTAGCAGGGCATGGTGGCACATGCCTGTAATCCTAGCTACTTGGGAAGCTGAAACAAGAGAATCGCTTGAACCCGGTAGGCAGAGATTGCGGTGAGCCAAGATCATGCCATTGCACTCCAGCCTGGGCAGCAAGAGTGAAACTCTGTCTGAAAAAAAAAAAAAAAGAAGTTGCAGATATGATGCTGCTTTACTTCCATAGACTCGGTTTTCTTTTTTTCTTAAGGACATACAAAATAATTAGTCTCATATAAAATTATATAATCAAAATAAGAAAATTTAGTTTCATATAAAATATAATTATCAAAATCAGAAATTTACATTGCTATGTTACTGTAATCTACAGAACTTATTCAAATCTATCAATTGTACCATTAATGTCCTTTGTAGCAAAAGAAACAATTTTTTGTCTAGGTCTTGGATCCAATCCAGAATCTCCAATCACATTTAGTTGTTAGGTCTCTAGTCTTTAGTCTCCTTTAATCAGGAACAATTTCTTGGTTTTGTCTTCATGGCCTTGACAATTTTGGAGAGTAGAAGCCAGTAAGTTTTTATAGTGTCCCTCTTTTTATTTCCTCTAATGTTTTCTTGTTAGTTTCATTAAAGATCATTTGAGATCAGTTGAGTCCTTAGGCATCCTAACGAAAGCCACATGATAACTCTTTATCCCTTTACTGATGCCATTAAAGAAAAATAACTTTTCAGATTAAGAAGTTAGAGGACCCATTATTTAATCAACATTTTCATTGTTGATAATTGCTAGCAGGAGATCATTTCTACCAGCAGCAATTACCTGACTGACCTCCAGCAGGAACTCTTACTGACGAAAAACTGTCCTCAGCTAGACCCTGCATATACAAGAGGATATCAGCAAGAAGTATACCCCCCTCTACCCAGGGCAAGCATTCTGGGGAGACACTCCAGCCAAGTGCTATACCCAACAGAGACACAATTTAAGCTTTGGAAGGGCAGAAACTGTCCTCTTTATCATTCTGTTCTCAGCACTCAGCATAGAACCTGGCACAAGGCAGATACTTAGCAAACATTTGTGAATAAACCTTGAATCCCCTTCTGGCACCTGTGTTTCCTAGCAAAAAGTCTACCTTTCTTCCTTTGTAAAAACCAAAGATAATGGATGACAGAATAGGTACTCAAAAAACTGTTGGGTTGGAGAGAATGGATCTGACTTGGGAAATTTGCTTTTAAGACCTTATTTCCAGAATAAAGTTTTGTTTTGTATTTAACAGCTGATTGTTCTTTAAAGAAGCAATGTCTGACACAGGGTATCAATAATAGTACCAATTGAGCTGGGCACAGTGGCTCATGCTTGTAATACCAGCACTTTGGGAGGCTGAGGCAGGAGGATTGCTTGAGACCAGGAGTTGGAGACCAGTTTGGGCAACATAGAGAGACCCTGTCTCTACAAAAAAAACAAAAATTAGCCAGGCATGGTGGCACTCGCTTATAGTCACAGTTACTCAGAGGGCCGAGGTGGGAGGATAGCTTGAGCCCAGGAGGTTGATGCTGCAGTGAGCCATGATTGCTCCACTACACACCAGCCTAGGCGACAGAGCGAGACCTTGTCTCAAAAAATAAAAGTAAAAACAAAAGCATCACTTGGAGTTATTGGTTAATTTGAAAGGGACTTTAGGAAGAAATGTACCTGGCTTCTAGAGTCCTAGTGCACAGCCAGCTTTCTTCTGGATGCCTGTCCTGAGGACTGCTGGGCTGGCGCTTGTTCATAGGCATCACATGGATCTGGCCTTTTCTGACCTCCACAGGGGCTTGTTTTACTCTTTCCAGCCCATGATCAGAGTTTTACATCTATCTTTACAGGCATATTCATGGTCCCAGGATTTTGTTGTAACTTAAGTCTTTGAGAATGAAGAGAGCTCATCCTTGGGATATTTTAGTATGATCTGGTTGGCCTGAGACCACAGCTACATTGACCTGGTAACATAGAGTGACATGGACTACGCTTCTAGGGCCTTGGTGGGGTTTGTGTGTCTACACATGTGTGTGTGAGAGAGGGAGGTGGAGCCAGAGTTGGAGACAGAGTTTAGACCCAGTGCAAGCCTGCCAGTTCTGATTTGGAAAGAGCAGCTCCTGAAAAAAACACCATCCACCTGTTCCCAGACTGATAATGAGGCTCAAGAAATAAAGATGCTAGAACAGTAATTCCTAAACTAGAATCACCTGGAGAGCTTTAAGAACTCCTGATTCCCCAGCAGCACTCAGACCTCTGATGTGTCAATAGTTGAGGTGGGACCACCAAGGTAGCATTCCTTTAAGCTCCTCTGATGATTCCAATGCAGTCGAGTTTGAGAACCAGAGTACAAAACAGGTCGCAGATAAGGAGCTGTAGGACTACACTGTCCAATACAGCAGCTGCTCGCCGCCACACGGGGCTATGGAGCTCTTGAAATGTGGCCAGACTGAATTAAGATGTGCCATAAATAAAAGGCGTACAAGGCACACTGAACTATGAAGACCTAGTTAAAAAAAAAAAAAAAGAATGTAAAAATATCACTGATGATTTTTAGCATCAGTTTGAAATAATGCTTTCAATATATTGGGTTAAATACAATATATTAAAATAATTTTATCTCTTTTTGCCATTTTAAAATGTAGCATTAGAAAATGTTAAATTACATATGTGGACTACATTGTATTTCTACAGTGTTGTTTCAGAAAATCAAATTATTATAAGCAAATACATTACTCCTATTTAAAGAGATCCTCTGCTTCCGTTAGGAATAGTCAGCTACATGTAAGAAAAACCCAGCTGCAGTGGCTTAACCAAATAGGAATGAATTTTTCTCCAAAGAGTCAGGGTTTTCAAATTGCGTAAATGGTGGCTCCTCAGGTCTCCAGGGACCCAGTCTCCTGTCTGTGCATCCTCCAGTTGCTTCATTGCGGGACAGTGTTGGTTCTATCTCTAGGTATCTGGAATTTCTGGACCCATTACCAAGGATTCTCACAGGATAGGTCCAGATGGAACCCAGGAAACTACATTTCAGATGGGTAATCTAGGTGCTTCTGATGTGTGTTGTTTGAGAAAAAGTGCCCTAAGTGTAGATTCTATTAACATAAGGCAGCAAAACACAGTGGTTAAGAGCCTTGACTCCAGAGCAGCCCATCTGACTCTGCCACTGGCTGTGTAATCTTGGACAAGTTTCTTAACCACTCTGGGCTTTGCTTCCTCATTTTTTAAAGTGGGGGTGATAATAGCATTGACTTTATAGAGTTATACCAAGTACTAAATGAATACCTTGTAAAGTGCTTGGTCCATAGGAAATATGATAGAAATATTTGTTAACAAATGAAAAAACATAAAGTGACTTCAGAGTATAAAGCTCACACATAAAACACAAAGCAAAACCCAGACCAAGGTCTGTCTGATTCAACAAGGAAAAATACGAGTCACTTTTAAAGTCAGACAGTTGATCGCTTACATAGCACAAAGAGGAGTAAGCTGAGAGCCAGCTCCACAGTTTCCTGGTCCCACACACAGAAGGGAGAACGCAAAAGTAACAGGGGCGGATGCCATGAAAGTTGTGGGTGCCCCGTTACTGAGGAGCCACTTACAGACTGCAGCAAGGTGGTTTCTTGTTCTGAGGGGTACTGGGCAGAAAATCCCACGCTTCATCAGAACCTGGAGGCCATGAAAAACTGACGGCCGTGGCCGCCCACCTGAAGCGGCTACTGTGAAAACACCAGCTGCAGCCAGGGAGGCGCGGCTGGGGCTCCAGTCTCCACGGAGCTGGCCGGAGCCGGGAAGAGGCCGGAGCCCCGCCCCGTTCTGAGTCGGCGGGGCGGAAGCCCTACCCTCCTGCGCAGCTGCAGCTGCAGCTGCCCAGTCACCGCTCCCAACCCCGGCATCCCTGTGTTCTTGGGGCCCCGGGAAGTCCCCCTTCCTCCGCAGGCTCAGAAGCGCCTGCTCCAGATGCCTGGCTTCTCCCGTCTCCCAGTGTCTGCTCTGGGACAGCGCAAAGTTTTGGCCAAGTCCGGGGCGCTTTGCAACCAGGCCGGGTGTGCGTAGACTTGGGGCAGCGCTGCCATGCCAGCCCCATGCCAGCCCCCTGCCGCCTCTGCCCCCTCCAAACTTTGGGTGCCAACGAGCACGGGGAGGAAGACTGAAAGGGGCCTGCAGGCCCCCTTTGGCACGGATAGGCAGGGCGCTGCGGTAGATAAACCTGTCGATGGCAGCAGGAGACAGACAGGTTCCTGGGTGGAAAGGGGTGGTCCCGGTGAAGCTCCACTTTCTTTCTTTCTTTTTTTTTTTTTTTGAGGAGTCTTGCTCTGTTGACCAGGCTGGAGTGCAGTGGCGCATCTCAGCTCACTGCAAGCTCCGCCTCCCGGGTTCCCGCCATTCTCCTGCCTCAGCCTCTCGAGTTGCTGGGACTACAGGCGCCTGCCACCAGCCCGGCTAATTTTTTTTTTTTTTTTTTTTTTTTTTTTTTTTTTTTTTTTTTTTTTTTTTGGTATTTTTAGTAGAGACGGGGTTTCACCATGTTAGCCAGGATGGTCTCGATCTCCTGACCTCGTGATCCGCCCGCCTCGGCCTCCCAAAGTGGGGATTACAGGCATGAGCCACCGCGCCCGTCCAAAGCCACACTTTGAAGACAGGGACGGCCTGAGGCCTGGGGCCCGTCCGTTCCCAGTGGAGTCCACAGCGGGAGTGAGAACCTACTGTGTTTTTTCCAGCCCCGCCCATGGCCACCCATGGGCCAATCAACACGCACTTCCTCCCTTCAACACCCATAAAAGTCCCAGACTCCGCTAAACACACAGACAGATGTCAGGATGACCTGCCTGTGGATAAGAGCTTCTCACTCCAGGTCTCCTCTTCCCTGAGAGCTGGACACTCCTCAGGACCACCTGCCTGCAGCAAGGAGCTACCCACTTCAGGTCTCCTGAGAGCTATTCTGTCACTCAATGAAGCTCCTCTCTGCCTTGCTCACCCTCCAGTTGTCCATGTACCTCCTTCTTCCTGGACTTAGGACAAGAACTGGGACCCACTGAATGGTGGGACTGAAAGAGCTGTGTAACACAAACAGGGCTGAAACGTGCCCCCCACTCCACTCACCATGTTGCAGGCGACTAGGAGAGAAGAACTGCTACCCTTTGGGGAGCCCAGATCTAGGAGCTCCCCAAGCCAGGGCTGTGACACCCTCTTTGGGGCTCTGCAGTTCCTATTGTCTCCAAGCTTCTGGGTGCCACCACGTTGCCCAGTGCCTGCAGTAGAAGCACTTGTGATACGCCTGATCCAGCTACAGCCTCACATGGAGCAGATACCTGGGCCAGCACCTGGAGCTGTCCTCTCTGGCACAGCCCATACACCTGGCAGCCCCTACACCTGGCTGTGCGCATTGGCCAGACCCTGTGCTTTCTCACACCTCCCTTGCTGCTCAGCACCTGGCTTGCCCTTGGCAGGTGTGGGATCCGGGCTGGTAGCGTAAGCCAAGCACAGTCTGCTGGGCTGAGTGGGCAGAACAATCCCAGGGGGCCCAAACAAAACTCGGGCAAAGACGCCACTGGCCACAGAGGTTTCCAGCTGAAAAAGTGACACCCCAAGAATCCTGTGACGAAACTGTCTCCTGACAGCCTTCCAGAGGACATAGAGAGGTGAGTGGGGGATGGCCTCATAGCAGCTTCATAGAGGTCTCCCTGTCTCTGCATTCTGGGAGGATCCTGAGGTCTTCTGCCAAGACACGGAGAAGCTGTGACACAAGCCTTTGTCCATATGGGTAACATGCAGTGGTGCTAAGGCACCATGGCAGAGCCATTCCCTACACAGAGCCATGTAGCCTTGGCCAGGAAGGGATTTGGTTAAATAAGGAATAAATCATACCCTGAAAACATAATGGCTATTTGGATAGAATCATGATGTACCTCGTAGGGAGGATGTGTTTTTGTTTTTCCTGGAAGTTTATATTGCATTAGTCACTAGAAGAGTGACATCTGGTTCTAAGCAAACTGGAAGGTCGTACTGGATACAAAATGAGAAATGAGTCTTGTCAGGCCTAGCGTGCAGGTCTGAGAGTAGAGACCTTAGCAAGGATCACAGAGCCTGAAAAGCCACTGCGGTGGTGAGGAGAAAGCATTTGGGCATTGCTGTGGGGTGTCGCTTGGTACAGCTAACTCAGAGGACAATTTGGCAATATCCCTTCAATTTCAAAGGCACACACCCCTGTACCCAAGCAATCTACTTCTAGGAAAGTATCCTGCAGAAATACTCATATACCAAAGTTATTCAATGCAGCTTTGTTTAAATAGCACACGACTGGAAACCACCTATATCTCTATCAGTCTACTGAATACCACACAGCCATAAAAAGAAAGAGGAAGCTTTGTTCTCACATGAAAAAACCTACAAAATATATTGTTAAGTAAAAGAAGCCAGGTGAGGGACAGTGAGTATATCAATTGTGAAATAAAGCTCCAAAAAGCAAAACAAATAGATTTGCTTATATATACATAAAATATCTCTGAAAAAATATACAAGAAACTGATATATTTTGTTACCTCTCAGAAGAACTGGGTACTTGGGGGGAAAAGGTGGGAGGAACAGTCTTTTGAAAATGTTGTAGTTTTGGCCGGGTGCGGTGGCTCACGCCTGTAATCCCAGCACTTTGGGAGGCCGAGGCGAGTGGATCACTAGGTCAGGAGATCGAGACCATCCTGGCTAACACAGTGAAACCCCGTCTCTTCTAAAAATACAAAAACAAAATTAGCCAGGCGTGGTAGCAGGCACCTGTAGTCCCAGCTACTTGGGAGGCTGAGGCGGGAGAATGATGTGAACTCAGGAGGTGGAGCTTGCAGTGAGCTGAGATTGTGCCACTGCACTCCTGCCTGGGTGACAGAGCAAGATTCCATCTCAAAAAAAAAAAAAAAAAAAGAAAATTTTGTATTTTTGACCCATGTTTATAAATTATAAAAACAAGTGGCTAAAATAGTCTTTGAAAATAATGTATTACGTGATCGCATGCACTCGTTATGGGCCGTTGGAGAGGGTCAGGCCTTGGTCTCATCTCCCACTGATCACTTGTGTGTTTGCACAAGTGGTAACTTTCTTGCCTCTGAGTTTGGTTTCCTCATCTGTTGAAAGGATTCTTTTTTTTTTTTTTTTTGAGACAGACTCTTTTACTCTGTCTCCTAGGGTAGAATATAATGGCGTGATCACAGCAGCCTTGAACTCCTGGCCTCAAGCAATCCTGTCACCTGTCAGCTTCCCAAGTAGGTGGGACTATAGACATGCAACACTACACCAGGCTAATTTATTATTATTATTATTATTATTATTATTAGCAGCAGCAGCAGCAGTAGTAGTAGTAGTAGTAGTAGTAGTAGTAGTAGTAGTAGTAGAGACTGGGTCTAGCTGTGTTGCCAAGCTTATCTCAAACTCCTGGGCTCAAGCGATCCTCCCACCTTGGCCTCCCAAAGTGTTGGGATTGCAGGTGTGAACCACCATGCCTGGCCTGTTAAAAGGATTCTAATAATGGGCTTTGGAGTCAGACATCCTCCTAGAACAGGAAGGAGATTTGTAAGGAGCTGGGATTCCAAAGACAGAGCTTCAGAAGCCGGGCTGGTAATGGCTTTTGCTATTGCTCTGAGTCCCTGTTGCTCATCAGGTGTCCAAGTTGAAGATGTGAATAAAAAGAGAATGAAAGCTGGGCTCAGTGGTGTGCACCTGTGGTCCCAGCTACTTGGAGGCTAAAGTGAGACGATTGCTTGAGATCAGAAGTTGTGTCAAAAAAAAAAAAAAAAAAAAGAGCGAGAAAGGGAAAACCCTTACTTACTTATTCATGTCATCTCTATTTCCTTGGAATCCAGTGTCTGTCACTACGAAGACTCTTAGCCTAGAAGAAAGAAAAAAATCCACTGTGGATTTATCCACCAATGTCCAGAGGACCATTAGACTTTCACTATAAAAATAAATCAGAGAGGGGCCAGGTGCGGTGGCTCACACCTGTAATCCCAGCTCTTTGGGAGGCTGAGGTGGGTGGATCACGAGTTCAGGAGCTGGAGACCAACCTGGCTAATACGGTGAAACCCATCTCTACTAAAAATACAAAAAATTAGCCAGGCGAGGTGGTGGGCACCTGTAGTCCCAGCTACTCGGGAGGCTGAGGCAGGAGAATGGCATCAATCTGGGAGGCAGAGCTTGCAGTGAGCCAAGATTGCACCACTGCACTCCAGCCTGTGGGACAGAGTGAGACTCCGTCTCACAAAAATAAATAAATACATAAATAAATAATACAGAGAAAAAGTATAATATCAAAGAATATCTTCCCGTCTCTCATTTAAAACACATGCAGCCTGAGAAAGTGATATCACACCTGTAGCCCATACTTTTACAAAGAGTTTGCAAGCCCATGAGTCAAATTTTCTCTAAAACATAAGGACAGACATTAAAATCCCCAGTTTACGTGAGTGCCTGTGTTTGCTGGTCCTTTAGGATCAGCATTATAATAACCCTGTATTTGTGTAGCATTTTGAAATTTTCAAACATTTTCATTGGCTGGGCATGGCAGCTCCCGCATGTAATCCCAGTACTTTGGGAGGCAGAGGTGAGAGGACTGCTTAAGGCCAGGAGCTTAAAATCATCCAGGGCAACATATTGAGACCACATTTCTAAAAAAAAAATAGATAAAATAAAATAAAAAAATTTTATAATCAGGATTACTCCTTACTTCTTACTACCACCCTGTGAGATCGATAAGGTTGATATAAATCTTTCTGTTTTGATACTGAAGAAACCAGACAAGTTAACCGGCTGGCCCCTAATCAGACATCCAAGGCTGGCCAAGCAGCGCTGGAGCCTGGATTGGAAGGAAGGCAGGCCAGGTAAAGCTGGGGTGGACAGAGCTCAGGGAGTGGAATGAGGAAGGCATGTCTGGATGAAACCAAGGTTTGTGTGGAGGAGCAGAGGGTGATAGGTGTGGAGGAGCAGAGGGTGATAGGTGTGGAGGAGCAGAGGGTGATAGGTGTGGAGGAGCAGAGGGTGATAGGTGTGGAGGAGCAGAGGGTGATAGGTGTGGAGAAGCAGGCGGGAGCAGAGCCCAGAACACATGCAAGGCACTGGCTGTTCCTACAGGTGAGTGACTGATAGCCCCAAGCTCTAGGGAGGTAGGAGCCAGGTCCTGCAGTGCCTGGGAAGGAAGGCAGCAGAGTGGGTCTCCAGCACCCCTTGCTGGGTTCCTTCCTAGCTAAGGGCAAAGCCAATAAGCACTAAGAAGGCTTAAGAAGCCTCTTTTCCCAGATTTACATGTACTATGCTAGAGAACTCCTAAAATTCCCATCCTTCAAGACGCAAAGGAATTATCAGTGCACCCCAAAATGGTGGGATTTCAGGCAGCAGAGGAGGCGTTATTTTGTGCTCTCCCTAGCAGCTCATGAATCATACCACTGAGGGGCTCTCTAGAGCCCTTGTATATAAGGCTAGTCTTGTGGCTTAATGTGACAAGTAGGAACCGTCCTGAATGGAAAAGCTCCAAGGTGACAGAAGGCATCTCTGCCCCTGCTTCTCCCCCAGCCCCTTTCTCTTAGAAGTCACCACCAGGAGGAGAGGGACCCCTGCTGCATGAACTCCAGGCTGTTCTGCTGGGAGGAAAGGTCAGGAGAAAAGACCTGCCAGACCTCAGCATCAGAGAAGGGAGTCATGGTCTCCTCTCTGTTCACACTTCACTGAACCTCAGGGTTGAAGAAAATGACCTAGTCCAACTACCCATCTGATGTAAGAATCACATGTTCATTCATTCATGAATTCACTCATTCATTCATTGACGTATCCATCAGTTTTTTTTTTTTTTTTTTTTTTTTGAGACAGAGTCTCGCTCTGTCGCCCAGGCTGGAATGCAGTGGCGCCATCTCAGCTCACTGCAAGCTCTGCCTCCTGGGTTCACACCATTCTCCTGCCTCAGCTTCCTGAGTAGCTGGGACTACAGGCATCCGCCACCAGCACGGCTAATTTTTTTTTTTTTTTTTTTTGTATTTTTTAGTAGAGACGGAGTTTCACCGTGTTAGCCAGGATGGTCTTGATCTCCTGACCTCGTGATCCGCCTGCCTTGGCCTCCCAAAGTGCTGGGATTATAGGCGTGAGCCACCGCACCTGGCTTCCATCAGTTTTTTGTTTGATTGATTGGCTCATTCATTCTTTCAACATCTAATGAGTACTTACTCTGGCCTAGGCAGTGTAGAAAAGTTGAATAAAAGGTACAGAACCTTATCACTTGATCAGGACAAACACAACTATTATTTAACAGTAGATTGCAGGGTCAGTGTCAGATTTTAAAAAGAGATAGAGAAACAATATCTTAAGGTAATTTCAACAGCAAGGCACAGATGGAGGGTTCTAAGCCACCACATGTACCATTTTTCCCAGGTGGTCATTTGGACTCTGCCTGGACCTCCAGGACCTGCATCTCCTGTCCGTTGATTTGCAGGGCTTTCTAACCCTCAGAGTTTCCCTCCACTTACAGACAGAAAGTGGTTCCTGTAGCTTCTGTCCCATAGGTGTGCTTCGGGGGCACCATCCAGTCAGGCCTCTTTTTGTTATTTGGTGTGGGTCCCCAGGGGACAGACATTTTCTTGGGTTGGGGAAGGCATATCCACTTTGGTTTCCCCTCGTTCATTTATTTAAAAGAAATATTCACAGTCAAACCCCTTGTTTAATCAAAGGCTCCAGTGACTTTTAGCTACAGAAATTAAGACATCGTTATAGCTTATAGCTCCTTCAGTGAGCAATCAGTGTGTAGCTTCCCTTTTTCCTTTGTTACACTCAGACTCCGACTTTCCTTCACAGTCTCTTGGGGATCCTCAGAAGATAATTCTACTGCTAAACTTTCTTTATCTATCTGCTAATGATTAACCACAGCAGCTCCAGGAAGCAATAGATGCCCCTTAAAAATACACGTGTAGGCCAAAAAGAAAGTTACGCCTAGAATTCTACACATCCAAAGTCTTATCTCCCCACCTCTCCAAAGGGAGCAGCCACTCTTAGGTTGGGAAGGCAGCTTAATGTTCATTTCCCAGCCTCCAAGCCCCACTTATTCTAGAGATGGCTGAGAGCAGGTGGCGGCTCTGGGACGTGCCTGAGAGCTCCCAAGAGTGGGTGGCTGCTCCCCAGAGGATGCTGCCTGAGTGGTGGTTCAGAGAATGATGACACATCAAAGACAGAAGGGGCCTCATCTTCAAGTTCAATCCTCTCATTTTGCAAATGAGGAACCTGAGAACCCAAGAGAGGAGGTGATTGGCTCAAGGTCATGTAGCTCATGAACAGAGAGGAGGGAAATATCTGAAGGAAAGACATGGATTTCCAGCGCATTGACATATACTTTAAGGTACAGCTCCACACCTACCATCCCCAGCCCTGTGGCTGCCTTGGATAGAAAAAGATCCCTTTGAGGAGACAACTGCCTTCCAGCTCACACTAGAACGCTAGAGGACTTGAACTGCCTTTATTTGTTGGTCATCATCCGTCTGAGAATAGGATCGAAACCTGCACTGCTCAACATGGTAGCTACTCACTGTATGTGACTATTAAGAAGTTTAAATGTGGCTGGTCCAAATTGAGATGTGCTAGATTTTGAAGACTTACTATAAAAAAAGAATGTAAAATATCTCCACCACCACACCTGGCTATTTGTTTTGTTTTTGTTTGTAGAGACAGGGTCTCTCTGTGTTGCCCAGGCTGGTCTCAAACTCCTGGGCTCAAGCAGTCCTCCTGCCTTGGCCTCCCAAAGTGCTAGGATTACAGGCATGAGCCACCTCACCTGACCTGAAATTAATTTAAATGATATGTTTTCTTTAACCCAATATATCAAAAATATTATTTCAACATGAACAACATTAAAAATGTTAACAAGGTACATTAAAATTTTTGTCATACTAAGTCTTTGAAACCCAATGTAGATCATACATGTACAGCACATCTCAACTTAGACTGGCATATGTCAGGAGCTCTGTAACCACACTTGGCTAGTGGCTATTGTATTAGACTGTGAGATTCACAAAGGTGGCCTTTTACCAGCTACGATATTGAAAGGATGTGCCGGCCCCCTTCTCGGCCTTATCTCCAGGTGTTGAATGTTTTTTCTGACAGTATCCAGAGCTTCATGTGAAATAGGTGGGCCTTGGGGATGTCAGGAAGGGAAGTGTTCACGTAGTGGATCCCAAGGTGTGCAGTGGGTCAGAGTGTCTGGGATGGACTCATCACAGGGTATTTGGGATCATTAAATAAGATGATACACATTGTGTCTAGCATAGCGTCTAGTGACAGGGAATGCTCTGTGTTCATTCCTTTCTTCCCCATCCCCCCAACCCACATTCGCTGCAGCTTGACTGGCTCCTTCTGTCGAGGGAGTTACCCAGATGAGTCATCTGCACGGCATGGCAGTGACTCGCCCCAGCAAGGCGTGAAAGCACTGCCGGCTGAGAAACCTTTTTCAGAAACTTCCCACGTTTTTGATGCTTACTCATCCAGAACTCTCTGCAGCCCGAAATGGGATTCAAACTGCTTCCTCCTTCCCCTTATGCCCAGAAAGGCTGAGAAAAGGAAAAGCAAATCAGATTTCCTAAGCCCCCTTGGGCAGATGAGTTTCCCTAAGACCCAAGCAGCAGCTGGAAGGCACAACTGCACTGCCCACTCCGCAGGGGCCTGGCCCCCCAACCCTGGCCAAATCCTCCAAAGCCAACCCTTCCCCTGGGCTCCTCGAAGTGCTCGTTTGGAAAAGGAGGAAGTGAGGTCACAGAGGCTGATAAGAGATGGCCACACACGTCAAGAAAAATGCACACACACGAGGAAACATCATGACACATCAGGTCAGGTCAGATGGTCAGGCCTTCCTGCTATCCCGCTGTCCCTGCTGCTGCCTGTTCTGAGTGGCTGTGCCCACGCCACACAGTTGCTATTTGAATAATGCCTCTGGGTGAAGACGCCCTCACTGAGCCTCTCAGGTGCCTCCAATGTGCTGTTACCGTTCAGGCTTCCGGGCCTCACACCTGCGACTTGCTTGCCAGACAGGCCCCTGTTTTCCTTCCCATTTCTCCTCTTGTCTCTTCTCCACCAGATTAGAAAACAAGAACTAAGCAAAACAACATTCCCCTATAACTTGCCTGGCCTGCACCCTGGGAAGAGGGACCCCATTAGACTCTCTCACTCTGCTGGCCTGACAGGGAACAGTCGCCTGAGCCAAGACGGCATTGCTCACTGGCTGACTAGTGAGTAGGTGGCCTGGATTGAAGAACTGAGCTGGATCAATCCGAGTGCTGTTTCTCTCTAGAATTTGAATTAACTCTACAAATGGCCAGGGAGTGATCAAATAAAGAGACAAAAACACAATGAAGGACATTAGAAGTTTATCTGAATTGTAGGCCTGGGGGCTATGGCCACCGTTTTGGGATCACTTACAAACTGATGAGTGCGTGGAAGGGGCTGAAGTACAGAGACTGGAACAGCAGAGACTCATAGAGGGAATCGGGGTGGGGGGCTGCGGGAGGGGAGGGGGAAGGCCCGACTGCGGAGGTAGAAGATTCTAGACTTCTCAGTGTCCCGTGGCGGTTCAGTGACCCTGGGCTCCACAACTCATTTCCTGATCTTGGGCGCTATAAGATCCCTCAGTCCTATCAGTAAAAGCTTCTTTTTCACCTTTGCTAGTTTGAAGAGATGTTTATTACTTGAAGCCAAAAAAAGCCATGTCTAGATTATCATCCTCCAAGACTCAGATTGAATGCCCCTGCAGGAGGAGACACCAGGTCTACCCGGGGCTCCTCTGCACCTGCACAAGCCCTTGCCACTGCCCCACTGTCCCCGCAATCATCGCTTCACTTAACTGTCTCTCTCTCTCTGGGTTCTCAGCTCCTTCAAGGCAAGGGTACAGGTATGTCTTGCCTTGTATTCCCAGCACCCAGGACAGCACTCGCTAAAGTATTAGTTGCCCCACAGATGAGTGTTGATTGAGAAAATGAAGTGCACTGGTGTCGTAAATCTCCACTCAAAAGTCCTTACCTTTGTGTGGCCTTTATGGCCCAGGCTTTAAATGTATAGGTTAGCTGATCAACCTTGATATATACATTTTCATTTTGTTAGAATGATACAAATTTGAACCAGCTGCTGGGAAGTGTTTCTGGGGCTGTCCATCACCCGACAGGTAAGTGCAGTGGGGAATAGAAAAGACGAGTGACTTGCCTATCATCAACCAGCTGGTGACATCATCTCTTGCCCTTGAATTTGGTATTTCATTAAGATTATGAAGAAATGCCCATAATCTACATCCATGTTTTTACCTCCACCTTAATGAATGAGCTGCAGTGGTTCCTCCAAAATGGTAAGACAATCCTTGAAGGTTTTTAGTCCCACCTTTGAGAGCCCTCACATTGCACCAGGGACCAAACAGTGAATCTAGGACAAGGTCTTGAAGGACATGGTCTCTCTAGGAACTAGGGCAGCACTGCCAGGTCTTAACTTCACATCAGCAGGTGTCTCCCTGGCTGTTCTTCCGGGCCTGTACCTCTCACAGAACCATAGAGTCAGGCCTATGAGCTCAACTCAGACTCAGCCATCCTATTCTCTTCTTCCCCAAAGCATTTCCCATCATGTCTCATCACCACCGAGAATGCTACATGCAATGAGCAAGGTCTAGAAGCAAACATCATTCCTTCTCTGATTATACTAGCCACATTTTCCTCTAAAGCACTAATGTGTGGGATGTCTTTTCCTCAAAATGTTACCCTTTAATCAGTATGCTTCTAATAAGAGAACAATTCTTTACAGAATTTTAAGTAGAATCCCCAAATTCTAAGCGTTCACATTTGGATTTTTTCTATGTATGAGATATAGGCTGGGCACAGTGGCTCATGCCTGTAATCCCACCACTTTGGGAGGCTGAGGCAGGAGAATCGCTTGAGCCCAGGAGTTCAAGACTAGCCTGGGCAACATAATGAGACCCTGTCTCTAGAAAAATTTAAAAATGAGCTGGGCATGGTGATGTGCACCTGTAGTCCCAGCTACTCGAGAGGCTGAGGTGGTGGGAAGATCACTTGAGCCCGGGAGGGTGAGGCTGCAGTGAGCTGTGATCACGCCACTGCACTCTAGCCTGGGCAACAAAGACCTCTTCTCAAAAAGAGGGGGAGATCTAGAAACATATATTAAACAAATAAACTAGAAACATATATTAAACAAATATGCTGGGTACAATCCAATAATTAATATGTTGAAAATCATCTTAGCATTTTGGAAAACCCAGAAAGCTACCAGGTTTGTCAAAAAGAATGGCTCATCCTGTCATTCTGCACTCAGACCTCCACGACAGCTCCAACAGGCAGCATTTTTGACAAATGCAAACTGTTCCTTGAAGCTCCCATATAAGGGGGAAGAAATCTTCAAATTTTAATCAAATTACAATAAGTACTTTTTTATGTGCCACAAAAGTCACTATCTTTATTTTTTAATGGAGGTGAAATTCATACAATATGAAAATTAAACATTTTAAAGTGAATAATTCAGTGACATTTAATACATTCACAATTTATGCAACTACCACCTCTATCTTGTTCCAAAATGATTTCATTACCCCAAAAGGAAACCCCAAACCCATGAAGCAGCCATTTCCTATTATCCCCTGGGACCATTGCTTGTCCCCCCAGCCCCAGGCAGAAACCCATCTGCATTCTGTCTCTATGGATTTACCTATTCTGAATTATTGTTTTAAACATTTAAAAAATTATAATAAGAATCATATATCACAAAATTTACTATCTTAACCATTTTCAGTATACAGTTCAGTACTGTGTTCACATTGTGAAACAGATCTCCAGAACTTCTTGCAGAACTGAAACTCTGTACCCATTAAACAACTCCCCTTCCTCCGCCTCTCAGCCCCCAGTGACCACCATTCTACATACTTTCTATGTCTATGAATGTGACTACTTTAGATACCTCACATTAGTGAAATCCTACAGGCTTTGTCCTTTCCTATTCTGGATATTTGACATAAATGGAATCACACAGTATATGATCTTTGTGACTGGCTTCTTTCACCTAGCATAATGTTGTCAAGGTTCATCCAATGTTCATCCATGATACATGGCATGTATCAGTGCTTCATTCTTTTTCGTTGCCAAATAATATTCCATTTTATGGATATACCAGTTTATCCATTCATCCATGGATGAACATTTGGGTTGTTTCCACTCTTTGGCTGTTATAAATAATGCTGCTATGAACATTTGTGCCTAAGGTTTTGTGTGGATAGATGTTTTCATTTCTCTTGGGTATATACTTAGGAGTGAACTTACTGGGTCATATGGTAACTCCATGTTTAACCTCATGAGTTACTGCTAGACTGTTTTCCAAATCAGCTGCATCCTTTTACATTCCCACTAGCAATGGGTGAGGGTTTCAATTTCTCCACATCCTCACCAACATTTGTAATTACTTGTATTTTTCATTATAGCCATCCTAAGTGTGAAGTGATATTTCATGGGGGTTTTGACTTGCATTTTATTCATGGCTATTGGTACTACATATGTTCTGGTTAATGAAAGAAGAATGAATTAATAAATTCCATGAAAACAACAGGAAACCAGAGGGGACTCTTGGCCCAGTCTTTGCCATCTTTTCTTTTCTTTTCTTTTTGAGACAGAGTCTCGCTCTGTTGCCCAGGCTGGCGTGCAGTGGCCGGATCTCGGCTCACTGCAAGTTCCGCCTCCTGGGTTTACGCCATTCTCCTGCCTCATCCTCCGGAGTAGCTGGGACTACAGGCGCCCGCCACCTCGCCCGGCTAGTTTTCTGTATTTTTTTTTTAGTAGAGACGGGGTTTCACCGGGTTAGCCAGGATGGTCTCAATCTCCTGACCTCGTGATCCGCCGGTCTTGGCCTCCCAAAGTGCTGGGATTACAGGCTTGAGCCACCGCGCCCGGCCGCCATCTTTTCTTTAGTGTCTGACTGAATGACTTTCCTCAGCTCCTGGCCCATCAAGGTCTCTGGTGGCTCATTCAGCTATTAGAAACCAAGCACATCACAATGCCCATCCAACCAATGCATCAAGAGGTCAGTCCCAGAGACTCAGGCCTGCAGAAATGTAGGAACAAAGGAGGGGCATTTTTTTCTTTACAGCTTTCAGCTAGAGGTGGAACTGTCCCTGTTACGGGGCATTTTGGTTATCACAATGACAGGGGTAAGAAGAAAGTCAGCACTGGCATTAAAGGGGAGGGGTCAGGGATGCTAAATGTCCCGTGATGCATTGCAAGGACAGTCTTCCCTAAAGAAATACCTCCACAAAATGCAACTACTGAGGCCAGCCACTTCTCAGGAAATGCTCCAGTTGTTGGAAAAAAATCAGAAAATCAGGATTACATCAGAGCAAATAAAGGGAGGGGCCATTAAACCAATAGGGAGACTGCATTGAGGGCTCACTGTTCAACAGACTATGTGAGCAAAGAACTGTGATGTGTGTTTTTTCATTTTATCCTCATCACAGTATGTATTAGACAGCTCAGGCTGCTGTAACAAAAAACTGCAGACTGGGTGGCTTAAATGACAGACATTTATTTCTCACAGTTCTGGAGGCTGGAAAGGTCAAGGTGCTGGCTGACTCAGGGACTGTTGAGGGCCCTCTTTCTGACTTACGGATGTCCATCTTCTCACTGTTCTCACATGGTAGAAAGAAAGAGTCAACTCTAGTCTCTCTTCCTCTTCGTACAGGGACACTTATCCCACCATGGAGGCCCCACCCTCATGACTTTACCTAGCCCTAATCACCTCCCAAAGGTCCTGCCTCCAAATACAATCACATTGGATGTTAGAGCTTCAACATATAAGTTTTAGAGGGGGACACGCTCAGTCCATGACACACATTAACAATGTATATTCCCAGTAAATAGGGAAACTGAAACCATGAAGAGGTGAAATAACTGCCCAAGGTCACACCACTAATAACTAGCCAAGTTGGAATTTGAAATTGGGTCTGCCTGATTCCAGAACCTGGATGTTAGCCTTCCTACTGTGCTCAGTCTGATCAGATCATCCATTTAAACCCTTGCTGTGGGAGAATTGCAAAGGTTCACCTCCTGGCAGGCAGAGAGAGGAAAAATAATTCCCTAGTCCCCAAAGCAGAGAAGCAGGAAGTTTGAGCTAAAAATGATCTTTACAATCATCTGAGTCCAAACCTGCACACTAGGGTCAAGAAAACTGAGTTCCAGAGTGGGCGGTGAGTGGCCCCTAGCTGGGCAGTGCTAGAATTAAAAAGCCCCACTTCCCTGACCTCCGTCAGGGACATTTAAATGTTCCACTCCAGGCCAGCCTGGCTCTAGGCCGTAATGACTGAGTCTTGACTCTGTGCTCCATTTGACAACGTAATCAATACTCCCCTCCCACTGTCAGCAGTCTATGACATTGTCCATGACCTCGTTCATGCCCCATTCTTTTCGCTCTAAGATTCCAAAATGACAAGTTGCACTGTTTTCTAGGTTTGTTTTTAAACTTCATTTTAACATAAGGAATGAATCTGTTCAGGAGTGAAGACAGGCAAATTGAGACCAAGCAGCAGAGCCTACAGCATCCTTGACTATTTCAGGACTGCCCTCGGCAACTCCATAAACCAAGGGACACTCTTTTGGAGTCCCCTGTTTTGTGACACCTCTCTCCTATATGGAGTCAGAAGACTTGGATTGGGATCCAATGCCAAATGATTACTTGGCAGATTATTTTTTTCCTTTCTGAGACTCAGTTTCTCCATTATCATTTTTGGAAATAACGATATTTACTTCAAAATAGAGTTGTAGTGAAGACAAAACAATTAGACAAAATAAAACAAAGCTTGTGAGAAGACAGCTTATCCTGTGTGCTCCGGACCTGGCTCACATCCAATGGTTCACTAATGGCCTCTGGGGGACCACTGGCCACCATCTTACCTTAAACCAGGTCCCTTCCAAGGGCATCTGCTTTGTCCTTGTCACTTAAAGTGCTTCAACACAAGAATTATGGTGTATTGATACTACTCTGACAGGCACTGAGGTTGATAAGTGGGGTAAGAGAGTCTACCTGTTTCCCCAGGGAGGCTGTTACCAACTTTGTCAGCCTGTGTAGGAGGCCTGCCATCCACCTTCCACGTGGCCCAGGCCATGGAATAGGGACTGAGCATTGCACGCATAGGGAGAAGCACACTCTACCAACCCTGAGTTTGCCTAGCTCTGCCTGGCGGTCTCTGTTCTCCCTTCCTATCCCCTTTTACACCCTGGGTAAAAGTCGGGAAGGAACAGACATGCTGTGGTATGGCAAGAAGACCAAGGACTTCTCAGCATGGAGATTTGAACTCAGGGCTGGAGCCTGGCTCCACTGCTTTCCAGCTGTGTGACTTAGGAAAATGACTTCAACTGTCTTTACCTTAGTTTCCTCATCTGTAAAATGGACATAATAATAATTCCTATCTCACCAGATTGTTGTGAGAATAGAAGAATATGTATATTTCCAGTTATCTACTCTTGCTGCTGTGTAACAAATTAGCCCTAAATTTATTAGTTTAAAACACAGCCATTGATTATATCTCAGATTCAGTGGGGCAGGAGTTCAGGCAGGGCTCAGATGGATGGCTCTTCTGCCCCTTATGGCATTGACTGAGGTCACTCCGTGGTATTCAGCTGGTAATGAGCTGGTCTAGAGGCTCCATGATGGCTTCACTCATATGCCTTGTGCATTGGCTGGGACAGCTGCAAGGCCGGGTGCAGGTGGGACTGCCTGCTAGAGCTCCTATCTGTGGTTTCTCAAACATGGGGCCTCAGGGTAGTAGGACCTCTGCTATGGTGGCCCTAGGCTTTCAGAGGGTGTTCCAAGAGACAGAAAGTGGGAGCTGATTGTTTCTTAATGCGTAGCCCTGGACACTGGAGAGATCCGTTTTTACTGTATTCTATTGGTCGAAGTAGTCACAAAGCCTTCTAAAGTCAAGGGAAAGTGACACAAACCCCACCTATCTATGGGAGGAGTGTCAAAGAATTTGCAGCCATCTTTAATGCACCACAATAAGTAAAATGAAACCCTTGTCTTCTTTTGAATGCTAAAAATATTTTATATTTTTATTTCAATAGTTTTTGGGGTGCACGTGGTTTTGGTGACATGGATGAGTTCTTTAGTGTTGTATTCTGAGATTTTAGTGCACCTGTCACCTGAGCAGTGTACACTGTACCCAAAATGTAGTCTTTTATCACTCACCCCCTTCCTAGCTTCCCCTTCATCAGTCCCCAAAGTCCATTGTGTCACTCTGTATGTCTTTGAGTCTTCATAGCTTAGCTCCTACTTATAAGTGAGAACATAACAGTATTTGTTTTTTTCATTTCTGAGTTACCTCCTTAGAATAATGGCCTCCAGGCCAGGTGCAGTGGCTCATACCTGTAATCTTAGCACTTTGGGAGGCCAAGGCAGGAGGATCATGAGGTCAGGAGTTCAAGACCAGCCTTACCAACATGGCGAAAACCCATCTCTACTAAAAATACCAAAATTAGCCGGGCATGGTGGCAGGTGCCTGTAATCCCAGCTACTCGGGAGGCTGAGGCAGGAGAATCATTTGTACCCGGGAGGTGGAGTTTGCAGTGAGCCGAGATTGTGCCATTGCACTCCAGCCTGTATGACAAGAGCAAGACTCTGTCTCAAAAAAAAAAAAAAGAAAAGAAAAGAAAAAGAATAATGGCCTCTAGCTCCATCTGAGTTGCTGCAAAGGACATAATTTTGTTCCTTTTTATGGCTAAGTAATATTTCATGGTGTATATATATCACATTTTCTTTATCCACTTGTTGGTAGATGGGCACTTAGGTTGGTTCCATATCTTTGCAATTTCTTGCACTTTGTTTTGATGAGGTGGTTACTAAGTATGGCTGGTTCAATTTGCATAATCTCACTGTGACTAAGTCGCATGACTTCTGTGTATTGAGGGCCTCCTCTAAGCCAGGCACCACTTACCACAATCTCATCTGCATGATTTCTCATAATCACAACACGTTGAAGTGCAGATTCTATTATGCCCACATCCCAGCAGAGACCAGGAGAGGTTAAAGAACTTGTCCAGTGCCAGGTCTTCCCTCCTGCCCAGTCCCCTGACCTCCACTTGCCGTGCTGCTTCTAGGCCTGCATTCCTGGTGCCCCCTCTCCCTGGCTGCAGAACCTTGGGTGATGCACCATCTGGATCCCAGATCTCACTGAATCCCTTTCCTGTACACTCCTGTAGCACCTCAAGTAACAGTCCAAGCCTCTCAGCCCGACTCACCTCATTTTCTGCTCCTCCCACCTTGAGCTTGGGATCCAGCAACACTTAACTGCTTCTGGGTGACAGGATCCCCAAGCCCCGCCACACCTCTCTGCCTTTGTGCATGCTCCTCCCTTTGCTTGGAACACCCTCACCTTGTTTTTCTACTTGGCAGGCACCTTATATCCTTTGAGTCTTAGCTCTTCTGTGAAGGCTTCCTGATGCCTCCATGTAGACTTGAGAACTCGTTCCTGTGGGCCCCCATAGTGCCTGTGGGGCTTCTGTTACAGCTTTTTTCTGACAGGTAGTGACCCTGCCTTATCTTTGCAGCTCCGCTATGTAGCACCATACCTGGCCCTCAGCCTTCCGGAATCTGTTCCCTAAATGAAGCTGCACCCCCTTTACCCATTCCCCTGAGCCAGCCCTGGAGTTGTCTAGGTAAGCAGGGAGGTCTGGGCTTATGGCCAGATAAAGCAATTCTGAAAGGCAAACAGAGTGCCTTGGGCAGTTCTGCAAAGGCTTAGCAGAGTAGGAGATAGACTAGAGATTTCCAGTTCTCTTTTGATGAAATGCAGGTTGCACATACTTTTCTCCATCTTCTGGTGAGGGAAAAAAAAAAAAAAAATCTCCAGAAACTTGATAATCATTCTCTGGGCCATTCCTTTCCCTGAGGTTGGGCCCCAGAAACAGAATGAAGAGCCTTCTCTACGATGGGCGCCAGGAGTCAGTGCAGACAAAAGAAAGCCTGGTTTAGTAACAAGGTTGAATTGTGTTCCCCCAAAAGATGTTGAAGTCCTAACCCCTAGTACCTGTGAATGTGACCTTATTTGGAAATAGGGTCTTTGCAATATAATCAAGTTAAGATGAGGTTATTAGAATGGGTCCTAATTCAATATGACTGTGTCCTTATAAAAAGGGAACATTTCACCCAGAGACACAAACACACACACAGGGAGATGCCATGCAGAACATAAAGATGCAGAGATCACGGAGATGCATCTACAAGCCAAAGAACACCAAAGAAACTACCAGCAGCTGGGAGAGAGGCGTGGAACAGGTCTTCCCTCACAGCCCTCAGGAGGAACCAACCCTGCCAGCTACTTGGTCTCGGACTTCCAGCCTCCAGAGCTGTGAGATCATAGATATCTGTTGGTTAAGCCACCCAGATTGCCATACTTTGTTACGGCAGCCCTAGCAGGCTACTAGAGGCTCCAACCTGAAGTCAGCAAGACCGGGCAGATGAGAGTGGAGAATGGGTGTTGCTTGGGAAGTGCCCAAGGTTGGCTCGTTTGCATGGAGACCTGGAGGAACCATTCACAGTTCTCGGGGATTCACACATAAATAAAGAACATCAGCAGGTAAGCCCACCCTTCTGTCCAAGGTCTCCTGCCTCTAGACCTGGCGAGGGAGAGCCACAGACCTTTCGAAAACCCTGACCTCTTCAGCATCGTCACCTGCTGGGGCCTCAAGCGCCTCTGAAAATCAGAGAGTGGCCGCTACTTTACTGGGGGCAGAATAAATTTAAAGTGCTGTCAGCTTGTCTTCCAACTGTAGCTCAGGCCATAACATTATATATTTTCCATCAATTATGTAACTGTCTCAGGAATAGAGGCTCCAGCGTGGTCCCCAAGGAGTGGACTAGCTGCATTCATTATTAACTGGGTACTTACAGCCTTGCCCTGAGTGCTAGGGGTTTCTGCTCTAGGCAATGCCTTCCCCCACTACTTCTCCCTTCCTCTCTCTGCCCTTCATTCCACCTTTCTTTCTTTCTTTCTTTCTTCCTTCCTTTCTTTCTCTTCTCTCTCTCTTTCCTTCCTTCTTTCCTTCCTTCCTTCCTTCCTTCCTCCTTCTTTCTCTTTTTCTTTCTCTTTTTCTCTCTTTCTCTCTTTCTTTCCTTCTCTCTCTCTTTCACTCTTTCTCTCTCTCTGTCTCTCTTTCTCTCTTTCTCTTTTTCTCTTGCTCTGTTTCTCTCGTTCTCTCTCTCTGTCTCTCTCTTTCTCTCTCTCTCTTCTTTCTTTCTCTTTCCTTCCTTCCCCTCCTTCCTTCCTTCCTTCCCTCCCTCCCTCTCTCCTTCCTTCCTTTCTCTTTCTTTCTTTCTTCCTTCCTTTCTTCTTTCCTTCCTTCCTTCTTTCCTTCCTTCCTTCCTTCATTTCCTTCTCCTCTCTCTCTCTCTTTGCTCCCTTCTTTCCTTCCTTCCTTCCTCTTTCTTTCTCTCTTTCTTTCTCTTTTTCTCTCTTTCTCTTTCTTTCCTTCTCTCTCTCTTTCACTCTTTCTCTCTCTCTCTTTCTTTCTCTCTCTCTCTGTCTCTCTTTCTCTCTTTCTCTCTCTCTTTTTCTCTTGCTCTGTTTCTCTCGTTCTCTCTCTCTGTCTCTCTCTCTCTTTCTCTCTCTCTCTTCTTTCTTTCTCTTTCCTTCCTTCCCCTCCTTCCTTCCTTCCTTCCCTCCCTCCCTCTCTCCTTCCTTCCTTTCTCTTTCTTTCTTTCTTCCTTCCTTTCTTCTTTCCTTCCTTCCTTCTTTCCTTCCTTCCTTCCTTCCTTTCCTTCTCCTCTCTCTCTCTCTTTGCTCCCTTCTTTCCTTCCTTCCTTCCTCTTTCTTTCTCTCTTTCTTTCTCTTTTTCTCTCTTTCTTTCCTTCTCTCTTTCTCTCTCTTTCTCTCTGTCTTTCTCTCTCTCTTTCTTTCTGTCTTTCTCTCTCTGTCTCTCTTTTTCTCTCTCTCTTTCTCTTTCTCTCTCTCTCTGTCTCTCTCTCTGTCTCTCTCTTTCTCTCTCTCTGTCTCTCTCTTTCTCTCTCTTTTCTTTCTCTTTCTTTCTTTCTTTCTCTCTTTCTTTCTTTCCTTCCCCTCCTTCCTTCCTTCCTTCCTTCCTTCCTTCCTTCCCTCCCTCCCTCTCTCCTTCCTTCCTTTCTCTTTCTTTCTTCCTTCCTTTCTTCTTTCCTTCCTTCCTTCTTTCCTTCCTTCCTTCCTTCCTTTCCTTCTCCTCTCTCTCTCTCTTTGCTCCCTTCTTTCCTTCCTTCTTTCCTCTTTCTTTCTCTCTTTCTTTCTCTTTTTCTCTCTTTCTTTCCTTCTCTCTTTCTCTCTCTTTCTCTCTGTCTTTCTTTCTCTCTCTCTTTCTTTCTGTCTTTCTCTCTCTGTCTCTCTTTTTCTCTCTCTCTTTCTCTTTCTCTCTCTCTTTCTCTCTCTCTCTTTCTCTCTGTCTCTCTCTCTGTCTCTCTCTCTCTCTGTCTCTCTCTCTGTCTCTCTCTCTCTCTGTCTCTCTGTCTCTCTGTCTCTCTCTTTCTCTCTCTTTTCTTTCTCTTTCTTTCTTTCTTTCTTTCTTTCTTTCTTTCTTTCTTTCTTTCTTTCTCTCTTTCTTTCTTTCTTTCCTTCCCCTCCTTCCTTCCTTCCCCTCCTTCCTTCCTTCCTTCCCTCCCTCCCTCCCTGCTTGCTTCCTTCTTTCCTTCCTTCCTTCCTTCCTTCCTTCCTTCCTTCCTTCCTTCCTTCCTTCCTTCCTTCCTTCCTTTCTTTCTCTCTTTCTCTCTTTCTTTCTTTCTTCCTGACAGAATCTTGCTCTGTCACCGGGCTGGAGTGCAGTGCCATGATCTCAGTTCACTGCAACCTCCGCCTCCCCGGTTCAAGCGATTCTCCTACCTCAGCCTCCCGGGCAGGTGGGACTACAGGGGCCCACCACCACTCCCAGCTACTTTTTTTGTTTTGTACTGGAGACGGGGTTTCACCATGTTGGCCAGGATGGTCTCGATCTCCTGACCTCATGATCCACCTGCCTCGGCCTCCTGAAGTGCTGGCATTACAGACAGGAGCCACCACGCCCAGCCCCCATCTTATCTTTCTACTCTTTCTCTAAGGCTGGTCTATGTCATCCTGTGTGGATACCTTACAAATTTTGTAGAATTCCCCACATCTATATCTTGCTGTAAAATGTATTTAAAAACTCTTAGTTCTCTGCTGTGCCCAAAAAGGTTTCTATTTGTGTGTAGGAATATGTGTAGGTTTTTATTTGTTTGTTGCTTGGTTTTTCCCCCAAATCCTTGCACATTCTTAAAACAGGGTAGCTGATGACAGGGACTAGCAGCATGCCTTCTGATGCCTCCTTCGTACCTGGTAATTGTCTAGGAGCTGCAGTGTTGTGTGGGATCACGGAGGTAGTGCTGCAGAGTGGCCACCAGCAAGAAGCAGGGTTGGGAGGTTGGGATCAGGGATGACGGGCTCAACGGTGGGCTGACTGTCCCCCACCTGACACCTTGAACTGTACAGAAGCCATTGCTCGGAATTAGAGGGCCAGAGCTGAAGGTACTGGTTTGACAAGAGACTTTGCGAGACCCCGGACTCATCTCACACTCCCCGGACAGGCCTGGGATTGGTGGCAGAGAGAGCATCCAGGGACAGCATGTGACAAGACCAGTTAGCAGTGGTGATAATGAGACAGGTTTAGGTGGCATCTCAGGAAGTGGACATGAATGAGTGGGATTTGGAGCAGAAGAGGAGTAATGTGGGGGCACTCCATGGCAACTGCAACTGGCAGATTGATTTAGGGGACATATGGGCTCCTAGAAGTATTGAATGGTGATGATGGTGGCAAGGTCTATGATGTTCCCATGAGTGGGGCAGGGGCTCAGAGCCACTGAATTTTGGCGTTAATTTTCATATGATCTCTCTGGACCTCATAGGCTATGGAAGCCTGCAACATATGATGTATGTCCTAAATACAAAGGGATTAAAAATTAATCGTCAGTTACTTTCAAGTATTTATTATTCAGTGTTCTGGTTATCTAGTTTTGAAACAAAATGGTCCAACATTTAATGGCTTAAAACAATCATTTATTTTACTTGTGATTTCGTAGGTCGGGAATTTTGGGAGGCTCAGTTGAATGGTTTATCTCTGTTCTACATCTGGGGCCACTGAAAGACCCACTTCCAAGATGGATTTTCACTCATACATCTGGCCCCTTTGGTGCTCCTTGGTGTCTCTCTCTCTTCCCCCATGTGATGCTTCATTCTCAGGGTAGCTGCTTCCAGGAGCCAGGCCAATTAAGGGTTATGACATGAAGTGGCATTGGATCATTTCCACCATAGAATATTGATGAAAGTAGGCATGGAGTCCTCCAAGGCCGAAGGAGTGGAGAAATAGACTCCCCACTTGATGGCAGAATGGCAAGTCTGCATTGCAGAAGAACATGTGAAATGGGAGATACATATCTATATCCACACTCAAGTCTGCCACACTGAATAACTACGTTATGTATGAATATATAACATAGTTAAAACTAATTTGCAGGCCAGTTGTGGTGGCTCACACCTGTAATCCTAGCATTTTGGGAGGCTGAGGTGGGCAGATTGCCTGAGCTCAGGAGTTCAAGACCAGCCTGGGCAACGTGGTGAAACCCTGTATCTATTAAAATACAAAAAAATTTGCTGGGCGGGGTGGCATGCACCTGTAGTCCCAGCTACTCGGGAGGCTGAGGCAGGAGAATCGATTGAACCCAGGAGGCGGAGGTTGCAGTGAGCTAAGATTGCACCTCTGCACTCCAGCCTGGGTGACAGAGCGAGACTCCGTCTCCAAAAAACAAAACAAAACAAAAAACAAAAAACAAAAAAAAACAAAGCAAAACAAAAAACTGTGCAAGAAAACAATCGTTTCTATAATCTTACAAATGCTCCATATGCACACCTTATGTCATGTGGCACACGTTAATCCAATGGTCCTATTCATTCCAGACTCCCTGGTGGATGCCATTGTCAATGGTTGAAATGACAGCCATGATGCATCCTTCATTTTCTTAAGGCTTTGAGGAAGCGTGGCATAAACATGAAGTTCATGTTGTGCCACCTACAGAGAGGTTACTAAGCAATAAACTTTGGAAAGTTTACAATTCCTTTTGAATTTCTTTGTATGTTACTTGTGTTGAGTCAATGAAAAGGCCACGTAATACCTAATATATTTTAAAGTTCCTAAACTAATGACTTAACTTCAGAGGCAATACAGGGAATAATTAAGACTTTAGGCTTTGGAGTCCAATGAGCAATAAAAGTGGGTTTTTTTGTTTGTTTGTTTTGTTTTGTTTTGAAACAGAGTCTCACTCTGTTGCCAGGCTCGAGTACAGTGGCATGATCTTGGCTCACTGCACTTCTGCCTTCTGGCTTCAAGCAATTCTTGCACCTCCTGCCTGCTGGCCACCAGAGTAGCCAGGATTACAGGTGTGCACAATCACACAAAACTGGGTTCTTATCCTGACTCTGTCTCAGGTTCTTATCCTGAGTTGTTAACTATGTGACGTTAGAGGAAGATACTTAACCTCTCCCAGCCTCAGTAGTCCTTATATTATAAAGTTGGTATCAGGTAGTCTCATTGATTATTGCTGTGCAGCAACTACCTCGAAACAGTGTCTTAGAAGAGCAATTTTATTATGATTCTGTAGGTCAGGAATTCAGGAAAGGCTCAGGTGGGTAGTTCTTCTGCTTCACCTGGCATTGGCTGGGGCTGTTCTCATGGCTGCATTTAGCTGGCCATTCACCTTGGCTGGAAGGTCCAAGAAGGCTTCACTCACATGTCAGGTTTCTCAGTGCTCCTCCCAGTGGCCTGTCTCCACCTGGTCTTTCTATTATTCATTCATCTAGCCTGAGCTTCTTTATGCCTGGTTCCTGGCTTCCTCAAAGTGAAAGTGAAAGTTATCAGGTCTCTTAAGAGGTAGGTCCAGAACTGGCACAGCACCACTTCCACCTTAGTCTATTGGTCAAAGCAAGTCACAAGGCCAGCCCAGGTCCAAGGGTAGGAAAATGGACTCCACCTCTTGGTGGGAGGAGTGGCAGCATGTGCACACAGGGAAGGGAGGACTTACTGGCAGCCACGGTTGGAAACTACCTGCCACACCAGGATCCAATCAGATAATTTATGTAAATGCATAGCACAGTGTCTGGCATTCAATGTATTCTTGCTAAACTTTTTTTTTTCTTTTTTGAGACAGAGTCTTGCTCTGTCGCCCAGGCTGGAGTGCAGTGGCATGATCTCGGCTCACTGCAACCTCCACCTCCCAGGTTCAAGTGATTCTCCTGCCTCAGCCTCCCGAGTAGCTGGGATTACAAGCACACGCCACCATGCCCAGCTAATTGTTGTATTTTTAGTAGAGATGGGGTTTCATCATGTTGCCCAGGATGGTCTCACTCTCTTGACCTCGTGATCTACCCGCCTTGGCCTCCCAAAGTGGTGGGATTACAGATGTGAGCCACCGCACCTGGCTGCTAATCATAATTTTTAAATGTATAATAATTTTTTACAAATTTTATTTTACTTTAAGTTCTGGAATACATGTGCAGAATGTGCAGGTTTCTTACATAGGTATACATGTGCCATGGTGGTTTTCTCTAACAAATAATTTTATTTTTCTCAAAATGCTTGACTTTCCAAAAGAAAAATCATTATAGAATGGGCTGTTTTGTATCTTTAAAAATAATGCGAGCATGACATTGTTGGAAATGACTCAAATAAACGAATCTTTTTTAAGCATCTGCTATGTGCACAACACTTAGTGGTACAGTCTCTGCCCTCAACAACCTTACTTAGTAACATGGGGAACAATGGAAGGAGGAGTTGGAATTTGGCCAGAGTTTGGGATGCTGAGAAGTTGTAAAAGAGATAAAAGAAAAAGAATGAAAAAAAGAGATAGATGTCATCATAAGTTATGGGAGGGAGACACCAAAGTTCTTAAAGATCTTTGAATTTTTAGTTTTTAACCATCATATATCAATTCTGCAGTTTCCTTATCTTTAAAATCAGGTAATAGTATTTGCTTGCATCAGACAGCATAGGCTATTTTATGCTTTAGTAACAAAGACCTCCCAAATCTCAGTTGTTTAATAACACTAACATTTGGCTGGGCACAGTGGCTCACGCCTATAATCCCAGCATCTTGGGAGGCCGAGGCAGGTGGATAACCTGAGGTCAGGAGTTCAAGATCAGCCTGGCCAACATGGTGAAACCCCCATTTCTACAAAAATACCAAAATTAGCCAGGCATGATGGCGGGTGCCTGTAATCTCAGCTACTCGGGAGGCTGAGGCAGGAGAATTGCTTGAATCCAGAAGGTGGAGGTTGCAGTGAGCCGAGATCATGCTGTTGCACTCCAGCCCAGGTAACAGAGCGAGACTCTGTCTCAAAAATTGAAAATTAAAATTAAAATTAAAAAAAACCGCACTAACATTTGTCTCTCACTCATGCAAAATGCCCACCATGGGTCCAGTTAATTCTCCAGGGCAACTGTTCTCCATGGATTGTTTCAGCTTTCCAGGGGCCTTTGGTCTTAAGGCACCTTGATATCAACATGTGCTTCCAAGATCGCTGCAACAGGAGAAGATGACGTTTAAATGCTTCCATGCAGACATAAAATGTGTCCCTGCCATTTACATTTCACTGGTCAAAGCAAGTTAGATGGAGAAACCTAATTTCAAAGGGGCAAGGAAGCACTATCCTCCTTGCTGGAAACACAGGAGAACCTGACGTGTTGGTAAGCAGCAGTGTGTCACTCTGCTATCCCAGAGGGTGGACGTGATGAGTAAATGGGATTGAGTAATTCTTGAGAACCACACAGCCATACTGAGCGGGGACTGCTAGGAGGTCAGTTAGCCCCACTTACACTAAGTGACTAACTCCTGCCCACCAGCCGCGGAGACACAACTACAACTGGTGAGTCATTAGTTACTGCAGGTTTTGGTACTTCCATGTCATCCTTCAGGAGTTGAGATTCAAGTTTTACATTTGAGAATACAAAAATTCTCTGTATGTGAAATGAATACACATAATGACTTCAGACAACTTATAAAGTCTATGAAAATTTGTGTTTCCGTTCCTTCGTATTTTCACTCCTTCTGTCTTAGTCTGTTCAGGTTGCTATAGCAAAACTATCATAGACTGGGTGGTGTAAATGACATGTATTCCTCACAATTCTGGAGGCTAGAAGTCTGAGATCAGGGTGCCAGCATGATCTGGCTATTAGTGAGGGCTGCCTTCCTGGCTGGCAGGTGGCTGGCGGGTGACTGGCAGGTGCCTACCATCTCACTGTGTCCTCACATTGGGGAGAGGGAGATTCTCTCTCTCATGTCTCCTTTCATAAGGGTATTAATCTCATTCATGAGGGCTCCACCCTAATTTGAAGATGCCACCTCCAAATACCATCACACTGGGGATTAGACTTCAACATATGAGTTTTTTTGGGGGGACATTCAGTCCATGCTACCTTCCAGCTGCAACCCCTAGAGCAAAACAGTAACCCCAAACAGCGCTGTGCTTTAACGTGTAACACAACAGACACTGGTGAAAATCCCTTTCCTCATGTTTAGAGCCTTTGCACTAGCTGTCAAGCTAGCTTCAGTTGTCCCTAGAAGTATGTTAGGATGAAGAGACATTCCAACCACATTCAGCTCTCAGGGCACGAGAGAGGTTGTTTTGGTTTAAATTGCACATTTTCCATTCATACCCTTCTTGGAGAGATTTAAAACCACTCATTGTTTTCCAGGCCTACCTGATCTAATGGGGGGATAACTCTGTAATCTATCATTTTTTAAATTTTATTTTAGAGATAGGATCTTTCTCTCTCTTCCTCAGTGGCATGATCATAGCTCACTGCAACCTCCAACTCCTTGTGCTCATGGTATCCTCCTGCTTCAGCCTTCTGGTAGCTAGGACTATAGGGGTGAACCATTATGCTCAGCCAATTTTTTTTGACAATTTTGTTTTAGAGAGACAAGGACAAGGCCTCGCTATGTTGCCCAGGCTGGTCTTGAACTGCTGGCCTCAAGTGATCCTCCCACCTCAACCTTCCAAAGTGCTGAGATTACAGTCACGGGCTATTGCACCCTGCTGTGTGCAATTTTAAAATGTCCTCAGTGTTCTTGGGAAAGGCTCCTTAATAATTAGCCAACTGATAATTTTCCCTTTGCTCTCTGTAATTACATTTCTTCAGCAGAGGTAGGAAGAGGGCTGGTAGACAAACAAACCCAACAGGTAAAAGCAATATTAGGAAGAGAAGGGAAAATTTGCCAATCAGAGAAAGACTGATAGGAAAGGCAGACACAGGGAGCTAAGTATGAGCTCAGCCCACAGGCACGGGCAGGAGGAACTTGAAGGAGTGAGAGGGAGTCGGGGAGTAGGAATACTCAGAGAATCGGCGTTTCTGTTTAAGTAAAAATTAAGAAGGAATTGAACCCTTGTATTAGTCTGTTCTCATGTTGCTAATAAAGATGTACCCAAGCCTGGGTAATTTATAAAGTAAGAAGTTTAATTGACTCACAGTACTGCATGACTGGGGAGGCCTCACAGTCATGGTGGAAAGCGAAGGCAAAGCAAGACACATCTTACATGGCAGCAGGCAAGAGGGCATGTGCAGGGGGACTCCCATTTATAAAACCATCAGATCTGTTGACACTTATTCACTACCACAAGAACAGTATGAGAGAAACCACCTCCATGATTCAATTATCTCCACCTGGCCCTGTCCTTGACACATGGGGATTATTACAATTCCAGGTGAGATTTGGGTGGGGACACAGCCAAACCATATCAACCCTTTTAGCAAAAAGTTCTCCAGAATATACACTTTCCACTTTCCTGCTGCAATGGGCAGAAAATAATAGAACCGAGGTTGGTTGACTCATCCTCCTTAGAACATATACACCAGCCAGCAAGTGCACTCTCATTTGTGAGATCACTGGAGTGACTTCTTTTTCCACTGACCGGTAGGCTCCAGGAGAAAAGGGGCCAGGTCAGGGTTTGATCACTGTGGTGACCCCCGAGCTTAGCATGTCTGGTACATGATAAGTTTTGAGTTCATCTTGACTGACTGAATGAATAAACAAGTTTATTACAAACAGAAGTATCTGACAATGCCCAAGGCTCTTATTGGGAACATATGTTCTTATGGACCAATCCTTGGATGCCATGCTGTGGAAGGCAGGGTATGACAGGCAATTTAGCTTGCTGGTGTGGAGCAGCCTTGAGCACTGCACTCCTGGGGTTCAAACCCTGTCTTTGATACTTAACAGCATGTGACCTTGGGCAGGCTTCTAACCTCTCAGTGCCTCAGTGTCCTCATGTATAAAGTGGAGATAATAATGCCTATTTATAGGGTTGTAACAAAGGTTAAATGAATTAACACTCTTAGAACAGTGCCTGGTAAGTACCCGTGAGTATAAGAATGCTGGCTATCATCATCATTGTTGCTCGTTCAAGCTAGAAAATGGTTTTAGATAAATTCCTGATTTGAATTTGAGACTCTTTTGTTCTTTTTAAGGAATTTAACTTAAGCTTTAAATTTCAACCATTTTTTTTCATGTTCATCGAGGTTTTATTGGAAACCATTGGTACAAAGGAGATTCAGTTCAACACAGTCCGTGGGAAAGCGATGCTCTCGCTTATGATTTCATTATATTTATGAGGCTTAGCAAATGCTCTCAATTATGACCTTTTGTATTGGGGTTCTTTTCTGGTTACAAAAAAAATGTGCTCACAGATTCCAGCCAAGTTGCAAGCACTCAGTTATGGTCCTTTCTCTTTTCCTCTCATGATGGTTTTATACTATGTTACATTGGCTAAGCTAGAACGAGGTTTGTCACGATCCCCTTCTCTCTGTGGTTCCAGCTTAGACTCAGCCAAAGAGAAACAGTGTGTGAGATTTGGAGGGTAGAAGGAAAACAGCAACCAATGTTTTCAGAAAGTCATTGTGATTTCAGTGCAGAGAAAGACCAATGCAGAGGTGCTGTCAGATTCCCGTTTGTCCTCACACTCTCTGGCTCTGTGACCACCTCTTCCTCCTGATCATTGGCCTTGCTGACCAACAGCAACTCCAAGCCACACCGCCACACACAGAGGCCACAGTGCCCGCTTGATCCCTACCAGCCTTCCTGTCATCCCACTCCAGCAGCCGGATGTACCTGGCTCCCCAGGTTTCCTGCAAGCTCTGACTTGCCCATCCATGTCACTGCTTTGGCTGAGCTTCTAGCCCCTCCTTATCAACCCCTCTTTCGCCTTCCTCCCACAATTCTGTGAGGTCCTGGACATTTAACAAACCTCTTATTCTGCACTATGCATAGTGGTTATGCTTCCCAGATGGAACCTCGATTGTTGTCATTGTAACTGGTCTCCAAACAATGGCCATTCGTGAGCCATACCTCCTGATCATCACATCTTGGTAAAGTTCCTCTCACATTGAATCTGGCTGACCCTGTAGGTCTTTTGAATGAACAGAATACAGGGGAAGTAACACATGCCTCTCCTGGCTCTAAGATTCAAGAAGGTCTGGTGACTTCTGCTTCAGTACTTTCAGGAACCCTAAGCCACCATGTAACAAATCCTGCCACCCTGCTGGAGATACCATGTGGAGAAGCCTGGAGGGGAAGAAGCCCCAAGACTCTATGGAGAGAGGGGCCTGCTGTCCTAGTATCGGGGCTGAGCCCAGCCTCCCAGCCACCTTCACCAAAGAACAGGAGAGGACATGCACATGGAGCCTTCTGGAATGTTTCTGCCCCAGCATTTGATGGCACATGCAAGAGATCATGAGTAAGGACAGAAGAAAAGCTGACCAGCTGAGCCCCAGATGACCCACAGTACCTTTGGTTAACAGTAGGCAAGGCAGACATCTGAGCCTGCATGACTTAGCAAGTTTAGGATGCATACTCCATTTGTTGTATAACCTGTTCATGTAAGCTCATACTTGCCTTGGAGCCACTATTATCTGTAAAAGGTATAACTGCCCTGCTGACACTGTCAGTGGAGGACATGTTTTGGCTTGGCTCTTGGGCATGGCTTGACATGGCTCTTGTACTCATGCCCAGAGATAGAAGGAGATAAGCTGCTGACCCTGAAGGAAGAGCTGGCGGCACAGCGGGGCAGCTGCAGCAAGCCGCTGAGACAGAACAGACAGTGTAGGAGACCTGCTGATGAGCGAGCTGCTGAATAAAGCCTTATTTCCCCTACTGACGGCCCCGAGTGTTCTTTCAGCTATCTGCCATTCATCCACCCACTTCCTTCGGACCTCAGCATGTGCCGGAACCTGGACTTGAACCTGACACAGGAGAAGCAAGAAAATAGTTGTTTGGCTGGGTGCAGTGGCTCACGCCTGTAATCCCAGAACTTTGGGAAGCCAAGGCGGGTGGATCGCTTGAGCACAGGAGTTCAAGACCAGCCTGGGCAACACAGAGAAACTGTCTCTACTAAAAATACAAAAATTAGCTAAGCATGGTGGTGCACACTTGTAATACCAGCTATTTGTGAGGCTGAGGCATGAGGATTGCTTGAATCCGGCAGGTGGAGGTTGCAGTGAGCCAAGATGGCACCACTGCACTCTAGCCTGAGTGACAGAGGGAGACTCTGTCTTTAAAAAAAAAAAAATAGTTGTTTGTAAGCCCTTTCTATTTTGATATAATTATAAACTTACAGAGAAGATATAAAAATAGCACCAAAAAAAAATCCCACGTCTTTCACCCAAATTGCCCAAATGTTAAACAATTGCAGGAGGACAGGGCAAATGTTAAAAGTTAAAAGTAA
Organism: Macaca fascicularis; assembly: GCF_037993035.2. Lineage (NCBI taxonomy): Eukaryota > Metazoa > Chordata > Mammalia > Primates > Cercopithecidae > Macaca > Macaca fascicularis. The sequence continues at coordinate 110,505,715 of NC_088382.1, read as the reverse complement.
GTTGCATACCCCTATATAAGGCAGTGTGTATCTCCTAAAAGCAAGAAAATTCTCTACATAAACACAATATAATTATAAAAGCCAGAAAATTACATTTTATAATGCTATTATCTAATCTACAGACCTTGTTCAAATTTTGCCAATTGTCCCCAAAATGACCTTTTTAGCAAAAGAAAATCCTGGATCACGCATTGCATTCACTTGTCATGTTTCTATAACCTCCTTTAACCTGGGCCAGTTCCCAGGTTTTCTTTGCTTTGCATGACATTAACACTTTTGAAGAGTACTGGTTAGTTAGTTTATAGAATGTCCCTCAACGTGAATTTATCTGGTATTTTCTCACAATTAGATTCAGGTTACACATTTTTTGGCAGAAATACAACAAAGGAGATTTTGTATTTTCTCAGTGCATAATATCAGGAGGTAAGCAATGTTGATTCATCCCATCACAGGTGATATTGAACTTAAATGTTAGGTTATGATGGCATCTGACAGTTTTATAAATTTACTCAGTGCAAGGTTATGAGTTTTTTGCTTGTAATTAATAAGTATTTTACAGAGTGATGCTTTGAGACCATGTAACGATCCTGTTGTTCATGATTTTTGAGCCACTAGCTTTAGTATCCATTGATGATTCAATTGATTAATCAGTTTCTACCATGATGATTGCAAATGGTGATTTTCTAATTTCATCACTTCTTCTATACTTATTAATTGGCATTCTACTGCAAGAAAGAGCTTTCCCTTTCCCCCCACGTACTTAGTTGTAACAGTTTTAACTAAGTGATTTCCATTTGAGTCAGTGGGTTATAATCTGTTAATATCATGATTTATTCTGATGCTTAAATTCCCAGATTTAGCCTTTGAGAGCCTCTTCCAACTAGTCGCAAGTCCTTTTCATATGTGCCCATGATTCTCTGAGCACTTACATACTTTTCTGGCACAAGATGTTCCAGGCTCAGCTTGTATTGTCCCTGCTCCAGCCTTTGAATCAATCATTTTCCTAAGGAGTTTTGGGTCTTTTTAGTGAGGAAAGGTATTTAGAAACCAAGATCTTGGTGGTAGGCATGCTCATTGCTACTGGGCACCATTGCTTTTAGGCTCTCTTAGTGGCCAGACCCAGGAAGTATATATATGTGTCCATGTGCACACATACATATATACCCACACTCTGTCTATTTTTATATCTATCTGTCTATATTAAAAATGATTAGTTCAAACCATGAGTTCATACTGATACTTCCAATTCTAATCCAACCTTATGGAATAAATCCATAAGGTTTCATTCTAGCTCCCTCCCTTTTCATATTTGTTAACTTCCTTTTCTAACGGTTAAAAACATGGCTCCTATTATCTATGACATATTGTCTTATTTTCTTAATCCTAAAATATACAGAGAATGCTTTCAAAATTGTTAACCCATACTTCTGCAGGGGAAACAGCAAACCAAAACTACTGATTGGCATTCCATGTTTACAGTTTTTGGCTCTAGCCTCAAGGCAAAGTCCGAATACTTTCTTTAAAAGTTGCTCAACCTGTATTCTTAGTAGAGATGGGGTTTCACCATGTTGTCCAGGTTGGTCTCGAACTCATGAGCCACATGGTGGCTCATGCCTGTAATTCCAGCACACTGGGAGGCCGAAGCAGGAGGATCACTTGAGTCCAGCAGCTTGAGAGCAGCCTAGGCAACATGGCAAGGTCCTGTCTACAGAAAACCTAAAAATTAGCCAGGTATCATGGTGCATGCCTATGATCCCAGCTACTCCAGAGGCTGAGAGGTGGAAGGATCACTTGAGCCTGGGAGGTCAAGGCTGCAACGAGCCATGATCATGACATTGCACTCCAGCCTGGGCAATGGGAGTGAAACCCTGTCTCAGAAAAAAAAAATGTTGCTCAAGGTAATTATAGTTTTATTCCAAGCCATTAAATTTTGGAGTGGTTTATTTTGCAAAGGACAATAAAATGACTTTGCAAATTAGTATTTATCACAGGTCCATTGTGAAAAAGAAATCAGGCAGGACCTAAATGACATTAGGCTATGGGAAAATAAGTTTCATCTGACCCATACAGCAATAGGCATTTATTATGTAAGTTACCTCTTGAGTGAATCTGGGAAGGGTAGTACTGGCCTTGGGCCTAATTATGAATCAAGTGTGTTTGTCTTAGACATCTCATCTTTCTTATTTCTCCATCATTCTCATCTCTCACTGCTCAGATACTTAGTGCTTTGTGGCTACCCAGAACAGTCTACTATGGTTTCCCAGCTCTACCTAGGTCTTTCTGCCAATACTCCATAAGCTTTCCAGTCTCTCAGACTTGTGAATTCGTGGGAGGATAGCTGCCCAGTTAAATTCACAATGAAGGGTGAGACTATGAGCCAACCAGTCAGGTACCTTTTCTAGGGTACTTGTGTACTGCACGTAATTAAACTCAGGCCCTGGGGAAGGGTGGAGGGAGATTTCTTTGCACAACACCTCCTGTCCTGACCCATGCCTCCTGCCTACTTAATCTGTGGGCTAGAATTGTCCTGCTGGGAAGAGCTAGAGGAAATCCACATAATGCACACTGGCTTGAAATCTATTACAGGTCTATCGCTTGAATGGTTTAATACATAAGTAAATACATTAAATTTATATGCAAACTGGTAAGTGCATGTGTAGTTACATTTCTATAGCTCTTGATTCAATGAATGTCCACCACTTGAGCAATACATGAAGCCATGTGTTAGCTGGAAGAACTGGTCAATGGAAACTATAACAATACCCCCACGCGCCACCGTCGTCACCACAGGGCGAAATAATAGCTCTGACTCTTCAGACGAAGGTGTTGGAAGAGAACGCCTCATTGAGCTGCTGACCAGCTCTGGTACATGGGGCATTGCGTGCCTTGACCCGGATGGAAGGTGCCCAGAGGGCAGTGGAGTGGGCTTCAAAAGCAGCTGGAGGGATTCCTCACTGACAATGGAGCAATTCCTTTGGGTTTTCAAAACATATTTAGGGGAGCAGAACCTTATAATAAGAACAGTGCTTCCTTTACAATCAAGAAGAGAGTTTAGAGTCATTTGATTTGAATTTTCAAAGAGGCACAACTTTATTTTGTACCCCAGACTGGGGAAGGCAGGGCATAATTCCTGATATAATGCCGCATCCAGTGAGAAATGGTGCCTGCCCGTCCGAATTGTTCTCTGCAGCTAATTTCACAAGTGTCTCAAGGGCAGAGCATGATAAGTGAGCAAAATGAATTTCAGTTTTATGGAGATATTCCCAGGGAGTTACATTAAAAATTAATAAGCCAAGACTGAATTCGGAGGGATGGTTAGAGTATCTGGCTAGCCTATCTCCCATGGCAGACCTTCTTGAGGTTCAGGGATGGGTTTCAGAAGATCCATGCCTCTCTCCAAAATTACATGGGGTTTTATTTATTTATCTTTTTCTGAGGCAGGGATTTTGTTTAGAGCCATGCTTACACATTTATTATTACTATTTTTAGAGAGACAGGGTCTCATTATGTCTCCCAGGCTAGTCTCGAACTCTTGGGCTCAAGCAATTTTCTTGCCTTGGCCTCTCAAAGTGCTGGAATTATAGATATGAGCCACCACACCTGGCCTTTTTTTTTTTTTTCTTTTCTTTTGAGACAGGTTCTCACTCTGATGCTTAGGCTGGAGTGCAGTGGTATGATCACGGCTCATTGTAGCCTTGACCTCTTGGGCTCAAGCAATCCTTCTGTCTCAGTTTTCTGAGTAGCTGGGACCACAGGTATGTGCCACCATGCCCAGTTAATTAAAAAAAATTTTTTTTCATAGCAGTGGGGTCTCTCTATGTTGCCCAGGCTGGTCTTGAATGCTCAAGCAATCTTCCCACTTTGGCCTCCCAAAATGTTAGGATTACAGGTGTGAGCTGCCATGCCTGACCTTGTACATTTTTATGAGGAGAATGTCAGTAACTTTTTTCCCCCTCATCTACATGTGTTGTCAAGTAACTTTCTTTAGATTTTCAAGGGAGTCCTTGAAAGTTAAAATCTTGATCTGAATGAACATTTCTGAAACTGTCTTCTGAGCCAACCATGGAAAGTGACCATCTTCTCATAGGCATGCTCAGATTTTGACACCACCATCTGCTCAAATTGTGACAGAGAGTAGAGCACCGTGACAACTTACAATTGCCATGACTATCGGCTAAGGGCTGAATGTGCGTGTCTCCCCAGAATTCATAGGCTGAACCTTAATCCCCTGTGCAGTGGTGTCGGGGAGGTGATCATGAAGATGAGTGGGATTCATGCTCTTGTAAAAGGCTTGAGGGAGCTTCTTGGCCCCTTTGACTATCCCACTGTATGAGGACCTTGGGAGGCACCATCTTTGAGGGGCAGGGCCTCACTACACTGAATCTGCCAGGACCTTGATAGTGGACTTCCCAGCTTCCAGAACTGTGAGCAATAAATCTCTGTTGTTTATAAACTACCCAGTTTAAGTATCTTGTTATAACAGCTCAAACAGACGAAGACACTATCTCTGCTCCCTTAGTAGGGGTTACTTTCCTTCTTCTTCTTCTTTTTTTTTTTTTTTTAACAGTGTCTTGCTCTGTTGCCCAGGCTGTAGTGCAGTGGCACAATCTTGGCTCACTGCAACCTCCACCTTCTGCGTTCAAGCAATCCTCCTGCCTCAGCCTCCCAAGTAGCTGGGACTACAGGCACAAGCCACCACTCCTGGCCAATGTTTTTGTATTCTTAGTAGAGATGGGGTTTCACCATGTTGTCCAGGTTGGTCTCGAACTCCTGACCTCAAATGATCCACTCGCCTCGGCCTCCCAAAGTGCTGGGATTACAGGCATGAGCCACCATGCCTGGCCTACTTTCCTTTTCCTTCTTAAAGAGAATATTTGAATGCAAGTGAGGATGGGTGAAAGAGCTAATTGCTCTCAATTTATTTTAAAGAGAAAATCAGTTCCAAATAAATTGTTTTCAAAATGCCTCATGTTGGGTTGAGACAGACTTGAGAATCAATGTTCCGTGGAACAGTGAGATGTTCTCTGGAGGAACAGTGAAAAATAAGAGTGAATTATGTAGTATGTATGACTGGATGAGACTGTGGGCTCTGGAGCCGACTCCCTGGATGCAAATCTTGGCTCTATAGCATCCTAGCTGTACAATCTTGGTAGGTTACTTCACATCTCTGGGCCTCAGTTTCCTCATCTGTAAAATGGGATGAGAATAATGGCACTGACTTTGTAGGGTTATGTGTGAGAATTTTTGGAGTAAATACTTTGTCAAGCCCTCAGAACAGTGCCCAACATATAGTAAACAGCCAACAGAGGCTATTGTTATTATCTTCCCCAGTGATTTGATCCACTACATAGTCAGATTTGTCAGTTCGTTCAGAGTCAGTTGACTGCTGGTCCAGACCCAAATTTTGAATTAATTTAGGATACTATTGCTATGGTAGAGAAGAACTCAGTGAAGTAATAATTTGGTAGAGTAATCATTTTAGAAGGAGCCCAGGGAGTAGATACATTTGTCAGGGAAACCCAGCTTCAGAGCCAAGACTATGAATGCAGCATTTCTTGGGAAAAAAATAAAAAACACAATAATAATCCCAATGACCACTTACTGAGAGCTTCTTTATATTGTAAGGACACTACAAATATTACCACACTTAACCTCCGTCATGAGGTTAGCCTAGTATACCATTTCACCTTTGGGAAAATTGAGACTCAGAGAGGCTGAGTAATTTTCTCAAGGTCACACAGTTGACTGGCACACACACTGTCTGGCAGACTCCAATACCCCCACTCTCTCTTCTAGACTTGGCTTCTTCCTGATTTCTCAATTCTCAACCAATAAGATGAGAAGAATTTTGTAATGCCACCCAATTCCCCTTTCTTGGCAATGCAGCTTATGTCAAGGCATCTGAGGAAAGCAACAGCAGATGAGAGCCATCGGTTTCTCCATCTGGTCACCTCTCCAGCTCAGCATGCTGCAAGCTAGCCTCGCTTTCCCAGGTACTATGTATGTTCTGTGCCCCCCTCCCCAATTCTCCCCCTTTCTGTAGCCGCTGTTGCACTTAGCAGCATCACTGTCCCCTGTCACATCGGCAGGAAACAAGGAGCCATTCAGCTCTTTCATCCTCAGCCCCCACTTTCAGTCATCACCAAGGCCTTATTTCCATCCTTGAAATGCCTCTCCACTCTCACTGCCTTTGTCCTATTTGAGTCTCATCATTCCGCGGCCTGGTTATTTCAGCACTTTCTCAAGTGGCCTCCTAGCCTTCATGCTCTCTCCGTAATTCATCCTTCACATTGTCTACAACAGTTCTAAAGACAAATTCCATCCTGTCATGCCTTCCAGTCCCTCCAATTGGTTATTGGATAAAGTCTAAACTCCCTACCGTGGCTTATGAAGGTATGGTTGAGAATTTCTAGGGTACCCACTCAGTCTATGTGTTACAGATCCCTGCTTCCTTTGGGAACTGTTCCCTTTACCCTCCAGGGTATCATATTTGCAAAATGTGACCTTGCCTCTCAGCCATAGCTGACTGGACGAGGAGCAGTTATAGGACCTGAGCTGTACCACTCAGAGATCCCTCCCTAAGAATTGGAATTGGAATCACAGAACTATTTTCTCCACGTGTCTCAATCTGTATCATATAAACCCTAGAGCTATGAGCAGGTCACGTGTCTCTCATGTGAACTGGATTGTGCAAAATTCCCCTCTGGACAGAGAGAGGAGGGAATAGAGTCCTGCCTGCAGAGAGAAACGGGTAAAAAGATGGAGCGCGAACACTGCCTGGGCTCACCCTGGCCTGGTGCTTTCAATTTTTAATACTTCCTGACACCCCAGTGTGTCTCTGTCTTTGGGCTCTGAGAGATTTCCTATTTCTTTATAGCAAATTCTTCTTTTTGGTGTAAGCCAACTACAGTGAGTTTTTACCTGCCACCGAAGATGCAGCTAATAAGATCCTACTTTTCCTCCCCACATGTCATACTGGATCTTTTGCCTTCCCCCTGTCTTCTCTGTGCACCCATCTTTTGCTTCAGCCACAAAATCATTCATTATTTCTCCTTAACATTTGTTAAACTTTCTCTTCTTTGTTTATTTATTTATTTTTATAGAGACAGAGTCTCACTGTGTTGCCCAGGCTGGTCTCAAACTCCCGGGCTCAAGCAATCCTCCCGCCTCAGCCTCCTAAAGTGCTGTGATTACAGGTGTAAGCCACCGCACCCGGTGAACACTTCTTAAACTTTCTTCACTCTATGCCTTAGCTTATGCTGTTCCTTCTGCCTGGAATACCCTTCCTACTACATAATTGGCCTGAGAAACTCTTACTTGCCCTTGAAGGCTCTGTTCATATATTACTTTTCTTCTGAAGTTTTTCACTATTCCTTCCTTGGTGGCTTCAAGAGTTTTTTTTTTCTTCCAGAGTGCTAGAACTCAAGCGAGGTTTTGTTTGCACCGCTATCAAGTTCTTATTCTCTTGACTTTGTGTGTGTTTATCTATCTTCCCCATTAGACTGCAAGCTCCTTAAGGACAGGACTCCATCTTTCTAATTTCCTTAATTCCACTGTCCAAAGCCCAGTCTGTACAGCTTCCTGAGTATGCTGGAGAAATGAAGGTTTGTGGCTCAAAATTCTTGTTTTGTCATCCTAATTATGCATTCCCTGTATAGACAGGATATGCGGGGCTGGAGATGCCTTCAGAAGTGGCCGAGATGGGACAGTTGCAGGAGAGGGAAGATAAGCGCCTTGAGGAATTGAACCTGCACTCCCTCATTCTGGATGCTCCCAAAGCACAGAAGAGGCCCTGGCTTGATGTTGGCCTCCTTTCTGGCTGGTAGATTGACCTGGCCCCAGGACAGGTGGGGCTCATGGCTGATCTCGCAATGAGTGGCTTCCTCTCTTTCCTTCTTTCAGGGTCCTCTTGCAGGCATCTGCTAAATCCACAGTGCCTCCTGGCTCTCTCTTCTCTTCTCTCCTTTCCCCTGCGGCCTCCCACCCCACCCCTGACGTTCCCTATTCCCTGCAAATTCCATGCCCTAAGAATTCTCCTTCCCAACCTATATCTGTGCATATTCAGAATTAATGAGCATTTACTCCACACTGCCAGACAATGAGCTAAATGGTCACTGAGATTTTGTGCCAACTAGAAGGGCAAGATTATGCGCCAGGCTCTAGTGCCAGACTGCCTGGGCTTGAATCCTGGCTAGGGACAGGAATACTAAGTAGCAGCAATAATGGTTCCTACCTCCTAGGATTGTTACGAAAGATAATGCATGTGAAGCACTTAGAATAGCACCAGGAGCTCAAGTACGTGCTCAGTGAGTCGTTATTCATGGATGGACACAACACATCTCAAATGGGAAGACACATGGGCATCCCAAGGAGGCTAATGATTGCTGACCTTTCAAACCAATATTACTAAATGTCTGCTCAAAGTTTGTTTAGAACAGTGGTCCTCCAACTGTGGCATGCATCGGAATCACCTATTTTTGCAATTAAAAGTACTTACAAAAACCGCAATGACCTTTGCAGAGAATCACTTGAACCCACGAGGTGGAGGTTGTAGTGAGCTGAGATCTCGCCACTGCACCCCAGCCTGGGTAACAGAGCGAGACCGTGTCCCTAAATAAATAAATAAATAAATAAAAATAAAGTTCCCCAAATGCCCCCCATGGAGCCCAGGTTAGGAACCATGATTCTGAGGGCGAGCGCTCTGGAGAAGGAGGCTGGGGGTGGAGGTGGGGAGGGGAGGAAGGAGGCAGTGGTGGTGCTCCTCCCTGCTCTCCTTTCTGCAGGAATGAGTCCCCAGGGTGAAGTCACCCACCCACCTCACCTTGTGGGTTCGGTACTATCTCTGTCACTGAAAGCACCTCTAGAAGATGGGTTCCTGCCCCCAGCGCAGAAGCTCATCGAGACTGTGACATGACAGCTGGTGGGTTTTGCCCCTCCAGGAGTTCATTCCCCATCTCATTAACCTCTCAATGCCATTCCAGCACTTCTCATGGATTGGCTTCCGTTGAAATTAGAATAAAAATCTAAACTCACTAGAGGACCAACAAAACCCCTGCAATTCTCCAACCAGTCTCCTGACCCTTTTCCCAGGTGTGTCCACCCTCTGGCTTGAGTCTTAAGCTCAGCCCATTCCTGCCACAGGGCCTGTGGTCCTTCCCATCCACCATGCTCTGCTTCCAGGTCTTTTTTTTTTTTTTTGAGAGGGTCTCTCTGTTGCCCAGGCATGAATCTCAGCTCACTGCAGCCTCGACCTCCTGAGCTCCCATCTCAGCCTCCTGAGAAGCTGAGACTACAGGCATGTGCCACCACACCTCGCTAGTTTTTGTATTTTTTTGAAGAGATGGGGTCTCGGCATGCTGCCCAGGCTGGTCTCAAACTCTTGAGCTCAAGTAATCTTCCTGCCTCGGCTTCCCAAAGTGCTGGGATTAGAGGCATGAGCCACTGCGCCTGGCCTTGCTCCCAGACCTTTCAGTGGCTTGCATGTTCTCACTCACGACTCAGAGCAAATCCACACCCCAGTGAAGCCTCCCCTGACCACTCTTGGGGGCTTTTTTCTCCTCCTCTTCCTCTCCTGTCCTATTGGTCTATCTCGTTTTCTTCATTGCACTTATCACGATTTGAAATGATTATGTTTATACATTTATCACTTCTCTCCCCCAAAAGCCGTGTAAGCTTCCTGAGGGCAGGGATATTGTCTGTCAACAGACACAGCTGCATCCTCAATGCTTGAAAGTTGAAGTACTACGTGCTCATGTTGAGGGAATCAACCCTTGGCTCTTAATCTAGCTCTCTCCCTCCATCATCTACTGAGTCTGTGACTCAGGGTCATTCACTTCAGCCTCTCTGAGCCTCAATTTTCCCATCTGTCAGTGGGAGAAATTTAGACCCTCCCAGGCTTTCTTCCAGAGCTGCTATCATAGTCCAATTGAATTTTGATGGATTTCATCTGAAGCGTGCTCTTTAATGTGGAGGCTACTATCCTCGTGTCTGCAAAAGGGCCTTAACTTGTGAAGTGGCTTACATGTACAATAGCAGGTCTAGTGAAGGTGGATATTCCAAAGAGATTGAGTGCTTCCAGGTCTTCAAATACTGTCCCCTAGGACACTGCCATCTCCAGCGACACAGAACCAGCCAGTGCGCCACCTTCCAGCAGAAGTTGTATCAGCCAAGACAAGGGTGCTGTGATTTCTTTGGGCCTCCTGGTGAAATCTACACCAGTTGAACTGAGAGCAGAGGTGTGGTGGGGAAGGAGGTGCTCCCCTCCAACCTTCTGCCAACCTCCAGCTGTGCGCCTTTGTCCTCACCATGCATGTTCACACTGAGATGATGCTCCCCCAGGGCTGCTCCCAGTCATGGCTCACACGACAGAGCCTGAGAGCTGGGTGTTTCTGCTCGAGGTGGGCAGCCTTTGCCTGGGGATTCCTGGTTGTCTGAGGAGGCTCCCTCAGAATGGCCCTGAATTCCGAGATTCTTCCTGTCTTTTTTTTTTTTTTTTTTTTTTTTAGACAGAGTCTCGCTCTGTCGCCCAGGCTGGAATGCAGTGGCGCGATCTCGGCTCACTGCAAGCTCCGCCTCCCAGGTTCACGCCATTCTCCTGCCTCAGCCTCCCGAGTAGCTGGGACTACAGGCGCCCACAACCGCACCCGGCTAATTTTTTGTATTTTTAGTAGAGACGGGGTTTCACTGTGGTCTCGATCTCCTGACCTTGTGATCCGCCCGCCTCGGCCTCCCAAAGTGCTGGGATTACAGGCGTGAGCCACCGCGCCCGGCCTATTCTTCCTGTCTTATACTCTCCTTCCTAATCACCTTTCACAGATGTCAGATCTGTACTGTGGCCAGAAACCTCTCCCTGCCTCCTCCCAATTCTTCCCCTGCCTCCTCCCAATTTCTTCCCTGCAACCTGGACAGGCATTTCCCTCCATATGTCTCTGCAACATCTAACCCCATTTTGGTACCTGCTTCTCAGAAGACTTAAACTGGCACGGAGGGGTTGAAAACAACTCTGATGGTCCCCTGTGGCCACAGCCTCCTGGTTCTGATTCAGGCCCTGTGAGAGTTTGCAACGTATACAATTTTAATAAGGGCATCATCGATTAAGAAACACCCTGTCTCCTCCTCCTTTAATGCAATCTGGAGCAAGCTTGACTATTGGAATAGATATTGCTCTCCCAGATCAGAGCTGAGGGAGGCGGCCCACAGCCCCTGGTAGAGAAGTGTCATGGAAATCACAGGAACAAATATTCTGGGAAGTTTCCCCTTTTTCTAGAATCCACAATGAACATATGCATCATT